>NC_134398.1:7391474-7723141 GCF_050003625.1 Haematobia irritans
AATTTCCGTTATTCCGTGATTCACATCAGAAACACATCTTGTGAGTATCGAAGACTTATTGGTCCATGAACCCAAGAATCATTATAAGAGCATACTATTGGGAGCCTATAGACCTCAACATATAGCCATTTAAATGAATAACAGAGCTAATATTTCCAAAGGGGAAGATGGAGTGGCTTAACATGCCAGAGCGTACGCTATGTTACATTGGACTGGTTTCCATTTTTTGGGTTGTTGGCCCACCATTTTGTTGGACATAAAGACATAGTGGATGCCTGGACATGGACAACGATGAAGACAATGTCTGTACAAAGAAATTGTAGTGAAGTATAGTAAATTGAAAAATAAAACAACAACAACAACTAGAGCAAGGATAATGGCAGGCAAGCAACGAACCCACCGACCAAACGACATCAGCATCAGTATTATGGCCGAGTTGTAGTGACTCATAGTCTGCTTGGACTAATGGTCTCCATCAGAGGATTACCGAGGATAGGAGAGTTGGGTATGCTTCGGATTTGTCTGTGGTGCCTGAGTAGATGATGTTGCAGGAAAAAGCAAATTGAAATTTTGCACTTTCACACACACACACACACATTTATAAACATTCCCATAGATACTAATACACCATCATCAAAAACACACACACAAGCAACAGCCTTTACACCATGAACAAATCCAAGTCCATCAGTGTACGAAGTAAGATAAACGGATTAAGAACATTCACACAGGCTGCCAGTCAACCATCCACCCAGCCAGGAAGCTTTTTCCTCGCAAACACATTGAAATCTGTTCACTCTTGAGAGAGCCAAAATCGTCGAAAGCAACCAACCAATAAATCCTCAAATTTAAAGGAGGATGAGAGGGAGATTCCATGTAGCTCCCAGGCTAGAGTCACTGTTAACCTTCGACGGGGGCCAGCAAACAAGGTAACTTACTATCATTGGTAGTACAAACAAGCGCAAGCATAACCACTTGTCCGCCATCATTGTCTCGAAAATTAATAACAGCAAACAGGAGAGAAAAGCAACAGCAGAAATAGCAACACCAATTGCTGTGGGGATATGCGCGCGGTAAAATGGATGCCGCGGTTCTAGTAGTAGCGGTAATAATGGAGATGGTAGTAGTCGTGGTGGTGATGAGCAAAGGACTCAATTAAAATTGCTAAAAATGTAATGCCAACCAATGATGTATTCTGGTAGTAGCGCTTCTTACTATGGCACTTCATCGAATCTTTTTCAGTATCCTCAGTTTCTCTTTCTCTCTCTTGACCATTTATCAACCAATACGCTACATTGCTTGGCATAGCGGACAGATGAACTAGCAAAGATATAAGAGTGAACAGTGGAGCAAAATGAGGTATTTTTTAAAGACTCCAAAGTTCCCAAGGCGATCTGATGTTAACATCGATTTATAGGTACAGGAAAATTTTTTAATTCGCATATGACTTCTATTTGTAGATTAGAAGGAAGTTCGAAATTCGTCGATATATAGATCATTGTGAGTTGGTCAATTCACTGTCGCCTTTATGGTGCGCAAGCTGGTTATCATTGGAAACTCTTAGGGAATCGTTTCGTTTGGGGTTATCTACGGCTTCGATCCTGAGATCGAAGTTCGGCTACAGTGGTTAATAAATGTTCTATACGGCCGAGTTTGTGGATATAGTGGTAGATTTGCTTCATGTGGAAATTTCTAGAAAATCGGATGAAAATTGCAACTTCGATTCTTGGAGGTCATAGTATAATTACAACAGATAGACAGACAGTCATACATACAGACAAACGGACATGGTCAGGGTTTATGGCTTAATTACAGATTTGGATGAGCAGCGACATTAGAAGGGCTGTTCCACTCGCTTATGGTAGTCCCCTCGAGTCTCTACATAGTGATTTGAGAAATGGGTTGTAACGACGGGTTTTCCTGACCTTGGCTGGGGTAAGACACTCAGAGACCGGGATAAACTGAAATTTATTCTTTAGGTTTTTATTGTCGTTAGAAGTTATAATGGTAAGCTTTAACAGGTGAAGACGGTTGTGTCAGATTTCGGTGCGCTTATGACGGGATGGAGACTTCTGGATGTGGAGAGAGTGAGACCTAATGGTCCTCAACTTGTGTAAATCCTGCTCAAAAATAGCGGCTTCCCATAGAGGTGGTTGTGATGTTCTAGGCTACGGAAGAGGTGAACACTACTCCGGGTATTTTCGGCGGTGTGAGGCGGGAAGACACGATGGTGTGGGAATGTGTGCTTTGGTCAACGTGTGGATCTTCGACGGGGTGAGATTGAGTGGCACGATGAACGTCGGATGTGTGGTGGTTGTGATGTTGTAGGCTACGAGAAATGTGAACACTACTCCGGGGATCTTCGACGGTGTTAGGTCTTATAATATAATATTTCAAATGCACTTTTATAACTAAAATATATTCCTTATTATTATTATTATTATATGTTGTGGCTGGAAACGAGGGCCTCCAACTTTCAGCGTCACAGGATATAATCACGAATATTGTTTTCAATATTTAAATAGGGATTAGTTCGGTACAAGGCATACACCTGATTGTGTCCACTGCAAACCGAAGCCTCACCAAAGAATCAGCAGATCGAAGCCTTTGTAATTACATTCCAAGCCAACTGCAGATAAAAACCTCATAGTTTGAGCAAGAGACGGAAGTCTTAGCGATGGTTCTGCAGCGCGGAACCTTAATTTTTGCAATCCAGACTCTAGCAATATAACGAAGTGCGAAACTCCGGCTACTGATTTTAGGATGAAATCCAAGTTAAAAATTCGATGTGAAATCTAAGTAATTCGCCTACCAGCGGAAACCTCGGATTTAAAAATAAATATCGAAATCTCAGGGAATAAACTGCAGTACCGAAACTGTCAGTTCGGTACTGCGTAACCGCAATTTTTGAAATCTAGTCTCTAGCAATATATCTAAGTGCGTATCGTGAGCTATTGATCTAAGGATGAAACTTAAATGTATAAAATTCAGTCTGAATTCTAAGTAATTCGACTTCCGGCGGAAACCTCGGATTTAGTAATAAAGGCCGAAACCTCAGTGAGAATAACAGGTTGGCTGATAAGTGCCCGGTCTGACACATAGATGGTGTCGCTAGTATTAAATGCATATTATTTTTATATAGTACCAACCTTCAAATGATTCGTGTAAAAATTTGACGTCTGTAAGACAGTTAGTTTGTGAGATAGAGCGTCTTTTGTGAAGCAACTTTTGTTATTGTGAAAAAAATGGAAAAAAAGGAATTTCGTGTTTTGATAAAATACTGTTTTCTGAAGGGAAAAAATACGGTGGAAGCAAAAACTTGGCTTGATAATGAGTTTCCGGACTCTGCCCCAGGGAAATCAACAATAATTGATTGGTATGCAAAATGCAAGCGTGGTGAAATGAGCACGGAGGACGGTGAACGCAGTGGACGCCCGAAAAAGGTGGTTACCGACGAAAACCTCAAAAAAATCCACAAAATGGTTTTGAATGACTGTAAAATGAAGTTGATCGAGATAGCAGAGGACTTAAAGATATCAAAGGAACGTGTTGGGCATATCATTCATCAATATTTGGATATGCGGAAGCTCTGTGCAAAATGGGTGCCGCGCTAGCTCACATTTGACCAAAACCAACAACGTGTTGATGATTTTGAGCGGTGTTTGCAGCTGTTAACACGTAATACACCCGAGTTTTTCCGTCGATATGTGACAATGGATGAAACATGGCTCCTACACTCCTGAGTCCAATCGACAGTCGGCTGAGTGGACAGCGACCGCTGAACCGTCTCCGAAGCGTGGAAAGACTCAAAAGTCCGCTGGCAAAGTAATGGCCTCTGTTTTTTGGGATGCGCATGGAATAACTTTTATCGATTATCTTGAGAAGAGAAAAACCATCAACAGTGACTATAATTTCTAGAATGGCGTTATTGGAGCGTTTGTATGTCGAAATCGCGGCAAAATGGCCTCATATGAAAAAGAAAAAAATGTTGTTCCACCAAGACAACGCACCGTGCCACAAGTCATTGAGAACGATGGCAAAAATTCATGAATTGGGCTTTGAATTGCTTTCCCACCCACCGTATTCTCCAGATCTGGCCCCAGCGAGTTTTTCTTGTTCTCAGACCTCAAAAGGATGCTCGCAGGGAAAAAATTTGGTTGCAATGGAGAGGTAATCGCCGAAACTGAGGCCTATTTTGAAGGAGTACTACCAAAATGGTATCAAAAAATTGGAAGGTCGTTATAATCGTTGTATCGCTCTTGAAGGGAACTGTGTTGAATAATAAAAACGAATTTTGACAAAAAAAATGTGTTTTTCTTTGTTAGACCGGGGACTTATCAGCTAGAGGTGTGCACGTGACACGAAATTGTCGTGACTCACGAAAATTTTCGTGACTCACGCGTGAGTCGTGAGTCACGCTGGCGGCATCGGCGTAAGTGTGCGTGAGCGTGATTAACCAAGCAAATGTCGTGCGTGAGCGTGAGTCACGAAAATAATATCCTCGTGAGTGTGCGTGAGTACGAATTTCGGAAAAACACGCTCACGAAAATAATCCCGCTGACGAACATAAAATGCTTACGATTTGAATTCACTTATAATTTTAGTGACATCCTAGGTGATAAGATTTTTATAACACAAACGATTTTAACCATACTCATGTTTTCAGTCAGGTTCTAAAGGAGAATCACTCATAAAATTATTCGTGAGTCACGAAGTTTTTCGTGAGTCACAACATTTTTCGTGAGTCACGATATTTTTCGTGAGTCACGACATTTAAAAGATTTTCGTGAGTGAGTGTGCGTGAGTACAAATTTTCTTTTCGTGAGCGTGCGTGAGCGTGAGTCCTACCAAAAAATATCGTGCGTGAGTGTGCGTTAATAAGATTTCTCCGTCGTGAGTGTGCGTGATCGTGAGCAAACTATTACTCACGTGCACACCTCTATTATCAGCCAACCTGTTAAACTGCAGTACTAAAGCCATAGCGATTGAACTGCTGGCCAAAAACTCTTTGAAACTTTTGCAGTTTAAAATCTCAGAGCCTGAGTTGCAGGCTAAAAATCTAGCGATTGAATTATCGACAGAAAAGTCAGTGATTGGACTGTCGACCAAAACATCAGAGATTGAATTGCAAACTTAAATCCCAGTGGTAGAATTAGAGATAAAGTAATTTTCGATTTAAAAATGAAAGCCGAGAGCTTTGGGGTCAAACTGAAGTACCAACGGCTCTGCGATTGGAAAGCTGACCAAAAACTCACTGAACCCTTGTTTGAGATTCCAGGACTTGAGCTGCAGGCTGGAACTTTATAGATTGAATTATCTGTCAAAATATCAGCGATTGGACCGAAACGCCAGAGACTAAATTGCAGACTGCAACATCAGCGGTAGAAATACAAAACACACTACCTATGTGACGTTTCAAGTAAAGACCGAAAATTCTGTGAATAAATTAAAGCCTCAAAGATTCAGCAACGGCTAAAAGCTCAGTTTGCGGTTGGAAACCTCAGTGGAAGAAACTTTAGTAATTGCATTACAGATGGAAACATCAGCGAAGGCCGAAACGTCAGTTTTAGAATAGCAAATCAAAAATTCAGTGATTCAAATGCAGACTAGAACTTTAGAGATTGAACATGAGATCGATGGTTTAAGGATTGATCTTTTGGCCGAAGTCCCTGTAAATTCACCATTGGCAGAAACACGGTACACGGTGAATAAACTTCAAGCTAAAATAGCTGTCTGAAACTTAAGTTGTACAACTGCAGACCGAGCTTTTAAAAGGACGCGAATTCACTGTTTGAGTAACAGATCGAAGTTTTAGTAACGTCGAGCTGAAGATCAAAACTCCAGTCTTTGATATGCAATAGAGTTTTACGATACCTGTCTTATGCGTCTCGATCTTGTAAGGATGAGAGTCGTTGAGTTTCCTCATACTGACATTGACAAACATATTGCCGCGCATGATGCAAGTGTTCTTCCGAACATTAAAGCAAGCGATAATCCCCGGTGTAGTATTCTTCACTGTCTAAAAGTTTCGTCACCGAGTACAGCTTTTACTGTGAGTCCAACATGACGCCGAACAATATATAATTGGATTGTCTCCTTATGTTTACTCCACGAAAACTCCAGACAGACAGAACAGACTGTCAAACGTTCGGCCAATAACTTTGGAATTCTCGTCGAAAGGGTACATGATTCACATCCTTAGATAGAAGCAGTGGATGGCGACTTACGATATAAAGTTTCCGAAGTCTACTATTGAAGCTAGGTGCAAACCTTCATTAAAGCCTCTTCACATTCCCACCTGTATGTACACCATTGTACAATCGGCAGCAAAGGTTGTCTTGTAAGCTGGAGAACTAGACACGTAAAAGTTAAATTGAAGAGTATACAATTTAAGGTATGTCTTGTTTGCTACTACGTGGATATGAACATTTGCTTTAGAATGCAAAGTACACATTGTTCTTCACGAGTGCGAGATAACACATCAACCATGGGATCATGGAGACTTTTAAGATCCCCGACTATTTTCCTCACTTTATGTTTCCCTCCATAATATTGAGATATTACATCCCACTGTATCCCCAGAGACTTGTACTTCACATAAACTAAAAAAAACGACTACACTATTGAGCACCCAAAAGAGTTGCTGTTCATTCAGTCAGCACTTAAGTGTTGCCATTTTTCGTAATTTCATTTGATGGGGGGCTCTTTGTGGTTGATGTTGCCTTTGCCGTTGATGGCTGTTCAACGGCCAATGCAAATTAACCCGTGCTCTTCTTCCTCTATTTTTTGCGGAAACAAATGCTTCTGCATCCCTTGCCTAGAACAGCAATTACTGTTCAATCAAAGCCTTCGTCTATTTGCCTGGCAAAGGCATCTCAAAAACACAAAAAAAAGAGGCCAACGAGTGATGAGTGTCCAAAGCAAGTGGTCAGCCAGTCCGTCAGTTAGTTATTCATTTTTGCCCATCCTCATATAGCATAGCAGGAAAAGACCATCAGCAACCATCACTTCATTCATTAATAAACTCCTAACCTAGCCGCGATTTCTGTGGTGGTTCCCCCATGTCTACTTAGACAAGGGGGCTGGCAGGCTGTTATTGTAATACAATTTACAATTCTATCGCGGCGGCGGCGGTGGCATGCTTATGGAACTGGAACTTGAAGTGGCACGAGTACAACGAGTAGAGATTACAAATTTCATGTACATGCCGCTTGGCTTTGGGCTTCGCCATATGCGAGTATGCGAGGCCATGTAGCAGTGGGGTCCTTCTCATATTTGATGTAATTTTCCAATTAGCCTGCCGCTTGCTTAGCCACTCGTAAAGGTGGCTGAGTGACTGATGACTAACTGGGTTGCTCATTTTTTTTTTATTGCTGGAACTCACTGAAGTACCATCTTAATGAGTTTAGTACATATTTTGTTAATTTTTTTCTTGTTTTTTATTTGAATTTTAAACAGAACATCTTTATTGAAACAAGAGCACTCACTTAAGGATGCCAAGTTGTTTAAGGGGGAGAAACAATGAAGAGATCTGAAAAAAATGACTAGAATTTGCATTAAAAATTCACTTCGTTCATCATTGTCATAGAGTGGAGAAGTTGCCTTTCTACAAAGCGATGCATGGCAAAGGAGACCAAACAGCCTAAATACGAAGATAAAAGATTGACGTTTCGTTGAAGAAAAATGCAAAGTTATTTTGGAGGTTGTTGCTCCAATGAGAATTCTAAATTCAAAGATTCACAAAAATACAGATCGCCAGCATGAAGGAAATTGTGATGAAACCCACGGTCCAATATGGATTTAGGAAGTGCAAATAAATTGGGATAATCCTTAGCTATATGGGGTTTTTAAAAGAGAAAAGGATATGATGAAAAGGAAGAGTTAGGACTATCTAAAACCGAATACAGGTGAAGGTGTATGGCAGCGAACACGAGCCAGGCAAACCAGTATCCTCTTTTAAACCTAACCTAAACATTTTATCCAAGCAGTCAAGTTTCCAATCAGTCGTGGGGAATTTAGGGTTACATTCCTTAGTTTGTTCAATATGGCTTCCGACAAAGCCATCATACGCTGTATGAAACTGGCTCTGTGGAATTTCGATGCATTTAAGGCGACGCGCCGTCTTGCGATGGTTGACACTTTGGTATGTTTTAGTGCCAAATTTAGAAAAGGTTAAAGTGGCAGCCCGATTTGATTCAGGCTCACTTACACGATTTTGTCCAACCTTACTCTCGAAAGAGTTTCAGGCGAAATCTTGAGATTTTGGGGGCCACTATGCTATGAAGCTAGGAACCTCCTTTTAAAAGCCATACATGGTTGACGCGTACTTGTGCTGAGTTCTGTTGGAATGTTCATGGTCTGCAGACCGTAAAGTTTGTTTGCTTAGAGCTTAATGCTGTCTTTGGGACATTTTCCCTAGAATGTTCGGCATTTAGCTTGATCCCACGGTCGACGAACGGTGAACAACCATCGGCCCTTGCGGCAGCCACTACCATCAGCGGTGCTTGAGTTCGAAGGTGCAAATTTTACCACAACTCCTTGGCTAGTAAGTCCTATCCCTTTTTATACCCACCACCATAGAATGGTGACGGGGGTATAATAAGTTTGTCATTCCGTTTGCAACACATCGAAATATCGATTTCCGACTATATATTCTTGATCAGGGAGAAATTCTAAGACGATATAAGCATGTCCGTCTGTCTGTCTGTCTGTTGTAATCACGCTACAGCCTTTAATAATGATGCTATCGTCCTAAAATTTGGCACAGATTCGTCTTTCGTTTGCAGGCAGGTCAAGTTCGAAGATGGGCTATATCGATCCAAGTTTTGATATAGTCCCCATATAAACCGACCTCCCGACTTGGGGTCTTGGGCTTATAAAAACTGTAGTTTTTATCCAATTTGCCTGAAATTTGGAATCTAGAGATATTTTAGGACCATCAAAAAGTGTACCGAAAATGGTGCCTATCGGTCCATGTTTTGGTACAGCCCCCATATGAACCGATTTCCCGATTTTGCTTCTTGGGCGTCTAGAAATTGTATTTTCTATCCGATTTGCCTTAAATTGGAAATCTAGAGGTATTCTAGGACCATAAAGAGGTGTGCCGAAAATGGGGTGTATGGGTCAACGTTTTGATATAGCCTCCATATAGACCGATCTACCGATTTTATTTCTTGGGCTTCTAGAATCCGTAGTTTTAATCCAATTTACCTGACATTTGAAATCTAGAGGTACTCTAGGACCCTAAAGACATGTGCCAAAAATGGTGAGTACCGGTCCATGTTTTGATATAGCCACCATATAGACCGATCTCCCGATTTTTTTTCTTGGTCTTCTAGAATCCGTAATTTTTACCCAATTTGCCTCAAATCGGAAATCTAGAGGTACTCTGGAACCTTAAGGAGGTGTGCCGGAAATGGTGAGTACCGGTCCATGTTTTGACATAGCCCCCATATAGACCGATCTCCCGATTTTATTTCTTAGTCGTCTAGAATCCGTAAATGTTACCCAATTTGCCAGAAATTGGAAATATAGTGGAATTCTGGAACCTTAAGGAGTTGTGCCGGAAATGGTGGTTATCGGACCATGTTTTGATATAGCCCCCATATAGACCGATCTCCCGATTTTATTTCTTGGGCTTCTAGAATCCGTAGTTTTTATCCAATTTGCCTGAAATTGGAAATCTAGTGGTATTCTAGGAAAATAAAGAGATGAGCCGAAAATGGTGGTTATCGGACCATGTTTTGATATAGCCCCCATATAGACCGAACTCCCGATTTTATTTCTTGGGCTTCTCGAATCCGCAGTTTTAATCCAATTTACCTGAAATTTGAAATCTAGAGGTACTCTACGGCCCTAAAGACGTGTGCCGAAAATGGTGTGTACCGGTCCATGTTTTGATATAACCCCCATATAGACCTACTCCCGATTCTACTTCTTGGGCTTCTAGAATCCGTAGTTTTTATCCAATTTGCCTGAAATTGGAAATCTAGTGGTATTCTAGGAAAATAAAGAGATGAGCCGAAAATGGTGAGTACCGGTCCATGTTTTGATATAGCCCCCATATAAACCGATCTCCCGATTTTACTTCTTGAGCTTCTAGAATCCGTAGTTTTTGCCCAATTGGAAATCTAGAGGTATTCTAGGAAAATAAAGAGATGTGCCGAAAATGGTGATTATCGGACCATGTTTCGATATAGCCCCCATATAGACCGATCTCCCGATTTTATTTCTTGGGCTTCTAGAATCAGTAGTTTTCATCCAATTTGCCTGAAATTGGAAATCTAGAGGTATTCTAGGACCATAAAGAGGTGTGCCGAATATATTGAGTATCAGTACAGTCTTTGATATAGCCCCCCTTATAAATCGGCCCTCCGATTTGGGGTCGAGATTCTAGAACTACAGTTAAATGTGCTGAATACTGTGTGTATCTTTCCATGTTTTGGTATAGCCCCCATTAAACCGAACTCCCGATTTAACTCCTAGGGTTTCTAGAAATTTTGGTTTTTATCCAACTTGCCACAAATTGAAAATATGCTGGTATTTTAGACCCATAACAAGATGTATATTATTTAGTTTTATCGGTCCATTTGGTAAGGCCTCCATATAGGCAGATTTCACTTATTGAGGGTATAGAAGGCGCACTGATCATGAAAATTGCTTGAAACTGAATGCAAAATTTCCAGATTTTACTTCTCGTAGTCATTTAAAAAATTGGAATGAAAATCCACAGATTATAGATTTCCAATCAAAGCGTTATTTCATCATTTTCTTGCACACTTACAAGAGATGTTTAAGATTCCTCTAAAACTCAAACAAAAAATGGTTCTTATAAATTCAGAGTCTGAAGTAGTCTTCATAGGTAAAATCTTTGCATTTATCTGTGGGAAGTGTACTGGTTGAACTGATCTGCTTGGGAAAATATCTGTCATCAAACCCACCTGAAATTTTCAAAGGAAACTATTATATTTGATTCAAGGTGGTGGGTATTTAAGTTTCGGGCCGGCCGAACTTATTACTGTATATACTTGTTTTCTTCACAGATTGCTCAATGTGGAATGGCTTCTAATCTGAGAAAATCAAATTCGTTAACTGGCAACTTTCGTGCAAACTATTCCTTGGCTCTGGACTCAACTTATCGGATCCTTTCTGGCGTTGTTACCGTCACTGGAATAAATCTGTCTGTTTGTCAGACGAGCCGTTTAGAAATTTCTGGGGACCATCGGTAAGTCCATAAAGTAATGTACATACGAATATTTTTCCTAATGCTAAATATAAGGTCCTCAGATTTAGTACGTCTGAAGGAATTTCAAAATGATTGGATAAAAATCGACTGCACCGTTCTTGGATGCACTGAAAATTGGAACAGCATCAAATCTTTTTTTTTGGGGGAAATTAAACTTTGTTACACTGTTACGTAGCCGTATCAACCCCGCCGGGGAAAGTATACTTCCCCGCTCAGACCACATAGACACCCCACGGGTACTCGTAGAACAATCAAGAAACTTCAACTCCCAATTATATCTACTGTTTGTGGACTTCAAACGAGGCTTCGGCACATTATCTGGGAAAACCAAGGGGAAAAGGATGTCCCAAATGAAATAATAACACGTATGCCAGAACTCTTATAATTCTTCGGTTCAACAGTGCCGAAAGCCTGCCTTTCACGTCCTCCAGCGGAGTCAGACAAGGCTGCAATGCTCTGGCCCATATTATTCTTGCTCCTGCCAGATAAAGTGATGTAACAAACAAACTCGGAAGCTCCAAATGAGATACAATGGAATATGACAGAGCGGCTAAACCTGATTATATCTGGCCGATGGACCATCGATTCATCGATATTGAAGACAAGCTAAAAAAGGTATCAATAAATGCTGCTAAAATTGACCGTAAAATTAACACAAAGAAGACAAAAATAATGAGCATAAACTCAACCCTTAAACTAAATGGCACCATTATCAAAGAAACAGAGTTCCAACCAAAGACGGTGGTACGGATAATGACATAATTCCCTGCATAGACAAAGCAAGCAGTGCTGTTCACTTCCGGCACAAAGTATGGCACAAGAATAGGATCAGCAGGAAACCCAAACTCCACGTTTTCGACTGTAGCGTCAAATCAGTCCTCTTATACGGTCCTTCTAAAGGGTGGTTAAAATTTCAAGGGCCGATGTTGATTTTGAATAAAACACAAACTATTTAAGAAATTATTGTAATTTTATTTTATTACAACATAATATCGGCCAAATGGGCGCCGCGACCTCGGTGGCACACTTTCATCCGATGGTCCAAATTTTCGATGACGCTGAGGCATAATGGAGGTTCTATGCCGTTAATGTGCCGAATTATCTCATCCTTTAGCTTTTGAATTGTTGCTGGCTTATCGACGTACACATTTTCTTTCAAATAACCCCAAAGAAAAAAGTCCAACGGTGTCAAATCACATGATCTTGGCGGCCAATTTACATCACCATTACGTGAGATAACACGGCCATTGAATTTGTTGCGCAAAAGAGCCATTGTTTCGTTAGCTGTGTGGCAAGTGGCACCGTCCTGCTGAAACCACATATCGTCCATATCCATATCTTCCAATTCGGGCCATAAAAAGTTCGTTATCATCTCACGATAGCGAACACCATTCACAGTAACTGCCTGACCGGCCTCATTTTAGAAAAAATACGGCCCGATGATGCCGCCAGCCTATAAACCGCACCAAAGAGTCACTTTTTGTGGGTGCATTGGTTTTTCACTCTTGGATTCTCATTCGCCCAAATGCGGCAATTCTGTTTATTGACGAATCCACTGAGGTGAAAATGTGCCTCATCACTGAAGATGATTTTCTTCGAAAATTGATCATCCACTGTTGCCATTTCTTGGAACCATTCTGCCCATTCACGACGTCCACGCTTCAAATTGAGTAAGTCTGAAATAGAGAAATATCAAATAAAATTCGGGAAAAAAACTTGGCGTTTAGGTGTGGTTCACATTCAACATAGGCCCTTACAACTTAACCACCCTTTACATGGGAATTAACGCAATCAAATATCAAGAAGTGCTATTCACTTCCGGCATAAAATATGGCCCAAGAATATAATCAGCAGAAAAACCAAGAACTCCGCGTTTTCGACTATGGCGTCAAATCAGTCCTATTATACGGTTCTTTTAAATGGAGATTAAGCCAAGCAAATACCAATAAACTTCAGACTTGTGTCAAATGGAATCAGCCCTGCAATAAAACCCCCAAGGACACAGAAAACCGGGAAGACCAAGAAATACTCGGATGAAGTCGTTAAGATGTGAATGCGAATATGCTGACATTCTTGGAACCAAATAAAACGCATAGCCCACGCAAAAACTAAATGGAAAGATTTTGTAATCGACCTACGTTCAGAAAGCTGAACTTTTAATTATTGGCTTTCAATTTTATTTTTTACATGTATCCACAATAAATAAATAAGGGACATATATACACCTTATTCGAGCATAGCCTTACAGGAATATGGGTAGGTTAGGTTATGTTAGGTTAGGTTAGGTTAGGTTAGGTTAGGTGGCAGCCCGATGTATCAGGCTCACTTAGACTATTCAGTCCATTGTGATACCACATTGGTGAACTTCTCTCTTATCACTGAGTGCTGCCCGATTCCATGTTAAGCTCAATAACAAGCCGAGTCCAAACGGCGTTCCACATTGCAGTGAAACCACTTAGCGAAGTTTTGAAACCCTCAGAAATGTCACCAGCATTACTGAGGTGGGATATTCCACCGCTGAAAAACTTTTTGGTGTTCGGTCGAAGCAGGAATCGAACCCACGACCTTGTATATGCAAGGCGGGCATGCTAACCATTGCACCACGGTGACTCTAACAATCATGCACAAATTGGTCCACTCTAACAACCATGCAAAAATTGGTCCACATCGGTCCATAATTATATATAGCCCCCATATAAACCGATCCCCCGATTTGGCTTTCAGAGCCTCTAAGAGAAACAAAATTCATCCGCTCCGGCTGAAATTTAGTACGTGGTGTTCGTATATGGTCTCTAACAACCATGCAAAAATTGGTCCACATCGGTCCATAATTATATATAGCCCCCATATAAACCGATCCCCCGAGTAGGCTTTCGGAGCCTCTAAGAGAAACAAATTTCATCCGATCCGGCTGAAATTTAGTACATGGTGTTAGTATATGGTCTCGAACAACCATGCAAAAATTGGTCCACATCGGTCCATAATTATATATAGCCCCCATATAAACCGATCCCCAGATTTGGTTTGCGGAGCCTCTAAGAGAAGCAAATTTCATCCGATCCGGCTGAAATTTAGTATATGGTGTTAGTATATGGTCTCTAACAACCATGTAAAAATTGGTCCACATCGGTCCATAATTATATACAGCCCCCATTTAAACCGATCCCCAGATTTGACCTCCGGAGCCTCGTGGAAGAGCAAAATTCAACCGATTCGGTTGAAATTTGGTATATGGTGTTAATATATGGCTTCAAAGACCCATGCACAAATTGGTCGAAATCGGTCCATAATTATATATAGCCCCCATATAAACCGATCCACAGATTTGACCTCCGGAGCCCCTTGGATGAGCAAAATTCTTCCGATTCGGTTGAAATTTGGTACGTGAATTTAGTACATGATATTTAACAACCATGCCAAAAGTGGTCCATATCAGTCCATAATCATATATAGCCCCCATATAAACCGATCCCAAGATTTGGTTTAGGAGCCACTTGGAGGAGCAAATTACATTGGTTTATATCAAGTTCATAATTGTACATAGCCCCCATATAAGCGACCCCATATTTCAATTCTGGCTCTCTACGTACCGTGCAAAAGTCCATATCGATTCGTAATTATTTGTAGACTTACCTATACATACCTTTTTTGTCTAGTATATACCACGTATGGACTAACTCACAATTTAGAAAACGATGTTAAGAAGTTTTATGATACCACAACCCAATTAATTCGATTGTGGATGACAGTCTTTCGTAGAAGTTTCTACGCAATCCATGGTGGAGGGTACATAAGATTCGGCCTGGCCGAACTTACGGCCGTATATACTTGTTTTGTAATTCATTTGCCCTGAACATTGTCTACTTTAGTTTCCATTTCTCCATTACATTCCCATGAAATGCCAAAGTGTTAACTAATATTCTGATCTAAAATTCTTCGAAAACCAAACATATCTAAAAATTCAATTTGGCTTTAAAGCCTAATTCAATTTAAGGCACACTTTCTATTCTGGGTATCTTGGAATGGCATGAACATAAGCTCCTGATAATAAAATCTTCATTAAAGCAACATGTGGATGAACTGTGGAAAGACACAGGCGTAAGCATAGAAAGAATATTGAAATATACTTTTTTTATTCACTAAAATAAGGCTATCTAAAGAATGTTTAAGCAAAGGACCTCGCTCGCACTCATACACACACACACAATCCAGGGTAACAAAATCACCCATAAACCCAAACGAGGCAAGTGGAAATTTTCAATATAATTCTGTTGACATATGTTAATCAGGCACACGTTCGCTATTTCAGTCATTGCCCGAGGGTCAAACGTATTAATACGAATTCAATCTTGACAATGATTCGAGCGTTTATTCGACATTATCAGCAGCAGCAGCAGCAGCAGTAGCACCATATGCCTGGTTTGGTTGACTGCCGTCGCATTGGTTGGCTTGCATGGGATGGCTGATGGTGACTTGGGTTGGGCCAAAGCCAGGGTAGTCGATGAAACGCGACTATGTCATGTGAAGCATGGAACAACGGAAACAATCTGATTGGAATAGAAGCCAAAAACACAAGGACTCATCTCACTGCCAGTCAGACATGTATACGAAGGAGACACGCGTACAGACATAGAGAATTTGAAAATACTATGGTTGTATATGCCAGGCTATCCAATGATAATGGGATCAAACAATGGAAGAGAACAGTGGTGCAGGAAAAAAAATTGAGTAGGCAAAATCTGAGGATTTGGTATTCCTAACAGATGTGCAATTGTTTCTTCTTCGAAAAGTCTTGCGAACTTTGCCAAACCGAATGGTACTTAACAATTTAGGATTAGATTTATATTAGTGGGTTATATATTAGTAGCAGTAACCCTCTACAAAAGTAATAAAATGGAAAAGTTGTCGAACATTCTTTTCCCGAGAATGTTCGGCGTTTAGCTTTACCCCACGGTCGACGAGCGGTGAGCAACCATCGGCCGCCACTACCATCAGCGGCGCTTGAGTTCGAAGCTGTAAATTTTACCTGAACTCCTGGCAAGTAAGCCCTATCCCATTTTTTATTCACGAATTGCTCAATTTGGAATGGCTTCTAGTCTGAGAAAACCAGTTTCGTCAACTGACCACTTTCATACAAACGAAACTAATCCTTGGCTCTGGACTTAACATATCGGATCCTTTCTGGCGTTGTTACCATTAATAGAAAAAATCTGTCTGTTTGCCAGACGAGCCGTTTGGAAATGATAACAACCTCAAGTTAGATTAGGCTTTTAAATCGATACTCTAGCCTTAGCTATGCTCCAACTGTATTAACCCTCTGAAAAATACATCTACTCAAGAACTTCTCATTTGGCTGCAATTTCGCAATTGATTGCAATTTCGTTTGCCAAATCTTAAGAATATACATAAAGCAACACATGTTACTTGTCTACGCTGATGACATTGACGGCCATTTTTGAGCAAATTGAGAAGGAGTCCGTCAAAATGGATCTGGGAATCAAGTGTGAAAAGACCAAGCTGATGGAAGAACTTGGATCCACTGTGGTACTTGAAAATTACAGCTTTGAGGTAGTCATGGATTTTATCTAAGCAAAACAGCGCCACTTCACGCTGAACCAAAATCGCACTCTATAGCCACTGATACTACTCGTGCTCTTATATGGACGTTAAGCATGGGAACATGCATAAGGTGATGAAGCAGCTCTTGCAGTGTTCGAGAGAAAAAATCATTGCAAGAAATGTGGACTGATCTGCGTCGACGGTGAATATCGCATCACATGAGCCACGAGTTGTACCATTCATACTCAGAGTCACCGTGGAGCAATGGTTAGCATGCCCGCCTTGCATACACAGCTCCGACCAAATACCAACAAGTTTTTTTAACGGTGGATTGTCCCACCTCAGTAATGCTGGTGACATTTCTGAGGGTTTCAAATCTTCTCCAAGTGGTTTCACGGCAATGTGGAACGCCGTTCGGACTCGGCTATAAAAAGGAGGTACCATATCATTGAACTTAACATAGAATCGGGCGGCACTCCGTGATAAGGGAAAATTTCACCACTGTGGTATCACAATGGACTGAATAATCTAAGTGAGCCTGAAATATAGGGCTGCCACTATACCTAACCTACTCAGACATCAATGGAAAGATCAGGTGGATGAAAATATCGTGAAGTATGGTATTCAAAATTTGATTATGGGGGCAAAAAATGTCTGGATATCTTTTTTAAGTTCGGCGTATGGAACAAATGTGTAAAGCCACCTAAGGAGAAGAGAAAAAAGCAAGAGAATAGGGAAAATGAGGCAGTATTCCAATTTGACCAATTTCACTGTGGCGAGGAAGGAGACGGCACTCTGTCATAAAACAACTCCACTTTTTTCGATAAGTGGGGCCTTGCCAATCACAAGGTTCAACCCTTACCTATCTGAGGAAACGGTGGCTTTTACCTTTTCGGCTGATGAGGAAGTTTTCGTCTCCTTCGGAGCCCGTTCGACGACACTTTCACTGTTACGATTGTGGGCAAAAGAGGTCTAATGCTTTGCCGGCTGTCATGGAAGTTTCGGTTAAGTTATGACCCACTCTGTCTCTTTATAGGAGACAGAATGGAAAAGCTCCTTTAGATTCAATCAGCAGTCTGTCGACCGAACACAGTATACGTTCTTAGCTCTAAATATACACCATTGTACTCTTAATCAGTTTTGGGATATTGATCTTTTTCTTATCCGTTGTGAGATTATAGTAAACCACTTTTTGCTGGAAGATCAACTAAGAGACCTATGAAAAGACGAAGCCCTCTACAAATTCGTAGATCATTATCTCAAATTCTGGCCAATTTTCTGTAGTAATTTCGAACGACGTGTTTTCACCTATGCTGGGCTAGTAAGTCGGGTGTCCAGGGTCGTCACAAAAATTTCTTTATTTAGGACCTTCCGGGAGAGAATATAATGAAACAATCCATTTGCGTATTTAGCCAATGTAAGTATTTTTATTTAATAATAACGATAACTCAATACAACACAGTACAAATAAAATTAATCCACTACTAGCATGGCTCCTCTGGTGTTGGCTGCTTCGTCCTTCACGAACAGGTTGGGATGTGGGCTACAGAAGGGATATTTTCTAGAACGACGAATGTTCAACTACCGCATCGCGGGATTAGTACTTTCCAATCTCAGCTACAGAAGCTTAACTCCGCTTTAGACACCATTGGGAGCTTAACTCCTCCCAATAGCCTGCTGGGAGTTGAACTCCTCTTTTCCATACACTGGGTGCTTAACTCCTTTCAATATACTGCTGCGAGCTCAACTCCTCTTGATACACTACTAATTCCTATAAATGAATCACTGGGAGCTCAATTCCCCCCAAACCCACTCCTAGTTACCTTGGTTGAGTGTAGCTTAAATCAACTCCAGACTTATTACTTGTACCCCCACGCACCAACTGCTACAACTAGATAACGAATCTCTTCATTTATAAGCTGCAGCTACTGTTATTTCTCCTTCAATAGAATCTTAAAATCTCGGTTAGATTGTAATATAGGTGTGGAACAGTATTAAAAGAAATATCTGTGGACGTAAAAACGAGGTCCTACCAACTTTTACTGTCACAAATTAAAAAGTATAAGATTTCAGTATTAATAAGATTCTCGATGTCTGCCTGTTGGCTTTTAGGAAATTTGTCAAATATGGTTTTGGCAGATTACTGCATGGTACACCACTTCCAGAGAGAGTATCTAAATCATCCATCTAATTTTTACAAAATGATGATAAGGCCCTACTTAATTCTCCTTTCTTCGCCATTCTTCACGACTCGATCCTTCATTGTCGCGATTTTCACGAAGTGCGCGTTCTTTTTAAGTTTCAATATGACTTCTCAGCTGAGAAGGATCTGTAAACCTCCGACATTAAGAGGATTCGATCCTCCGTGAGTAACGCCAAAATGCTTGGTGTTATTAAAGGAATTTGTCATTGTAAAGTTCTCTGGACCCGAAGGACGCCATGTTTATATTTTACTCACAGGCCTTACATAATGAGAGTTCCCTCGTTTTGTAAATAACCTGCGATTGATACTTGTCCAATCCTTTGTTCTAACGACGTCATTTCAGTACACGGTATATCATCCACCACTTCCAGAGAGGGTATCTAAATCATCCAACTACTTCTTACATTATCATGATATGTCCGTACTTTATCCTCCATTCTTCGCGACTTGATCCTTCATCGTCGCGATTTTCCCGAAGTGCTAGTTCCTTTTAAGTTTCAATTTGACTTCTCCGCTGAGAAGGATCTGTAAACTTCCGATATTATGAGGATTCGATCCTCCATGAGTAACGCCAAAGTGCTTGGTGTTATTAAAGGCATTTGTCATTGAAAAGTTCTCTGGACGCGAAGGACGCCATGTTTATAGTTTACTCACAGGCCTTACATAGTAAGAGTCCCTCGTTTTGTAAATCACCTGAAATTGATCCTTGTAAATCACGTGCAATTGATCCTTGTCCAATCCTTTGTTCTATCGACGCCACTTCAGTACACGATATATCATCCACCACTTCCAGAGAGGGTATCTAAATCATCCACCTACTTCTTACATTATGGACGACCTTGATCCTCCATTCTTCACGACTTGATCCTTCATCGTCGCGATTTTCACGAAATACTCGTTCTTTTTAAGTTTCAATATGACTTATCCGCTGAGAAGGATCTGTAAACCTCCGACATTAGGAGGATTCGATCCTCCGCCAAAAAGCTTGGTGTTATTAACGGAATTTGTCATTGAAAATTTCTCTGGACTAGAAGGACCCCATGTTTATATTTTACTCAAAGGTCTATTACAATAAGAGTTATCTCGTTTTGTAAATCGCCTGCTATTGACCCTTGTCCAAACCTTTGTTCTATCGACCCCACTTTTGTATACGGTATACCGTGAAGCCTATTTATTTAGGTAGTCTCAGCGTAAAGGGAAACGCCTTTCGGACTCGGCTATAAAAAGAAAATTCCTTTCTCATTGATCCAATCAGTGGTAAGAGAAAAGTCCACCGTGGTGCAATGGTTAGCATGCCAGCCTTGCCTACACAAGGTCGTGGGTTCGATTCCTGCTACGACCGAATACCAAAAAAAAAAGTTTTCCAGCGGTGGATTATCCCACCTCAGTAATGCTGCTGACATTTCTGAGGGTTTCAAAGCTTCTCTAAGTGGTTTCACTGCAATGTGGAACGCCGTTCGGACTCGGCTATGAAAAGGAGGTCCCTTGTCATTGAGCTTAACATGGAATCGGGCAGTACTCAGTGATAAGAGAGAAGTTCACCAATGTGGTATCACAATGGATTGAATAGTATAAGTGAGCCTGATACATCGGGCTGCCACCTTACCTAACCTAACCTAAGAGAAAAGTCCAACACTTGTAGTATTACAATGGACTGAATATTCCCAGAGAAAGAATACGATCACCTCAAACATGTTTCAAGAGCACCATGTTACTTTTTCACAGCGATCATGTAGCATTTTTGTCGCAAAAGTATTATTTTCTCATCAAACATACCATGCCTTCCGAAATCAGATACATAATATCCGAGAAAAGAACATGGTTTCGACAAACATGCTACATGTTTTCCGTGAAAAAGTAACATTTTTATCTTGGAATATGGTTGGGGTGATCATATACCTTCTCTGCGTGTAGTCAGTCAAAATAATGAGCTGCCACTACTCTTTGCTGTAGTATCCTTACACAATCCTTCGACGTAGACCGTATCTTTAAAATCATAGCTTATATATTCGTTCGGTGGCCAATTTCCACTTGCAAGAACAAAGTTCAAGATTTCATTGTGGACTACAACTTCAATGTTGGCCTTGGGGTTTCTTCACAATTTCTCTACTTCGGAGCTGTCAAACAGCGTATGACACCGGTGAACCATCTATAGATGGCACCATATACTTTTCGACATCCATCTTCCTTTTCCGTAAAGTTTCCTTAGTGTAACAATAGCTGCCCATCCTTTCCTCGCGGTTCATTCAGTGGTTGCGGTCATCTTTCTCGTATATGGACTGAAATTCTCTCTAGCCAAAACAGCTGATAAGCAAATCCCTTGGGATAGCACTAAATTTTTTTGCATTCAAACAGATTTGAGAAGCGACAAGGCACTAAATTTTTTGGGATTCAAACAAATTTGATGAAGCGAAAAGGCCCTTGGGGTCTCATCTGGATACGTCCCAGATGTCGTTCAAAATTTTCATAAGTGACCTCTTCGTAGTTTGGGTACGTTACTCGAGGGTCATTCAGTGGTTGCGGTCATCTTTTTCGTATATGGACTGAAATTCTCTCTAGCCAAAACAGCTGATAAGCAAATCCTTTGGGATAGCACTAAATTTTTTTGGATTCAAACAGATTTGAAGAAGCGGCCAGGCACTAATTTTTTTGGGATTCAAACAAATTTGATGAAGCGAAAAGACCCTTGGGGTCTCATCTGGATACGTCCCTGATGTGGTTCAAAATTTTCATATGTGACCTCTTAGTAGTTTGGGTTCGTGACATAGTGATATTCAGATAGTACATCTAAACACTATGGAAGTTTAATATCTTCTGTCTAAAAAAGGCACGGGAAGATATGAACGTGACACTTTCATCTCACTAACATAAAACATCAAATTTCTACTTCTTCTTTTTTGACCAGAAAATTAACAATTAACTGCAACATTTTTTTATACAATTTAATTTGACTTAACTTATAAAAATGTCACCATAATTCAGACTTCCAAAGAATCCAAATTTTGCGAACCACTGTTCCTTAGACTCAACTCCACATCATCCACATAGACATGTCGAAGGATGCAATCATTGTAGCGTGGTTAGTATTCACCCAATTTTCATTTGATTTCGAAAAGAAAGAGTGGGTGACTCGTGTGTATCTTTGGTTATGGTTATAAGGAAGGGATGTAAAATGTATCCTGCTGGAAGATAATTTAATTTGGTTACACAAGCACAAGATACCCTTGCCTATGCAAGACTACGGACTACGGCTATTCACATTGGCAGAGGGGAGGGGGAGAGGAGGGCAATGTGAGCAAGTCAATGAATGAAGTGGTGGCAGTTAATATGCTAGAAATGTTGATGAGGTTGCCTCTGGCATTCTAGCTGTATAGCAAGGCTAGCTCATTCGGTTTATGTGATGAGTATACTGAACATATTGAAGCAATCATCTAATCTTCGCGCTTCTTAATATCACATTAAATCAAGCAGGAGCTGATAGTAGAGCTGTGGGCCATGGACCACAGGAATGCCAAACCAAAAACCAATAAACCTCCCCTTTGATTTCAATTTGCCCAGATAGCTTAGGCACACAAATACACACAGAGATTTTGTTTCGCACATACACAGGCTATGGACTTTCGTATATCCTTGCCATGTTCGAGGCCATAAACATTCAGTGAATATCCTTGTGACCCAACTTCATCAACCTTACTGATGAATTTAATGATAATTTGGCTTAGTACGAATTGATTTTCTTTGAACGCACTCTGACGCATTCGTCCATGTAGAATGGGCAACGAAAGGGTATTCGATGGGTGAATGTTGGAATGGGTTTGGGGTGGTTGCTTGGCTTCTTCGCAGAACTAAAAGCAAATTCAGCAGAATCTCTGGCAAAGGTATTATCAGTGGAATAGCAATCTTGATAAAGTTTTGATCATCCAAGTGGAAAGCGTGCATTTAACTGATTACAAAAATGCTGAAATGGAAACTATTTGCCATGCCTCCTCAGTCACATAGACGCACACACACACGCAAACTCGCAAGCAATATTATCATATCTGAAATCCTTCTAAGTGCTCCTGGTTACATTTACATCAATGCAATGTTATGGACGGATGATTCCTTGTCATTGCTATCTATGAGAGTCCACATTAAAATCTCACTCTCACTCCAATGCCAATTTAAAATTTTACATTTCCAAAGTAGTCTCTGTTAAAACTTTGGAATGTCGTTTTTGTTCTGTTTCTGTTTACTTCCTCCTGACCATCTTGGCCATTTGAAGAAATTGAAACATTTGTTTAATGGATGCCAACAGACATTTACTATGAAACTCCATCCATGGCGAGGAGTTTAAGGAAGAGTCTTGGAAAAATGTCCTGGCCATTTCATTTCGTTATACTTATGTCCTCATCATTATCCATTCACCTTTTCGCATGGATGTCGTGGTAGTTTCCTTCTTTTATTTTCTCTTGCAATTAATCACAATTGCGAAATACTTCCGTTGCAGTGCCATTACCACCAAGCAACAGCACAACCACCAACACCACCATCGCCACAGAAGTTTCAGACCTAGTCTGGCCACGGGCTATGGTCCACCAACCGACCATTCTATCCCCTGGCCTTAACATTCCCAAAAGGTTCGGTAATGTTGAAGCAATGCGTGGAGTTGCATCCGGTTTCGTAAATGGAATTTGTGTGTTCACCATTTTTCCTGCTCCTTGAACCAGGGTCCGTTTGTCTCTTGGCTAGTTGGCAATTGTCAACTGACACTCGCAGCTCCAAATGGTTATGGTTTGCAACTCAAACGAGGGCAAATAATATGGCGAAATGTAGCATATCGACAATGTTGACCTGAAATTATTTTCGTGATAATTTCCATTGCTAGCTGATGGTTTTCTTTCTACTTCCTTTCGAGATTCATTCAGAAAAATGTTCCAATGTGGAGAGCCAAATTATTAATCTTGATATTAAATGCAATCACATCTGTAATGGCGATGAGAATTTGGGATACGGAAATTTGGTAATAGAGGCTAATTGACATAGTTTTTTGTATACCTTTCCGTCTGAAATCAAAAAGTGGTAAGCTAAGAATGAAGGTGTTCGACTACCTGGACCCACCTTTTATATTGGAAGAGCTAGAGTCTCTCTGTTTTGAACCCTTATTTGAAGTAGTGTAAGTCTTTCGCTGAGCCAGGCGCATGGGGAGTACTTGTGGAAGGTCCGCTTTCTGCATGGTATCTTCATGATGGGGTATGCCCAGATTAATGCGTGGAACGTGAGAAATTTTTGTACGTATCCATTTGAAATTTAAACGACAGTATTGGAGTG
Source organism: Haematobia irritans (assembly GCF_050003625.1). Taxonomy (NCBI): domain Eukaryota; kingdom Metazoa; phylum Arthropoda; class Insecta; order Diptera; family Muscidae; genus Haematobia; species Haematobia irritans. The sequence continues at coordinate 7,415,792 of NC_134398.1, forward strand.
TTAGTATACCTGTACCTGTGTTTGTAAGTCTCTCACCGAGACCATTGCCAGGCGGATGGGGAGTGTAGATGGTTTCAGTTTCAGTCCTATTCAGTCCATTGTGATACCACAGTGGTGAACTTTTCCCTTATCACTGAGTGCTGTCCGATTCCATGTTTAGCTAAATGACAATGGAGCTCCTTTTTATAGCCGAAAGGGGTTTCATATTGCAATGAAACCACTTAGAAAAGCTTTGTAACAATCAGAAATGTCAGAGGGGATACTCCACCGCTGAAAAATGTTTTGGTATTCGGTCGAAGCATGGATTGAACCCACAACCCTTTGCGTGCTAACCATTGTACAATGGTGGGTCACTTTTACCATCAGGGGAAAAATGCCCAGAGAAGAGACATGAGTTATAGAGCTTTGGTACTCCCTCAGGTGCGGATGACTTTGCTGTTGTAGCTGAGAACAATGCTACCAGAAAGAAATTTACAAAATTACTGAGGAGAAAACAGAAGACCAGGGAAAATTAAGCTCTTCCCGCTATTCGAAGAGTTGGCCATAAATCAGAAGAAACGAAGGATGAACGAGCGTCTTAAGTATAAAATTTTCCGAACACTGTAAAAAACTAGGTTGATATGAGGGTAACGGAATCAGATTACAAGAACGGCAAACTCAGTTTCTTCTTTCCTTTCCGAATGCCGGACCCCAGCAGAATCGGGAGTAAAATGGTTATGCAATACACGTAAATCTATTCTGCGATATCCAAAATGAGATGGGAGCAAAGAATACGAAGCGATCAAGTACTGTAGTAGGTTAGGTTAGGTTAGGTTATGTGGCAGCCCGATGTATCAGGCTCACTTAGACTATTCAGTCCATTGTGATACCACAGTGGTGAACTTCTCTCCTATCACTGAGTGCTGCCCGATTCCATGTTGAGCTCAATGACAAGGGACCTCCTTTTTATAGCCGAGTCCGAACGGCGTTCCACATTCCAGTCACCAGCATTACTGAGGTGGGATAATCCACCGCTGAAAAACTTTTTGGTGTTCGGTCGTAGCAGGAATCGAACCCACGACCTTGTGTATGCAAGGCGGGCATGTAACCATTGTACCACGGTGGCTCCCAGTAGTAATGAAAGTCAAAACTGTGATCTACAATTACTCCGAATAATGTAGGGGACCACCTCGTATATGCGCCTGGGCATGATGGGAAGAGGGAGGATGTAGACACAAATGATACCACAATGATAAATGCTATCAGAGAGTTTATGGAACGTAAGGTACACACAAACCAGTCCAGGACTTAAAAAAGAAAGTTTATTCGTTTTGGTAAAATATCTCCCATTTCTTATCTAAAATCCTTTCTTTGTGCTGTCGACCCAAAACTTCCAGTAATGCATTCTGTCGCGCAATTGCTACCACATCCTTTATTGTAGATTGTAGGCTTTGCGGGTTGTGGAATATTCCCCTTCCTCACTAGTTTAAGTGGCACTCTTCCGCTGGCAGAATGGATCGCATCCATTATTTGCCCCCCCGACATAAGCCTTAGAATGAGGAAGTCGCCACAAAATTAGCAGATAATTTGGTGGAGTGTTGTCCAATTCGCACTAACCATTAGGTCAAAGCAAGAACTGTTTTCGTCTCTTCCCCAGATATTTCAAAGTTCTGCTCTTCCAGAGATCTGATTCTCTTGCGTTTTCCCTTTCGTAGTGGGAAAGGAATCGTATACATATTCCAGCAAAACAATGAAGAGCTGTAAGGGATTACTCGGCAAATTGTATGGGTACGAAGCGGACCCATATCATATTACGTCCGAGCATGTTCGAAGGGAAACTTCATTTCGATCTCGAACACAAGGAGAAGGGCGCTCAGAGAACGCAAGGAATATACAGGCCTGGTCCAGGTCTTACAAAAGAAACACTTTATTTCTTTTGTAAGACCTGGTTTCCCTACTTTCGGTGAAAGAAATCCCGTTTTTCCTCAACACAGCTTCCTTTATTTAATCGACCCAAGATCTCCTGCAATGTATTTTGTCGTGCACTTGCCACGACTTTCTTTTGTGTAGACTGCATTCTTTGTCAGTTTTTATCTGAATTGTTGGCCCAGTAGCTTTTTTGACCGAGTAAAGTGGTCATCATACACCTTTTTCGCTCCGCGTAGATGTTTGAGCCTTTATTGAATGATTCGATGGATGGACGCATTTTGTATATTTGCCTATCTTTGTGTCCTCCAATGAATTCACCTTTGAGGATGTCTTGGAGGCAGCTGCTTGATTCTCCCTGTTTACTTAATAGCGAAAAGCAGTGTTCTTTGCCTCTTTCCCAGGTCAAGTGGCAGTCCGATTTGTTTCAGGCTCATTTAGGCTATTCTCCATTCCATTCCATTATGATCGTCTTCCCCAGGCAATTCAAAGTTCCGATCTTAAGGTGATCTGATTCTCATTCCTTTTCCCTTAGGCAAAAGTTTCAGCCCGATTTATTGACAGGCTCCTTTTCCCTCATTGACAGGCTCCTTTTCCCTCTATAGCTTCTCCATCGTTGGATCTACTTTCCTTCTTCCGACTCATCTTCAGGCTCATCGTTTTCAACATTAGACGCTGTGCCGCTAATATAATTTCGTTCTTTTTTCGCACCGATCCAACAAAGTCCTTGAGTCGTTTGTCGGCAGTACCTGGGGTGCGGAAAAGAAACTTTTTTGACTATCTATAAGGTCAGTGGCAAACTTAGCAACCCAAGTTAGAACCCAGCTTTGAGGATGTCTTGGAGGCAGTTGCTGGATTCTCCCTGCTTACTTAATAGCCAGGCAATTCAAAGTTCCGATCTTAAGGTGATCTGATTCTCATTCCTTTTCCCTTAGGCTAAAGTGGCAGCCCGATTTATTGACAGGCTCCTTTTCCCTTAAGTTTAATGGGTCTCTAGCTTCTTCATCGTTGGATATTCTTGCTTTCTTCCGACTCATCTTCAGGCTCATCGTTTTCAACATTAGACGCTGTGCCGCTAATATAATTTCGTTCTTTTTTTGCACCGATCCAACAAAGGCCTTAAGACGTTTGTCGGCAGTACCTGGGGTGCGGAAAAGAAACTTTTTTGACTATCTATAAGGTCAGTGGCAAACTTAGCAACCCAAGTGCAGACACCTGAGATAAGTGACAGCAGTGGAATAAAATACAGATCTACCAGAACGCAGCTCTTAGAACTATGGCAGTGTGTCTTTGAGGAACTCCCCTGGATCATCTTTATATGGAGACCAAAATCCTTCCAGCTCGAAGACATAATTACCGTAGTCTAAAAAGTATCTCAACATCTTGTGAATGGGAAACTACCACTGAGGAATGTAAAGGTTGATCTTTTCTAGACCGCGAGATCCAGCATTACAAAGGAGAGTCTCCAGATCAGGCAGCATGCTAGACAGGTCTAAACAGGATGAGGATACTGTAGCAGAAGTTACAATGGTTAGTCTTGGTCTCGGAGACCTCTCACGTCAGACGAGACTAGTTTTGGCCCAACAAGGATCAGACAATTACAGCCGCTTCAATTCCTATTTATCTGTGAGCAATAGCAGCGTAATTGACGCTGTCCTATAGGTACCGAGAACCCCACAACATGTATCAGTTTTTCGCTTGCCCAGCTAAACCTTCCCGATTTATCATCAGATCACTTTGGACACATCCCACCTTAGTCCTCGTTCTGAACACAAGTTGGTGTACCAAAAGCGCAACATAAAATTGGGTGACGACAAACCACACTGTTGTAACAACTTAACCCTTCTTAAGTCGATCTATTTGAATATGTGGTTTTTGCTATATTCATGGGCCCAAATTGAAGGAGTTCGATAACAGTTTCCAAAATAAATTCAAATGGTGGGAGTAATTGCTCTTTTTAAATTATTCTTCTTAAACCTATCTCGCGGAATAATTTTCCAGGTTTAAAGAATCGATAAAGTATCTTAATAATAATGGCCGGCCAAGACATTGTTATGATTAAACCTAATGGCGATGAATAAGAGAATGGGTAGGGCGAAATAGGTATGGATGGACTTTTCAATTTCCATTAAAATAAAGAGGGGGTGCCCGTAGTCATTAAGATGGGCTATGCGCAGCCAATACCACCAGTACCATGAACCCCCAAAAAACATTGATAATATTCACCGATGGTGGTGCTCCACATTCAAAGGAAGAGGTAAATTTCGATGATGGCGGGATGATGAGATTGCTGGATGGCTGACTGGCTGGTTGGTTGGTTGATTCAATGTTAGCCTTACCAATCTGCCTGGCTGGCTGTGTTACTGGTTGGTTCTCAGTGAATAAATGGATGAAGAACTTTGGATGGATGACAGACTGAATCACTGGATAGATAGATGGATGGATGGATGGATGGATGCCATTGCTGTTTCAGTATAAATTTACAATTTTTGCTGTTGTTGTTGGAGCTCTTCTCTACCCTAGACATATTTTGTATAAAAAAAAAGTTTAAGAGAAAGAAGATGAGTGTCGAAGACGACTCTCATGATTGTGTTGGCTCTGTTTTGCTACTGATGGAACTACCGATGATGAGGACAAAATTAAATTTTGGGGAAAGTTTTTCGGATCTACCCTAGCATCGCATGGCATCGCAGAAAAGTTCACGAGCATAAAAAAACCAACTCGAACATTGTAGATATTCTACAGCACTATATTGATGGCTGTCATCTCATCACGAATGTCGCGACATCACGTGGAAACTCTTAAATTAAAAGAAGAAAGTTTTTGTGCGTATATTTCCAGGAAGCTATGAACTACGTATATTGAGTTGGAGAAGGGGGGCGGGTTCTTCGAGGCTGTGGACATGAATGTGTTGATGTTGTGATTTAAAAATCATAGCAATTTCTTTGGTTGGAGATAAAGGAACAAATTTTAAAAATTTATTGAATTCCTTGTCACTTGGCTGGCAATCAGGAGTCCTAGGCTTACACACATACATATATCCTGGTAAGCTTTGTACAAAGAGCGGTAAGGTATGGCTGTGAACTTTTGCAAATTTTAATTAAGTTTCGAAAATGATTTTGTATAGCTAGCGTACATTTTAATCATGGAAATGGGTGCCCATTACCAACACGTCTACATACTACATCTGATAGAGGCAAACTTGGAATTTCTTTAGGGCCTATTTTCCAGGGCCTTAAAGGGGGTGAAATTTGTATCTATAGAATCAGACAAGAAAAATTCTTTAGGGAAGAATAAATATTTCTTTGTCATCTACCAAATACAGTTGAATTTTAAAGGCATTCAGTTCCTGTTCGGATCCACCCATTGAAGTAGCCAGACCTCCCAGAAAGAGAATCCCTCTGTGAAAGTACGATCCACTGTTGGGCAATGGTTACTATATAAAATTTCCCCTCTCAGTAATGCTGGTGAACCTCTAAGTGGGTTCGTCGTAATGTGAAACGTCGTTCGGACTCGGCTATAAAAAAGGAGATCCCTTGCCATTGAACTAAATATAGAATGGGGCTTCCCAATCGCCTGTATAGTCTAAGTGAACCTGAAATAAAGAGCTGCCTATATAACATACCTATCCTAGGTGATCATGGTCATTATTAGTCTTACTCTCAGTCTCTGCTGCTTAGTAACTAGAAGATCTTAAGTTCCAGCTCAGAACCTAAGATTAAACAAGTCTATACGGCCGTAAGTTCCGCCAAGCCGAATCTTATGTACCCTCCACCATGGATTGCGTAGAAACTTCTACGAAAGACTGTCATCCACAATCGAATTAATTGGGTTGTGGTATCTTAAAACTTCTTAACATCGTTTTCTAAATTGTGAGTTAGTCCATACGTGGTATATATTAGACAAAATAAAAGGTATGTGTAGGTAAGTCTACAAATAATTACGAATCGATATGGACTATTGCACGGTACGTAGAGAGTCAGAATTGAAATATGGGGGTCGCTTATATGTGAGCTATATACAATTATGAACTTGATATGGACCAATTTTTGTGTGATTGGGGATCGATTTATCTGAGGGCTATAAATAACTATAGACCGATATGGACCTAGTTAGGCATGGTTGTTAACGGCCATATACTAGCACAATGTACCAAATTGCAACTGACTCGGATGAAATTTGCTCCTCCAAGTGGCTCCAAAACCAAATCTCGGGATCGGTTTATATGGGCGCTATATATGATTATGGACTGATATGGACCACTTTTGGCATGGTTGTTAAATATCATATACTACCACCACGTACCAAATTTCAACCAGATCGGATGAATCTTCCTACTCCAAAAGGCACCGGAGGTGAAATCTGAGGATCGGTTTATATAGGGGCTATATATAATTATGGCCTGATATGAACCAATTCCTGCATGGTTGTTGGATACCATATACTAACATCACGTACCAAATTTCAACCGAATCGGATGAATTTTGCTCTTCCAAGGGGCTCCGGATGTCAAATCTGGGCATCGGTTTATATGGGGGCTATATATAATTATGGACCGATTTCGACCAATTTTTGCATTCATGTTTGAGGCCATATATTAACACCACGTACCAAATTTCAACTGAATCAGATGAATTTTCGTCTTCTAAGAGGCTCCGGAGGTTAGAGACCATATACTAACACCATGTATACAATTTCAGCGGGATCGGATGAAATTTGTTTCTCTTAGAGTATCGGCGAGCCAAATTTGGGGGTCCGTTTATATGGGGGCTATACGTAAAAGTGGACCGATATGGCCCATTTGCAATACCATCCGACCTACATCTATAACAACTACTTGTGCCAAGTTTCAAGTCGATAGCTTGTTTCGTTCGGAAGTTAGTGTGATTTCAACAGACGGATGAACGGACATGCTCAGATCGACTCAGAATTTCACCACGACCCAGAATATATATATTCTTTATGGGGTCTTAGAGTAATATTTCGATGTGTTACAAACGGAATGACAAAGTTAATATACCCCCATCCTATGGTAAAAATTGTCACTGATTTTCCTCGTTAGGAACTTTTTTGTCAACTCAAAACTTTGAGATTTGAACTAAAGACCAATGGATTGAGAGTCTTAGCTTAAAAACCCAATCCACACAATTTAGGTTCATGGAAGCCATCAGCTCAGAAATTCAATTCTCATAATATTATTAATGACCCTTCAGGCAGGATTTGAACTAGAAAGCCTATTGATGGAGACGTTAGATCAGAAACCCAATCCATACAAAAATATTCACCCATCGTGGAGGGTTGTTCAAATAGCTCAGAAATCATTTCCATACATTTTAGTTTTATTTTATGCTCAGAGTTGTAAGCTCACTTAATTTTACTAATGGTCCTTCGAGCTGAATTTAAACTAATAGCCCCATGAATAGAGCCCCTATGTTCAAAAGTCCAATCCACAAAAATGTTTACTACACTTTGTTATTCCATTAGGAACTCTCCTATGGAGTCTATATATTTTCGATGGTCTTGGTATTCCGAATCGATATAGCGACATCCGTCCGTGAGTTGTTGTCAAGTGTAACGAAATAAAATTTCCATAATCAACTTTATCCAGTCACTTCCTAAAAAATTACGAGGCCTAAGAAATAAGTTTACATTGAAAAAAAAAAAAATACGGAAGACACGGTTGCCACTCGTGCCAAAAATAATCTACCAAACTTTTAAGAAAATTTTACCAAAAATCTACCAAATTTTTTATTTTGTAGATATTTGGTAACATAATCCTATTTTGAAGTTTTTGATCAAAATTTTGTGGTTAGTATGAAAAAAATGTTTTTTTCTTTGAAAGAAATGTTTTATTATTTGTTTAAGTTATTTCAGTTACTACTTCTACAAAAAGGGAGAACTTACTTACAAGGGACTTTTATAGTAGGCCCTAACACGAAAATTAAAACTTTTAAAGATATTCAATTTATAGAAAATTTTGACAAAATTTTATTTCTTTAGAAAATTTTGACAAAATTTTATTTCTTTAGAAAATTTTGTCAAAATTTGATTTCTATTGAAATGAAATATTATCAAAATTTTATTTGTAAACAAGTAAGGAAAGTCTAAAGTCGGGCAGGGCCGACTATATTATACCCTGCACCGCTTTGTAGATCTAAATTTTCGATACCATATCACATCCGTCAAATGTTTTGAGGGCTATATATAAAGGTTTGTCCCAAATACACACATTTAAATATCACTCGATCTGGACAGAATTTGACAGACTTCTACAAAATCTATAGACTCAAAATTTAAGTCGGCTAATGCACTAGGGTGGAACACAATGTTAGTAAAAAAATATGGGAAACATTTAAATCTGAAGCAATTTTAAGGAAACTTCGAAAAAGTTTATTTATGATTTTATGTCAGTGGCGATTTTACAAGGAAAATGTTGGTATTTTGACCATTTTTGTCGAAATCAGAAAAAACATATATATGGGAGCTATATCTAAATCTGAACCGATTTCAACCAAATTTGTCACGCATAGCAACAATGCTAATTCTACTCCCTGTGCAAAATTTCAACTAAATCGGAGTTAAAAATTGGCCTCTGTGGTCATATGAGTGTAAATCGGGCGAAAGCTATATATAGGAGATATATCTAAATCTGAACCGATTTCAACGCATAGCTGCAATGCTAATTCTACTCCCTGTGCAAAATTTCAACCACATTGGGGTAAAACTCTGGCTTCTGGGACCGTATTAGTCCATATCGGACGATATATATGGGAGCTATATCTAAATCTGAACCGATTTCAATCAAATTTGGCACACTTGACTATAGTACTAATTGTTCTTTTTGTGCAAAATTTTAAGCAAATTAGGGTAAAACTCTGACTTCTGGGGCCATATAAGTCCATATCGGGCGAAATATATATATGTGAGCTATATCTAAATCTGAACCGATTTCTTCCAAAATCAATAGGGATCTATTCTGAGCCAAAACACATACTTGTGTCAAATTTGAAGTCGATTGGACTAAAACTGCGACCTAGACTTTGATTACAAAAATGTGTTCACGGACAGACGGACATCGCTATATCGACTCAAGAGCCCACCCTGAGCATTTTTGGCAAAGACACCATATGTCTATCTCGTCTCCTTCTGGGTGTTGCAAACATATGCGCTAACTTATAATACCCTGTTCCACAGTGTGGAGCAGGGTATAAAAAGTTTGTCGCAATTTTATTTCTAAAGAAAATTTCGTCACAATTTTATTCCTACAGACAATTTTGTCGAAATTTTATTTCTACAGAAATTAAATTTTGTCAAATTTAGATTATGTCAATTTTATTTCTAAATTTTTATTTCTAAAATTTTATTTTTAAAGTTGTATTGCTAAAATGTTTGATTCTACAGAAAATTTTGTCTAAATTTTATTTCTTTAGAACATTTTGTCAAAATTTTATTTCTATAAAAAAAAATGTTGTCGCAATTTTATTTCTATTTTTTATAGAAAATTTTATCAAAATTTTATTTTTATAGAAAATTTTGTCCAGATTTTATTTCTATAGAAAATTTTTATTGTACCTCTTAGTTGGAGAGGAATATTTTGCAAAATCTAACAAAACATCAAGAATTCTACCAATGTACCAAACAGTAGTAACTGTGGTAACCGTGGTCGCAATTCGCAGCTCAATTTGACCGTGGCGAAAGTGAGACGGAGCAGTTTTGTCCTCTCACCAAGTGAAGGCATATGATCACCCCATACGTCTTTCTAGAGCAAAATATTATTTTTGGACATAGAACATGTTCGTCACAACCATATTATTTCTCCAAAATATATATCGGATTTCAGCAACTATGTATATTAATTAATTATTATTAATTTACAAAATTAGACTTATAGTATAATATAAGAATAATATTACAATAGTAGCATTGGCTACATAGGCCATCAGCTAAAACTATGTATATGTTTGCCAAGAATACAACATTTTTGCTACAAAATTTTGCTCTAGAAACAGGTTTGGGGTGATCATATTCCTTTTCTGTGTGCTTAAAGTGGAGCCTTTTATTTCTCCATTTATCGTTTACTTCTCCATTTCTAATAAATCGGAATTAGTACATACCGCTTATGAGACAACTGCTATTCGGTTCCTGAAAACCAGTCGGCCCTTAATATTGGCCTTTTAAAAGGCCCTTTCTTTTAGAAATCCTGGCAAACTTTCGATTTTTTTCCACTCACACCATCAAAAGCATTTCTCCCTTTCTCTCTAGACGATTTCATTACCCAAAAAATTACAGCAACAGCTGAAAAAGGAAAAAAAAGCTGAATACACTGAACTACTTTGAGGCACATACTCTTCTGAATTTGCAAAACATTATCAAAGTCGCGCACTCTTCAATTAAAAAAGCTCAAAGTGCAACATAAATAAATTCGAAATAATGAAAAAGTAGCAAACATTTTATACTTGAATATGGGGAAAAAGTTTCTCGTTTTTTTCTTGTTTTGCCAAATCGTGAGCAAGTGTGGAAGAAGTGAAAAAGTTGACAACATTATGGAGACACGAAGTAGCATTAATGAAAAAAAAAAAACAGATAGATGATGAGAAGGATGCAAGGTAGCTTGATTAAAAAATATTTTATTTTTTGGGTAAAAACTTTAATATATATTTTTTTTTTAATAAAAAATCACCTACGTGGAGTTAATCGTACTTTAAAAAAACTAACTAATTTAAAGAAACTAAATTTAAGCAAAATTTACCACCATTGTTTTAATTAATTTTAAATTATTTAAATTTAATTAAATTGTTTTAATTAAAATTTAATTAAATTGAATTAAATTTAATTGAAATTCTTTATTAAATATCCCTAAACTGCATGTCCTAAAATTTAGGTTGCATAATCTGGCCAATATTTTCTTTAGTGGGGAAATTGTTTTTCTTTTTTCATAACTCATCTATGCTCCCCAAATATTTCCTTTACCCTAATTTTCCTTAATATTGTTTTTCAAATTAAAGGCAAACCATTTACCATTGCATCCCTAGGATTTAGAAGCCAACAACAAAAATATTAAATAAAAACTTTCAACTTTTGTTTTATTATAACATTTAACCTCTGTTTTCCAAGTACACACATACACACACATTCTCACAACTGCTAATATTCACCATGTTGCATTTTTCATAGCTTGGAAAAGGATGCAGGACAAAAAAAAAACCCCCAAAGTAAAACAAACAACACAAAAATTGTTTTTCAACAAACAAAAGTTTTTAACATTGGTCGATTGTTTACTAAACTCTACTGGCCTCAGAGTGCTCTTGTGGATACTGAGATACCTTCGAGTTACTCTTAGTTTCTCCAAAAAAAACAAATTCGGACGGATATTTTCCCCCGCTTTTTTGAGAGGAGAAACCCCAAAAATATATTTCCCGACACAATATTTTAGTGATGTGACTATGATGTTGTTGCTGTGTGGTTAACCAGGGGGGGGGGGGGTAGTGTAGTGAAAAGTTGTTCTTTACATTAATCTCACACGCTTTTAAACAAATAACATATTTATTATTTTGCCAAACAAACACCACCAAAAAAACCAGAATCGGAACAAAGTTAACTTAATGGCTTTCAAAAAACAAAAGTCCGCCAAAGGCTAGGCAATGGCAAAAGTTTTTCCAACTAACATTAGGGTAATATTAGTCAATCGTCTAGGCTGAAGCTGGGACGAGAGATATCGTTTTTGGTTTTATTTTTTTAGCGAATAGGGATGCCAAATTTGACTTTGTTTTTAAGATATTTTTATAGATAATTTTTTGAGGGAAAACTCTGAAGACCGAATATTGTTTTCTGAAAGGAAACATAATTATACATATATCCAAAGCCCATACATAGTTCAGCCTGAATAAAAAATATATATACAAAGATCAAGACCGAGTCTTATGTACCTTCACCATGGATTGCATACAAAGGTCTACAAAAGACTGTCATCCACAAACGAATTATTTGAGTTACAGTCGATGAAAAGGTAACTTCGTACACCAATGTCAAACGGATAGGATGACATTGCATGGTTTTTAAAAGGTATACACCCAAAGAAAAAATGCGGTATACACGCAAAGAAAAAAACGGAAATCTCCATTTCTAATTGAGTATTTTCTTTTAGAGCAAATAAACCCGAATTTATGATAACTGATTCAACGATTGGCTTTAAACATTTTTATTTACTTAAAAAAAAATAAAATAGCGTCAAAAGAAAACTTTGCTTGTCTAAAATTTCGTTCCTCAGAAAAGAAAACTCTTCATTCAGTGTATATTGCCATCACGCCCCTAATTCGAATCTGATCAAGTGAATTTGTTCCTCCAAGAGACTCCGAAAGGTTTATATGAAGCCTAGATATAATTAGGGACCAATATAGAAAAATTTTTGAAAGTTTGTTAGAAAATAGATACTAACAAGTATATACGGCTGTAAGTTCTGCCACGTCGAATCTTATGTACCCTACACCATGGATTGCGTAGAAAGTTCTACTAAAGACTGTCATCCACAATCGAATTACTTGGGTTGTGGCAATACCTACCGATGGCAAAGAATCTTAAAACGTCTTAGCATCGTCTTCTAAATTGTAAGTTAGTCCAAGAAAAGGCCAATTAAATTCATATATAATTCAGTTCTTGATCGGTATCGGAGAGTCTATAAATACATACGAACCGATATGAACTGTTGCGTGGTAGTTAGAAGTGAATTACGTGGGTCGCTTTATATGGGGGCTATATACAATTATGAACTTATATGGACCAATTTTTGTTTGATAAGGGGTCAGTTTTTCTAGGGGCTATATAAAACTCTAGACCGATATGGAACAATTTTGACATGGTTGTTAGCGGCCATATCCTTGCACAACGTACCAAATTTCAACTGAATCGGATAAAATTTATTCCTCCAAGAGGTTCCGGAGGTAAAATCTGGGAATGGATTTATATGGGACTATGTATAATTATGGACCGATTTAGACCAATTTTTGCATGGATATTAGAGGTCATTAGTTAACACCTCGTACCAAATTACAATCGAATCGGATAAAATTTATTCCTCCAAGAGGCTCCGGAGATAAAATCTGGAATATGGGGGCTATATATAATTATGGACCGATTTAGACCAATTTTGGCATGAATGTTAGAGGCCATTAGTAAACACCTTGTACCGAATTTCAACCGGATCGGATGAAATTTGCACCTCCAAGAGGCTCCGGAGCTCAAATCTGGGGATCGGTTTATATGGGGGCTATATATAATTATGGACCGATTAACACCAATTTTTGCATGGATGTTAGAGGCCATTAATAAACACCCTGTATCGAATTTCAACAGAATCGGATGAAATTTGTACCTCCAAAAGGATCCGCAAGCAAAATCTGGGGATCGATTTATAAGGGGGCTATATATAATTATGGACCAATATGGACCAATTTTATGGTGAATATTAGAGACCATATATTTACTCTACAAACCGAATTTCAACCGGATCGGATGAAAATTGTACCTCAAAGAGGAGCCGCAAGCAAAATCTGGGGATCGGTTTATTTAATGGATGGATAATTATATTATATATAATTATGGACCTGTATGGACCTATTTTAGCGTGAATATTATAGGCCATATATTAACACTAGGTACCGAATTTCAACCTGATCGGATGAAATTTGCTTCTCCTAGAGCCTCCGCAAGCCAAATCTGGGGATCCGTTTATATGAGTTATATGGGTCCGTTTATATGGACCGATATGAAGTAAGTTTTGCAACTGGTTCGGATGAAATTTGCTCCTCCAAGAGGGTCCGGAGCTCAAATCTGGGGATCGGTTTATATGGGGGCTATACATAATTATGGACCGATTTAGACCAATTTTTGCATGGATGTTAGAGGTCATTAGAAAACACCTTGTATCGAATTTCAACAGGATCGGATGAAATTTGCACCCCCAAAAGGATCCGCAAGCAAAATCTGGGGATCGGTTTATATGGGGGCTATATATAATTATGGACCTATATGGACCAATTTTATGGTGAATATTAGAGACCATATATTAACACTACGAACCGAATTTCATCTGAATCGGATGAAATTTGCACCTCCAAGAGGATCCGCAAGCAAAATCTGGGGATCGGTTTATTTGGGGACTATATATGGACCTATATGGACCTACTTTAGCTTGAATATTATAGGCCATATATTAACACTACGCACCAAATTTCAACCTGATCGGATGAAATTTGCTTCTCCTAAAGCCTCCACAAGCTATATCTGGGGCTCCGTTTATATGGGGGCTATACGTAAAAGCAGAGATGGTCTGTATCAAACTTTTTTAGGTTTGCGACTGTCGCAAAGTTGTAAACGTCGTAAACGTCACATACGCGTCGTAAATGTAGAAAAAGTAACAAAAGTCGCAAACAGAAAATACGTTAGTCGCGTCGGCTAGGCAGCGAATTCGATGATATCCAAGGCGATGGTAGGTGCGAAGAAGTTTCAATTCTTAGGAATGTTCACAATTTTCGGTTGTAGTCCCCACATTTTCCCTATTGCCTTTTGCACGAGTACAGGGTAACCGTGGATTTTCTCGTCCTTTCTTAGCTTTAAGTTCAGTCTCCTGTCCAATATAACTCCAAGGTATTTTACACACTCACTAACGGGAATTTCGATACCACCTAAGAAAATAGGCTTGACCATGGGAAAACTTTCACAAATTTCTGCAGAAACTCACAGCAAATGCTGTCAAACTAAATTAAACAAGTATATACGGCCGTAAGTTCGGCCAGGCCGAAGCTTATGTACCCTCCATCATGGATTGCGTAGAAACTTCTTCTAAACACTGCCATCCACAATCGAATTACTTAAGTTGCGGTAACGCTTGCCGATGGCAAGGTATCTTAAAACCTCCTAACACCATCTTCTAAATTGTATGTCCATACGTGGTATATATTCAATGAAAAAAAATCGATCCAATACGTATATAATTCAGTTTTACAAAGTAGACATACAATTTTGACAAAATTTTCTACAGAAATAACATTTTAACAAAATTTTCTATAGAAATAAAATTTTCTATAGAAATAAAAATTTTGACAAAATATTCTATAGAAAGAAAATTTTGACAAAAATTTCTACAGATATAAAATTTTAATAAAATTTTCTATAGAAATAAACTTTTGACAAAATTTTCTATAGAAATAAAATCTTGGTAGATTATTTGTGGCTCGAGTGGCAACCATGATTATGAACCGAATAAAATTTGAACAAAATTTTCTATAGAAATAAAATTTTGACAAAATTTTCTACAGAAATACAATTTTGACAATGATGAAAATTTTATTTTGAACCGAATAAAATTTTAACAAAATTTTCTCTAGAAATAAAATTTTGACAACATTTTCTATAGAAATAAACTTTTGGTAGATTATTTTTGGCTCTAGTGGCAACCATGATTATGAACCGATATGGACCAATTTTTGTGTGATTGGACCAATTTTGGTATGGTTGTTAGCGACCATATACTAACACCACGTTCCTACTTTGAACCGGATCGGATGAATTTTGCTCCTCCAAGAGGCTCCGGAGGTCAAATCTGGAGAACGTTTTATATGGGGGCAATATATAATTATGGACCGATATGGACCATGTTCCAAATTGCAACCGGCTTGGATGAAATTTGCATCTCTTGGAGACTTCGCAAGCCAAATCTGGGGATCGGTTTATATGGGGGCTATATATAATTATGAACCGATGTGGACCAATTTCTGCACGGTTGTTAGAGACCATATACCAATATCATGTACCAAATTTCAGGCGGATTGGATAAAATTTGCTTCTCTTTGAGGCTCCGCAACCCAAATCTGGGGATGGGTTTATATGGGCGCTATATATAATTATGGACCGATGTGGACCAATTTTTGCACTGTTGTTAGAGACCATATACCAATATCATGTACCAAATTTCAGCCGGATCGGATGAAATTTGCTTCTCTTTGAGGCTCCGCAAGCCAAAATCTGGTGATCGGTTTATATGGGGGCTATATATAATTATGGACCAATGTGGACCAATTTTTGCATGATTGTTAGAGACCATATACCAACACCATGAACCAAATTTCAGCCGGATCGGATGAAATTTGCTTCTCTTTGAGGCTCCGCAAGCCAAAATCTGGTGATCGGTTTATATGGGGGCTATATATAATTATGGACCAATGTGGACCAATTTTTGCATGATTGTTAGAGACCACATACCAACACCATGTACCAAATTTCATCCGGATCGGAAATATGCTTCTCTTAGAGGCTCCACTAGTCAAATCTGGGGATCGGTTTATATGGGGGCTATATAATTATGGACCGATGTGAACCAATTTTTGCATGGTTGTTAGAGACCATATACCAAATTTCAGCCGGATCAGATGAAATGTGCTTCTGTTAGAGGCTCCACAAACCAAATCTGGGGATGTGAACCAATTTTTGCATGGTTGTTAGAGACCATATACCAAATTTCAGCCGGATCAGATGAAATGTGCTTCTGTTAGAGGCTCCACAAACCAAATCTGGGGATCGGTTTATATGGGGGCTATATATAATTATGGACCGATGTGGACCAATTTTTGCATGGTTGTTAGAGACCATATACCAAATTTCTGCCGGATCGGATGAAAAATGCTACTTTTAGAGGCTCCACAAGCCAAATCTGAGGGTCCCTTTATATGGGGGCTATACGTAAAAGTGGACCGATATGGCCCATTTTCAATACCATCCGACCTACATCGATAACAAGTACTTGTGCCAAGTTTCAAGTCGATAGCTTGTTTCGTTCGGAAGTTAGCGTGATTTCAACAGACGGACGGACGGACGGACGGACATGCTTAGATCGACTCAGAATTTCACCACGACCCAGAATATATATACTTTATGGGGTCTTAGAGCAATATTTCGATGTGTTACAAACGGAGTGACAAAGTTAATATACCCCCATCCTATGATGGAGGGTATAAAAATGTTCAGGATTTCTTCTATTCAAAATTTGGTTTTCTACAGTAGGTTTACGACTTTTGCGACATACGTATTATACCGTCGCAAACGTATGTCGCAAAAGTCACAGTTTGTGACAGGCCAACCCTGCGTAAAAGTGGTCCGATATGCCCCATTTTCAGTACCATCCGACCTACATCAATAACAACACATTTTGACGGACGGACGGACATCGCTAGATGGACTCAGAATTTTATCATGACCCAGTATATATATATATATATATATATATATATATATATATATATATATATATATATATATATATATATATATATATATATATATATATATATATATATATATATATATATATATATATATATATATATATATATATATATATATATATATATATATATATATATATATATATATATATATATATATCTATATCTATATCTATATATATCCTTTATGAGGCACAATTTTGATGTGTTACAAACGTAATGACAAAGTTAATATAGCTCCCATCCTATGATGGAGGGTATAAAAATATTTCACACAATCAATTTTGTAATCAAACCAAAAATACTAAGTTTGTTAAGAAATTAATTAATAACCATTCCCAACAATTAAATTGATAATTGGACCAATTACAACAATTAATTGAAGTTTGCTAATCAAGTTTGAAATCAATTAATTTTTTTAATCAAGTATTTTTTTGATGCCCACCCAGCAAAAAAAGCGTCGCCAAAAAAGTATTGAAAATGTTCTTTTTGGATCCGGAAGTGGTGCCAAAATGACGCAGAAGCGATGAATTTAACATGGGCTTGTCATAGGACGGATGACCACAATGTTAACAGCCGCTGCAATGAATTTGCATCACTTCTTAAGGTATGAGGCAAATTCAGTGTTTTGGATGTGAAATAAGAAATTTTTTGATATTTTGACAAACAAATAAGTTAAACATTTTTTTATGATTTTTAATGCATTATAACGCTTGTCGCTTGGAACTTGTGTGATCAAATATTTTCAAAAATTCGAAATTTTTCTACAAAAGATTTAGCATTTTTTCGGCTATATTTAAATAATTTGTATCATTTTATTAATTCTTAATCTGTTTTTAATCTCTTTGAAACACAAAAAAAATAAATTTCCCATTAAAAATATAAAACAGCGAGCGAACAAATTGACTCAAATTAACTTCCTGTGTAGTTAAAATAAAGAACATCTTTGGGAGAGCATTTTTGGAAGTTCTTTTAAAGTTGTGCCTTGAGAAGAACTTACATTTTTTTTTGCTGGTCAATTAATCTATCATTTTATACTATCTATCATTTTTGTGAATAAAAAATTAATTGAATCAATTAATTTCTTGTTTGAAACAGAAAAACAATTTTTTTTGTGTGTACTTTTATATAATATTTACGAATAATATCATACATTAAATGTAAATTATTTAACTTTAATTCAGCTTTGGTGAGTTAGGTTTCCTACACGAAATTTTCGATTCCATCTAGAGGCATAAGGTTTAACAGGTTGGCTGATAAGTCCCCGGTCTGATACATAGATGGCGTCGCTAGTATTAACTGCATATCATTTTTATATAGTACCAACCTTCAAATGATTCGTGACAAAATTTGACGTCTGTGAGTCAATTAGTTTGTGAGATAGAGCGTCTTTTGTGAAGCAACTTTTGTTATTGTGAAAAAATTGAAAAAAAGGAATTTCGTGTTTTGATAAAATACTGTTTTCTGAAGGCAAAAATACGGTGGAATCAAAAACTTGGCTTGATAATGAGTTTCCGGACTCTGCTCCAGCGAAATCAACAATAATTGATTGGTATGCAAAATTCAAGCGTGGTGAAATGAGCAAGGAGGACGGTGAACGCAGTGGACGCCCGAAAGAGGTGGTTACCGACGAAAACATCAAAAAAATCTACAAAATGATTTTGAATGATAGTAAAATGAAGTTGATCGAAATAGCAGAGGCCTTAAAGATATCAAAGGGACGTGTTGGTCATATCATTCATCAATATTTGGATATGCGGAAGCTCTGTGCAAAATTGGTGCCGAGCGAGGTCACATTTGACCAAAAACAACAACGTGTTGATGATTCTGAGCGGTGTTTGCAGCTGTTAACTCGTAATACACCCGCACAGATTTTCCGTCGATATGTGACAATGGATGAAACATGGCTCCATCACTACACTCCTGAGTCCAATCGACAGCCGGTTGAGTGGACAGCGACCGGTGAACCGTCTCCGAAGCGTGGAAAGACACAAAAGTCCGCTGGCAAAGTAATGGCCTATGTTTTTTTGGGATGCGCATGGAATAATTTTTATCGATTATCTTGAGAAGGGAAAAACCATCAACAGTGACTATTATATGGCGTTATTGGAGCGTTTGAAGGTCAAAATCGCGGCAAAACGCCCCATATGAAGAAGAAGAAAGTGGTGTTCCACCAAGACAACGCACCGTGCCTCAAGTCATTGAGAACGATGGAAAAAATTCATGAATTGGGCTTCGAATTGCTTCCCCACCCACCGTATTCTCCAGATCTGGCCCCCATCGACTTTTTCTTGTTCTCAGACCTCAAAAGGATGCTCGCAGGGAAAAAATTTGGCTGCAATGAAGAGGTGATCGCCGAAACTGAGGCCTATTTTGAGGCAAAACCGAAGGAATACTACCAAAATGGTATCAAAAAATTGGAAGGTCGGTATAATCGTTGTTTCGCTCTTGAAGGGAATAATAATAATATGTTGAATAATAAAAACGAATTTTAACAAAAAAATGTGTTTTTCTTTGTTAGACCGGGGACTTATTATGGGACATCTAAAATTCAACTTACACAAATAAGGATTTCTATTGGAAAAGTTTTATTCAGCCTAGCTGAATAGTATAGACACAATTTTAACGATGCCTATGTTTATAAGATTTCCTGCAAAATGAGAAATTTAATGCCGCGAAAATTAGTAGATGAATACAGTTGGCCCCAAAAATTCCTTTATAGCGCTTAGCTCTGCTGAATAAGGATTTTAAATAAAAAACAAGTGTATACGGCCGTAAGTGCGGCCAGGCCGAATCTTATGTACCCTCCACCATGGATTGCGTAGAAACTTCTACGAAACACTGTCATCCACAATCGAAATACTTGGGTTGTGGTATCTTAAAACTTCTTAACATCGTTTTCTAAATTGTGAGTTAGTCCATACGTGGTATATATTAGACAAAAAAGTTATGTATAGTTAAGTCTACAAATAATTACGAATCGATATGGACTTTTTGCACGGTACGTAGAGAGCCAGAATTGAAATATGGGGGTCGTTTATGTGGGGTCTATATACAATTAGGAACTTGATATGGACCAATTTTTGTGTGATTGGAAATCGCTTTATCTGAGGGATATATAACTATAGACCGATATGGACCTAGTTAGGCATGGTTGTTAGCGACCATATACTAGCACAATGTACCAAATTTCAGCCGGATCGGATGAAATTTGCTTCTCTTAGAGGCCTTGTAAGCCAAATCGGGGGATCGGTTTATATGGGGGCTATATATAATTATGGACCGATGTCAACCAATTTTTGCATGGTTGTTAAAGACCATATACTAACACCATGTACCAAATTTCAGCCGGATCGAATGAAATTTGCTTCTCTTAGAGGCCTCGCAAGCCAAATCGGGGGATCGGTTTATATGGGGGCTATATATAATTATGGACCGATTTGGACCACTTTTTGCATGGTTATTAGAGACCATATACTAACACCATGTACCAAATTTCAACCGGATCGGATGAAATTTGCTTCTCTTAGAGGACTCGCAAGCCAAATTTGGGGGTCCGTTTATATGGGGGCTATACGTAAAAGTGGTCCGATATGGCCCATTTGCAATACCATCCGACCTACATCAATAACAACTACTTGTGCCAAGTTTCAAGTCGATAGCTTGTTTCGTTCGGAAGTTGGCGTGATTTCAACAGACGGTCGGACGGACACGCTCAGATCGACTCAGAATTTCACCACGATCCAGAATATATATACTTTATGGGGTCTTAGAGCAATATTTCGATGTGTTACAAACGGAATGACAAAGTTAATATACCCCCCATCCTATGGTGGAGGGTATAAAAAATAATTGGGCCTTGTGACTTAAGGTATCGTATAGCAATATCAGGCAGCTTAATTAGGTTGTTTTAAAGGTAACTTTAAATAAGTTTATATGAAGAAGATTTGATATAACAATTTCCACAAAATTTAGTAGCTGAATAGAGTTAACTCTTCGTAAACTTCAATTCAGCTAGATTGAAAAAGTTAATCTTGAAAATTCATTACATAATTCAGCCTGTCTGAATGAGGGTGGACTGGGATTTCCAATTTCTTCTACGCCACCTCTATTTCTGAAGCATTTGGCCTAAATTTCTAGCTCTGTTTTTTTTTTCATCTTTCTTCTTTTCAATTCCATTGTAAGAGCATTGTGGTGTAAATGTATAACAATTTATTAAATTGCCGGTAAAACAAGCATCGACACCTTGTTTGGGCCACGATGAAATGAAAGGAAACAACATTGTGGTATAACTTTATCCACTTGCTTGTTTATGCTTTTTTCATTGTCCTTTGGTAGAGCCGGGGGAGGATTGATTGAAGAGGCAGACAGTCTTATCTTTTGCCCTAGTCATTGATTAGTCTATAATTTTTCCATTCAATGAATCGAAATCATTGTCGGCTCTTAAGATATGCGCTTCATTGGTCCCCTTCTGGAAAATATTATGCAATCCTTAGTGAAGGTAATAGCGGGCGTATTCTAGCGATTTAATGATGCCCTTACCCTCTACTGCATTTACTTGCTGGTTGTGTTTTTCATATTCTTTGCCAGCTATGCTCCTTGAATTCTCCATTAAGGCGGAAATATCGCAACGCTTGTGTTAGCCTGTGAATGAGTTTGATTCTGAGTGAGGTGTGTGGGATGTGGTAAGGTTTGAGAATTTCTACTCTGCTAAAGATATCCTTGAGTCCTTGTTTTGTGGTTTCATTTTCGCACAGTTTGATGTTTGTTGGTATCATTAAAGTTATTTTGCCAAAGCCACCGTTGTCAACCTAACCCCACCCGTGTCATTCACACTGGATGCCGGTGTCAAGCCAGCTTAACGGTGACTACTTGGAACGTTAAGTACTTGGATGTCTCCTACCCTATGAATTCTTGGTGTTTGCTGTTGTTTTATATCCCCCTGCTTCATCCAGAGTCCTTGTCATAGAGAAGACATCCTTATGGTGTTTCCCGCTATCTACACAGCTCCAGTTTCTAGTGTAACATTTACCCAATGCTCTCTCTCTCTCTCTCTCTCTCTCTGAGCCCTTAGTCAATTGTCATGGTTAAATGATAGGATTGCTTGCTTGGAGTTCTTTCCATTTGAACGCTTCTGAACGTCGAATGACGTTGATTATTTCCAAATCCTTGTGTTTTGCGATTTATTCTTCAGTGCATTTTGATCGCAATAAGTCTTGGCGTTTTTTTTTTTCTTGTATTTCTATTTCATTTTTGTCCCGTCCCGGTAGCAATGACGATGACGACGATTCCATGGTGGTGGCTATTAGGAGGCTAAGAGTTTTACAATGCCATCTCTTAAGAGGATTTAAAGGAACTGCCTGTTTTTAAAGTGTTCCTGCCTTGCTTGATTACTCCTTGTATACCAGAGGTCTGAAGTACTTACCTAGCTTGGTAAGTCCTTAGCTTTGCGGTTGCCATAGCTAAGAACTTTTATGTTCCTCATCCGAACTTCTACACACACACACATGCACACTTGTTAGGAGCTTTACCTTGGGATAAGTGCTTGTCACAATTTCCTTTTTGAAAGATGGCCAACAATTCTTGAGAGATGTCAAGAGGAATAACCTTGATCGTTAGATGGGAATGTTTGATGTCATATGGCCCAGAGCCATATGGGTTTACTTCCACAAATTCCAGGGCATTAAGCAAGTTCCATCCTAGAACTATATGGAGGATATCGCTATTCACAACTGTTCAAATGTGGACCTTCAAGTGAATGGGATTCAATGGTAAATCTTTGCCATTTTAAAGGTAATTTTGCCACATTTTTCATACAATGGCCAGTTTTTTACATATTTGTGCCACCTTTTGTATTATGTTGTGCTACTTTTTAATTAATTTATTTTATGTAGTAATGTTTTTGTGGTTTTTGATCCCCAATCGCGTAAAGATTACGTAGGTTATCGGTACAATACCAAACAATCATTTTTAAGTGACCAGTACTAAGTTTTCGAAATCTTTTCTTCTCTCATATCCTATGTTACAATGAAAGTTTTACACAGCGACTAAACAAGGATAAAGGGTGATACGGTCAAAATTTGGTCAAGGGAAAACGCGTGTAAATCGGTGAAATCGTTTATTTAAAAAATCAAATTAAATTTCTTTTTCAAGTTCAATTAGTATAAAATTCAGGAAAAATATTCAGTTAGGCTTTCGCTTTTCCAAATCCGAATTGCCGGGCCTCACGCTTGACATCTGCCATCAGATTTTGTACAGCCACCTTCTTCACCGCAGAAAGCCAGTTTGCCTTGAACTGCTGTTCGTCCTTAGCAGGTTTTTTGGTCTTCTTTAGGTTCCGCTTGACAATAGCCCAGTATTTCTCAATTGGGCGGAGCTCTGGCGTGTTGGGAGAGTTCTTGTCCTTGGGAACCACCTGCACGTTGTTGGCGGCGTACCACGCCATGGCCTTTTTACCGTAATGGCAAGATGCCAAATCCGGCCAAAACAGTACGGAACAACCGTGTTTCTTCAGGAAAGGCAGCAGGCGTTTATTCAAACACTCTTTCACGTAAATTTCTTGGTTGACAGTCCCGGAAGCTATGAAAATGCTGCTTTTCAAGCCACAGGTACAGATGGCTTGCTAAACCAGATATTTCTTTGCGAACTTTGGCAGTTTTATGTGCTTGAAAATATCTGCTACCTTTCCCCTTCCTTTTGCCGTATAAAACTCCTGTCCCGGAAGCTGCTTGTAGTCGGCTTTGACGTAGGTTTCGTCGTCCATTACCACGCAGTCAAACTTCGTCAGCATCGTCGTGTACAGCCTCCGGGATCGCGCTTTGGCCGTCGTATTTTGTTTATCATCGCGATTTGGAGTCACTACCTTCTTGTAAGTCGATAGTCTGGCTCGTCTTTTGGCTCGATGCACGGTTGTAGACGATACACCCAGGTTTATTCGCTTGAAACTACCGGCGGCTCTCTTTGTCGTCTCAGCGGCTTCCGGTTTTCGATTTCCCCCCGATCCAGACTTCCTGGCTGTCGACAAACGTTCCCCAAACACTTTAATTACATTTGTAACGGTTGATTTGGTAACTTTTAGCGATTTTGCCAGCTTTGCGTCCGAGTAGCTCGGATTTTCGCGATGCGCGAGCAAAATTTTGATACGCTGCTCTTCTTGCTTGGACGGCACTTTGACAACTGAAGAGTGAATTCCAAAATTAAAATAGGAGCAACATTCTACACACACACACCTTCAAAATGAGGGGTGTTCAGGTTTTTTAAATGCAAAATTGAAAGAAATATGTCAAGTTTATATTGACCAAATTTTGACCGTATCACCCTTTATTCCCTTAAACTGTTGGTTTCTTTTAGCACTGGATATCCTAAGTTGTGAAGGACTAAAAGAAAACAGAGTACTCGTTTATACAGGACATCTGCAAACATATCCAACACTGTCATCAGCTGTTTAAAAACAATCACAGAAAAGAAGTGAAACCTTGCATTTTTAATGTATAAAATGCTGAAATAGTAAAAAATATTTAATGCTGCTATTATTTATGACACTGTACAACTTTGAATTTCATGTTTTTCGATAAATTAGTCACAATAATTTGCTATTGTAATTTGAAGAATCATCACTTTATCAAAATACAATCTGGCAACATCGGTCCGACTTGCACTGATGAGATGTTCTGGATAGAACACCAGTGCAACGATGTTCTGGATAGCCCATACAAATGTTGCATCCAGTGCTAAAAGATAACAGCCCTAGGCAATATAAACAAGTGAGTTTTATTGGAATAAAGAAGAAATAAATATTTTTATAATTTAGGTTAGGTGGCAGCCCGATGTATCAGATTCTCTTAGACTATTCAATCCATTGTGATACCACAAATGGTGAGATTCTCTTTTATCAATGAATGCCACTCGATTCCATGTTTAGCTCTAGGGTCCTCCTTCCTATAACCGAGTCGGAACAGTGTTTCACATTACGGTGAAACAACTTTAGGAAAGCTTTGATAGACTCAGAAATGTCACCACCGCTGAAAAAACTTGTTGGTGTTTCGTTGAAATTAGGATTGAACCTACAAGATGGACATGCTAGCCTTTGAACCACGGTGGCTCCAGACGAATTAAGGGACAATTAAAAACAGGAAAATGAAAAAGTCTATATATAAACGGATACAAAACTTGACACTTTTCGTGTCACTTTCCATTGTCAATGACATCTTTCGTGCCATTCTCATCTTTTAGAAGTTCTCAATGGCAGCGATGGCAGAATTGGTTTGTATTATCCGGAAACAAATTGTGATCCGATTTATGACAATGATTATGCAGCTAATTCTTTTCCTTAATTAGGCGTATATGGCCTATCAAAACATCTATCTTGCTTAGTTGAGAACATCATAATACCGAATTTCCATCGTTGATTTTGCTGGTAAACGGTTAGTTGTCTATTTCGGCGCTTAGGATAAAAATAATGGGAAATTACTCCGAGGCATCGTACAAAACAAAACATTTGAAGATGCCGAAGGTAACATTGAGAGACGTTACAGATCGAGCAGATTGGATTGGTTAAGACATATATTGGTAGCTGCTCTAGCGTAATCCCTCCTCTAGCCCGAGGATGAGAGGTGTACCAGTGTCTTCAGTAACGGAAACATTCTAAACCTTTCCATAATGCTGGTAAATTGTCCGTTATGCGCTTTACGCACTAGCAGTTATTCCGCACGACAGTGCTCGTGTCGAACATATCCCATATATTGTGCATATTATAAGTTAAGACCGAAGGCATAATCGATACTGCTGCATGTTGATGGGATCGATAACAAATTTACCGATTATTTAGTCATCGCCGACAAGTCGTATCGATCCGACACACTGTAAGATTATTTACAAACACCGACATTCCGTGCGGAATAACTGATAGTCTTTAAAGCGCATTAAACAAACTTTGGTGCTAAATTCCTGCTTGATCCAAGTATTTTAATATAAAGAGGGCATTACCTTAGTGGAATCACCTCGAAATCAAAAATTAGGTTCGCTGGAAAGTCTCGTAGTTAGGCGGATTTTCGGGGACCAACGCCCTCCCTCTCGGAATCCAGAATTAAGTTTCCGCTGAAAGATGTCACACGTTGAAGGATCTGTATCCTTCACGTCACCAACATTGACTGATAGCCTAGCATTTGTCTTACTGAGGTTCGATTGGGCCCAAATGGGACCAACGCCCTCCCTCTAGGAATGCAGAATAAAATGTGCGCAGACGGATGTTTATAGACCAACTCCATCTCTCTTGGGATCCAGAAAAAAATTTCAGCTGAAAAATTTCACACATTGACGGATCGGTCTCCCCCACGTTGCCAATAATGAGTGATAGCCTATCATCTCTCTTACCAAGGTTCCAGAGAGCTCCCATCGGACCAACGCCTTTCCTATCAAATTCAGGAATAAAATGTCTGCAGAAAAATCTTACATATTGAGGGATGTTTGTAGACCAATGCCTTCCCTCTCGGAATCCAGAATAGAGTTTCTGCTGAAAAATCTCACACGTTGACGAATCTGTCCCCTTCGATGTCGCCGATATTGAGGGTAGCCTAGCATCTATATTATGCGCTTTACAGACTGTCAGTTATTCCGGACGACAGTGCTCGTGTCGAACATATCCCAAATATTGTGCACATTATAAGTTAAGTCCGAAGCCATAATCGATACTGCTACATGTTTATGGGGTCGATAACACATTAACCGACTATTTAGTCATCGCCGACAAGTCGTATCGATGCGACACATTGTAAGATTCTTTACAAACACCGACATTCCGTCCGGAATAACTGATAGTCTGTAAAGCGCATTACCGAGGTTCAAGTGAGCTCCCATCGGACCAACGCCTTCCTTGTCAAACTCCGGAATAAAATGTCCGCAGAAAAACCTCACACATTGACGGATGTTCGTAAACCAATGCCCTCCCTCTCGGAATTCAGAATAAAGCTTCCACTGAAAGATCTCACACGTTGACGGATCTGTCCTCTCCCTGTCGGCAATATTGACTGTAGCCTAGCATCTATCTTACCGAGGTTCGAGTGAGATTTCATGGGACCAATGCCCTCTCAAAATTCAGAATAAAATGACTGCAAAAAAACCTCACACATTGACGGATGTTTGTAGACCAATGCCTTCCCTCTCGGAATCCAGAATAAAGTGTCCGCTGAAAAATCTCATACATATAAGGATACATTTCCTCCATGTCGCCAATATTGGCTGAAAACCTAGCATCTGTCTTTCCGATGTTCAAGTGGACTCCATTAGAACCAACGTCCTTCCCCACGAACTCCAGAGTAAAGTGTCTACTGAAAAAATTTTGCATATTGGCGTATCTTCGTAGACCAACGACCTCCCTCGCAAAATCCAGAATAAAACGTCCACTGAAAAATCACACACAATAAAATCTCATAGACGGATCGATCTTCTTCACGTTGACCAACGCCCGCCCTCTCGGAATGCAGAATAAAGTATCCGCTGCAAAAAATAATACAAAAAAAATTTATTGACGGATCCAGCTCCTCCGTGTCGCCAACTGTGACTGATAGCCTAGCATTTCACTTACCGATGTTCCGTTGGCCTCCAATGGGACAAACGCCTTTACACTCGGAATTCAGAATAAAGGGTCCGCTGAAAAAGAAAACTTACATATTGGCGGATCTTCGTAGACCAACGCCCTTCCTCTCGAAATCCAGAATAAAACGACCGCAGAGGATGTTGTTCGTAGACCTTTTTCTTGGAATCCAGAATAAAATGTCCGCAGAAAATTCTCACGCATGGAAACTATCTCCCCTTCGTCGCCAATATTGACTGGTAGCCCAGCATCTCCTTTACCGAGGTTCGGGTGTCCACAATTTACTTGAACCTTTTTGTTTGTGTTAGCCGATTATCTGAATCAACTCAAAGTCCAATTCTCATCAATCCTAGTCTGATGAATCTTGACAGTCTTTTTGCGAGACCAGCCGCTTTTCCTAAAACTGTAGATCTCAGCTAAGAAATACGACCAGAGGATATGAAACGAACTGCTACTACGATAACAGTATAAACAAATTCTTCCCATCAATATGAAGCTATAAATAATATAGCCCTTGAAGCCTCAAATATTATGAAATTGGAAGTTAGTCCTAGTTCGTGGTGGACATTGATGTTTCTTAGAACCAACCGGTCGTGATCTCATAACAGTCCCTGTAAGCTGGAAGAATCGGAGATATTTATAAATTGCATTTGTCTATCTCATAAGACCCGACCTGCCAGCTTCCCCTTAGAAAGATTTGTTCTATTCCACAGCGTTTTTTGCAATCATCGACACATGCCCAATTGTTTCGTTCCAGTATAACCATTAGCGTCTTCTTCGATTCAGCTTTTAAATCGGTTTGTTAATCACCTTCCAGATCAAGAATCTTTCCAACTAGGATTAAGAGAATCCAGATGGTGATTTGAGAACCAATAAACTTTGCAACTAATGGTGTTTTCTTTTCTGAAAAAAGTGCTTTGCCTTCATTTTGTCTGTACAGAATGCGCGTTTTTAAAATGTTACCAGCAACCTAAAAAAAATGCTATCATTTCAGCGGGCAGAAAAGAATTCAAAGAAGGAGGCAGGGCAATCGCAGCACTCTCGTTTGTTGGCAGTGTTGAAAATGCCCGTAATTTGCCTCTATGCGTGGCGCTATTTTCACAACAGAATTCAAAGCCTTTTCGCACTTTTGCCTGTTTTTTTAGAAAAGAACCTAAAAAGTACATTTTCCGGGTAAAATGCAAAAAAATTGCGCATTTTTTACAAGAAAAGAAAACGCCATAAGAAAGAGTGACTCCAGAGAAACTGACGATAATTTGAGTATGATTGAGAACCAATCGAACAGCTATAATTTTCTCATAAATACCTATAGGATATGGACGATTTGAAGGCTTTCTTATGTAGAAACTGGACCTCGTTCTCTAGAAACAGTTGAACTTTTCTATCTTCACTGCCGCAATGGCAAAATTATTTAGGGAAAATCGGGTTTTCTTGAAATTGCAGAACGATTTGTCAAAAAATCATTCACTCGATGTAACAGACAGTTATTACTCCTCCTTCCTAACCTAGCAATAATACTTGTTCAATATTTAATCCTTAAAGGACTTTAATAATCGTAATAAAATTTTCCTCATTGATACGAAAATACTCCTTCCATATCTCATCGATGCAGTAATTACAATTCAATTACCCCCCAATAACATTTAAAAATATCATTAGAGTAATTATATAAAAAAATACAAACAACAAACAAAAACTTGACAATAATTCTTTAAATTCTATGAAATGACTGAAAAGCGACAAACTTTCTTTTCAGGCCACATTGTAATGGATAAACTTTCCATTTCATTGCTCAAGAAAATTAATCAGCACAAACATGTCGTTTGTACCAGAACAGGTGTTGGCTTAACTCCAATACCGAAAACAAGAAAACAAAAGCCATTTTAATTAAATCCTTGGAGAGTGTCTGGCAAAAATTACAAAAACTTGCACCACCCTTCCAAGGAAGGAACACAAAAAAGCACAAGGATATGAGAAGAATAAGGAGAAGGTGTGGTCGGTGTTTCTGTGTGAGTAGACATTAAGGAATAAAGTACGCAGCAGCAAATGAATGCACTTGAACTGATTTCTCTCAACTACCAGGTCTTTGGGTAGGTAATGGCCAGAATTTGAGGAAGCATGAATGAAAATGAACCAAAAAATGAAGGCTGTAACTACTTCCCTTTACCAGCTCTATTCCACTCAAGGGAGTTGCCAAGTTCATCTCATTTTGACAGTGGCTGACTGACGAAAGAACAATGGAATTTCCGGCCTCATCATAATGTGACGAAATAGACTCTTTGCTTGGAGTCTCAGCTACATTATCGTGTGGGATAAGGGATTTTTTTTGTAGCTGATGAAATGTTTCCTATACACATAACACCATATGAAATGAGGTATATTAAGTTTGTTATTCAGTTGGGAACACGTATTGTTCGAAGACTCCAAAGGATAAATGAAAAGTTAGAGGTCTGAAGCCTAGATAGCGCTTCCACAGCGAAATCCACATGATTTTTAGGTAGACTTTAAGCAAAGTACTGTACTTTTTTTTAACAAATGATCCATCAACTTTCTATGTTTTACGCTCTTCGTTAGAAGGTTAGGACTAAGTAAAAACCATGTGCATTTAGTTCTACCAAAGTTTTACAGTGAAACCTCTTAAATTTGGACACTTTGAAAAATGGACAACCTTCCCCAAATTAACACATTACCAAAATGTGGAAAAAATGTTGGCGACTTTGGATGTTCACTTTTGAGAGGTGTCACTGCACAGAAAAAAATTTCACGAACATTTTTCCAATTAAAATCGACTCATTTTGGGTCTCATACAGAATGGCTAATATGAATTTTATTGTTCAATAGCAAAAAGAAATTGGGAAACCACATCAAAATTTAGAATCAGTTTAGATTTGTTCGAATTGGCTGCCTTTGGCACGAAATAAGTCCTTCAAACGGCCGACAAAGCCATCACAACTTGCACGAAAGTGGCTCTACGGTATTTCAGCCTTTTCCCGGCGACACACCATCTTGTTATGATTGAGCCATTGATAGCTTTTAGTGCCAACCGTACTCCTCAAAATTCCCCAGATGCAAAAGTCCAACGGATGGCAATTCGAAGATTTTGGCAACCATTGTGCCGTCAAAATGAAGCGAGGGACCTCCTTTTTAAACCATTCTTGGTTGACGCCTTCTGTGTTCGATGCTGCTGAAATCTATTAAAATGCCATGGTCTGCAAGTAGGTTAGGTTATGTGGCAGCCCGATGTATCAGGCTCACTTAGACTATTCAGTCCATTGTGATACCACAGTGGTGAACTTCTCTCTTATCACTGAGTGTTGCCCGATTCCATGTTAAGCTCAATGGCAAGGGACCTCCTTTTTATAGCCGAGTCCGAACAGCGTTCCACATTCCAGTGAAACCACTTAGAGAAGCTTTGAAACCCTCAGAAATGTCACCAGCATTACTGAGGTGGGATAATCCACCGCTGAAAAACTTTTTGGTGTTCGGTCGTAGCAGGAATCGAACCCACGATCTTGTGTGTGCAAGGCGGGCATGCTAACCACTGCACCACGGTGGTCTGCAAGTAAGTAGCTCAATAGTATTTTGACCAATTCCCGGCGAGGCATCGTCATGAGTGGCAATCGTACTTCTAGTGCAAATCTTACACTCCAAAATGTCCCAGGCGTAAGAGTCTAATGCAGTAGAAATGAAGCCTCGAACCTCCTTTTTAAGCCCTTCTTGGTTTACGCTCTCTGAGTGCGATGATGCAGAGTTCTGTTGGAAAATCCATATTCTGCACGTAAGTGGTAATTTGATTCATTCCCGGCGAGGCGCCATCTTGAGATGATCTATACTTTGGTACTTTTTAATATCAACCTAACTCTATAAAATGGCCTACGCGTAAAACGGTTTAAAATCTGGAGATTTTTGAATGCTGTTGTGCTGGCAGAAATGAAGCGAAGAACCTCGCCGATCCAAAAAATAAAATCATATTTCTTCTCTGCGTGCATACAAAGGGTTCTGAGTTCAAACCTAGTTTCGACCGAACCCGCAAAAAAAATTCCCCGGTTCATTACTCATTAAAGCTGGTTATATTTCTGAGTGTATTGAAACGCCGTTTGGACCCAGATATAATATTGAGGGTCCCTTGTCATTGAGCTAAATATGGTATCAGGCTGCACTCAGTGACAAGAGAGAAGTTCACTGTAGTATCGCAATGGACTGAATAGTCCAACTGAAATAACCGATTTTACTATACATAACCTTCTCTTGCACAAAAGTGACGAATTACCCAATTTGGAATTCCCAGATGTAGGAATTTCGAGAATTGGCCGCAATTAAAGGAGGCATTATTGTGTCAGTATAGATCAAATAAATCGGCATTTGAGGCAATCAGGGAATTAGTTGAAAGGAAACAGACAAGTAATGAGACCTTAAACGTCTATTTCCTTAACATGGTTCAACAGAGGGCAAGGTTAGTGCAGCCAATATCAGATTTGGATATGGTGAATATAATGAAAGTGAATGTCAAAGAGTCTATAAAGGCTATAGTTTACCCGTCGAAATGCTCCGAACGGAATGTAAGGAGGCAGAACGAAACTTTCCAAGGACGGAATCATGATCAGTCCCTATGAATTCACGTCATATGAGACAAGTCAATGAGATGTATGTGGACGACTACGAGAGAGTGGAAACAGACGTTCACTCAGAAGTAGATGAGGTAGCGGCAATCAGATTCAACCAACAAGAGCAAAATAAGCTTTTAGTTTGTTGGAATTGTCGCGAAACTGGCCATGTTTTTATGGATTGCCTGTCATCGGAAAGGACTCTGTTTTGTTATAGATGTGGCAAGTCCAACACCATTACTCCAAAATGCCCGAATTGTCAACAGGGCAACCACAGGAGGGGCGTGGAGAAAACTGGGGAACCGCGTTCGTCGGAAACCCCCGGAAATTAGACCCAGTCGGTATAATACCTCGCGAATTTTCAGCAAGTGGAGATGGGAATTTAGTAAGTAAGGCATATATAAGTGACTGTGACAGTTTTTCTCCGAGAAGGCATTATATTCCATTGGAATTGAGACAACAAAATTATAATGAAGTACGTGCTAGGATATTCAGTAAGGGAAAAATGTGAAGTGTAAAGGAGTGAGGTAGGAGAAGGATAGGCAAGTGGGGTTCACAAAAATGGTAACAAGGTACTTGTGGACCATGGAAGGGTGGGCAGAATGGTATACACCAAATGCCTCATTTAATCGCATACATATGTGCTTTCATGTCAGTTTGTTTTTTTTATACCCTCCACCATAGGATGGGGGGTATATTAACTTTGTCATTCCGTTTGTAACACATCGAAATATTGCTCTAAGACCCTATAAAGTATATATATTCAGGGTCGTGGTGAAATTCTGAGTCGATCTGAGCATGCCTGTACGTCCGTCTGTTGACATCACGCTTCCGAACGAAACAAGCTATGGACTTGAAGCTTGGCACAAGTAGTTGTTATTGATGTAGGTCGGATGGTATTGCAAATGGGCAATATCGGTCCACTTTTACGTATAGCCCCCATATAAACGGACCCCCAAATTTGGCTTGCGAGGCCTCTAAGAGAAGCAAATTTCATCCCATCCGGCTGAAATTTGGTACATGGTGTTAGTATATGGTCTCTAACAACCATGCAAAAATTGGTCCATATCGGTCCATAATTATATATAGCCCCCATATAAACCGATCCCCCGATTTGGCTTGCAGACCCTCTAAGAGTAACAATTTTCATCCGATCCGGCTGAAATTTGGTAAATGCTGTTAGTATATGGTCTCTAATAACCATGCAAAAATTGGTTCACATCCGTCCATAATTATATATAGCCCCCATATAAACCGATCCCCCGATTTGGCTTGTGGAGCCTCTAAGAGAAGCAAATTTCATCCGATCCGGATGAATTTTGGTACATGGTGTTAGTATGTGGTCTCTAACAACCATGCAAAAATTGGTCCATATCGGTCCATAATTATATATAGCCCCCATATAAACCGATCACCAGATTTGACCTCCGGAGCCTCTTGGAAGACCAAAATTCATCTGATTCAGTTGAAATTTGGTACGTGATGTTAATATATGGTATCCAACAATCATGCAAAAATTGGTCGATATCGGTCCATAATTATATATAGGCCCCATATAAACCGATCCCCAGATTTGATCTCCAGAGCACCTTCGAAGAGCAAAATTCTTCCCATTCGGTTGAAATTTGGTACGTAATGTTAGTATAGGGTATCCAACAACCATGCAGGAATTGGTTCCTCTCAGCCCATAATAATATATAGCTCCCAAATAAACCGATCCCCAGATTTGACCTCCGGTGCCTTTTGGTGAAGCAAAATTCATCCGATCTGGTTGAAATTTGGTACGTGGTGGTAGTATATGATATTTAACAACAATGTGAGTTGAAATTTGTGGATGACAGTCTTTCGTAGAAGTTTCTACGCAATCCATGGTGGCGGGTACATAAGATTCGGCCTGGCCGAACTTACGGCCGTATATACTTGTTTTCGTTCAGTTTATTTAAATTTTCGTGTTATACCCAGGACTAGGATTTGGCTCTTCATTCACATTTCGAGCCCCTTATTCACAAGTAAAGGATTTAAAGTTCGTCTACGCCAAATTGCAAACCTTTGTAATGTTTTCTTGCAATGTCCTGCCATTTCCCCAATTCACTTTTGGGATTATTCACTACAACATTAAAAGTCTATCAAGTTATTAATTTCATGAATTGCTGCTGCTGCTGCTGCAGTTGCCATTCAATGGGGGGGTGGTTAAAGAAGGACACGCGAGTCCCTAAACATCCTTGGACTCAACATCACGTATGATTACGCACATTGTTTAGCAGTTTGCCTTTGGTTCGAAAATTCCAAATGTTTCTTAAGGGTAATGAAGTCGAGATGAAAATTAAAATTCTGGCCATAGATTTTAGAGACTTGCCATTCCCCACTCCTTTCTCATAGTTTGCCTCAATAATTCTCAGCAATCGTATATCAAGAATCAATCTGGCCAAAAGGTTGCTGATGTATGATGAGGAGAGAAACGACGACGTGATTACTTTACACAATCAAAATAGCAACCAAAAATCATATAAACTTCTGTGGGTGGATGTGAGTGTATGAGTTTTGATTTGCGAGAAAGGACTATGAAGGTCCTTCTTTTGGTGTTGCTGGGGAGGGAGGGGTTGTTATTATTACGGACCAGCACTAAATCACGGCAAGCCAGTTTATATGGGGGGTACAAATCATGTAGCTTCACTTGAGGTTGATTGTTATGCCAATACCATGTGTGTGTGAGTGTATGAGTGCGTGGGTGTGTATATGGGGGGCGTGTAACCCAAAACGCCCCCTCATCAGAATCCAATCAAATTAACAAAGGCCACATTGCGTTAAGCTACCCATCGAGCATTGGCACAACTAGGACGACAGACGTTAATTTCAATTTGATTTCCGCTAGCCTCTGCCGGCACAACATAAACCACCATTAACAACCTCAATTCCTTAACCCACACACACACGAACACACACTTCCACACCACATACCAGCCCACTTGAAGCTAACCCAAATCATGGACACTGTTGTTGCCATCATCAACATCATGAGCGTATTTGATTTTAGATTCTCAACATTCAGCAGACTGTTGCTTATGGCCCATGTAAGACTTCATTAGGTCAGAAATATATACAAAACACACACACACAAACACACATTTAGACCCTTCCATATCGACAAATATCCAATCCACCACCAAGACCACCTTGCTTAACATCAGGGGGATGTACCAACTTAATCAGGGTAAAACTATTAATTAAATACCAATTCATTTCCGCACAAATGTTCCAGACGTAATACGCAACTTGTATGCCCTGCTATTCCTTATCATAATGCCATCATCAGTATGCCCTCCATCCATCCATTGTAGAATTTGTGCAAAAAGCAAATGGTAAAATTCTAACAAAGCTTAACTGCCAACGGAAGAGTAGTATAGCCAAAAATCATTCGATTGATTAAAAATTACCACCATCAGATATTCATCATGAGGAAATCGAGAGAAAAAAGAAATTCTGAAGAGGGGGATCCAGAATGGAGGAGGAACTCGTTAGCTATTCAAGGTTTATTTGCTGTTCGAGAGTAAGAGAGGTAAACGCAAAAAAAAAAAACAAACATAATCGTTTATAGAAGTCCTTGCAAGTCCTTGAAGGTAATAAACGAGGCATACATACATGACAAATCTCAATCGATTACAAGGATTTGTGCAATCCTTGAAATGCACCTTCTAATAGGTGCCAAAGGACTCAAGTGTGCAAAAAATAGAAGAAGAGAATTATAATGAAGAATATCAGGGCACAGTGGAATGAAATAAAATGAGAACATTATTGTTAATTCTATCTACGGTTCCCTCTCAACTATGCAGTAGAGTAATTTTTTCAAAATTTTATTTCTATAGAAAAAATTTTCACAATTTTATTTCTAACGAAAAATTTTATTTCTATAGAAAATTTTGTCAAAATTGTATTTCTGTAGTAAAATTTTGTCAAAATTTAATTTCGTTGTTTTTTATTGCAGCCTAAAACCATACATTGACTAAACTACAAGTGTAGCTTAACCAACAGAGGAAAAGTATGCTTGTCAAATTTATTTGGGCAAAGCCTTATAGACTGTAAGATGGTTGGATGGACGCACGTTTCGGAATTACCACATTCCTCATAATGCATCCTCTACTTGCAGCAAAACTATCAACATTTCAGTTAAAAACCATGTATTGACTAAACTAAAAGTGTAGCTTAACCAAAATTTTATTTGTAAAGAAAAATTTGTCAAAATTTTATTTCTATAGAAAATTTTGTCACAATTGTATTTCTAAAGAAAATTTTGTCAATTTTTTTTATAGAAAATTTTTGTCAAAATTTTATTTCTATAGAATATTTTGTAAAAATTTTATTTCTATAGATTTTTTTTCAAAAGTTTTTTTTTCTATAGCAGGTTTTATTTCTAAAGAAAATTTTGTCAAAATTTTATTTCTATAGAAAATTTTGTCAAAATTTTATTTCTATAGAAAATATTGCCATAATTGTATTTCTAAAGAAAATTTTGTCAATTTCTTTTATAGAAAATTTTTGTCAAAATTTTATTTCTATAGAAAATGTTGTCAAAACTTTATTTCTATAGCAGATTTTATTTCTATAGAAAATTTTGTGAACATTTTATTTCTATAGAAAATTTCGTTCGTTTGAGTATGAAGTAAAATGAAATTTAAAATATTTAAAGATATTAAATTTATAGAAAAATTTTGTCAAAATTTCACTTCTGTAGAAAATTTTCTCTAGTTTTTTTCTACAGAAAATTTTCTCAAAATTTTCTTTCCATATAAAATTTCCATAAAATTTTAGTTTTAAAGAAATTTTATAGAAAAAATTGTATTTCTATAGAACATTTTCTCAAAATTGTATTTCTATATAACATTTTCTCAAAATTTTATGTCTACAGAAAATTTTCTAAGTATATTACGTTTTAAAAATTTAATTTCTGTAGAAAATTTTATCAAAATTTTATTTCTATAGAAAATTTTGTCAAAATTTAAATTACAGGAAATTTTCTCAAAATGTTATTGTCATGTAAAATTTTCTCAAAATCGTATTTCCATATATTTTTTTTTCAAAATTTTATTTTCAAATAAAATTTTCTCAAAGTTTTATTTCTATAGAAAATTGTCAAAATTTTATTTTTATAGAAAATTGTCAAAATTTTATTTTTACAGAAAACTAGCGTAACCCGGACCGCTTCGCTGCGCCTTCCAAAGCAACTTCGCTGCGCCTTCCGAAGCATTTTGCGTTAACTTAGTCAACCATATCCTTCGTGCTGAAAACAAATTCGAAAATACGGCGGATATGCATATGTAAAACGGTTCGTCTTAAAAAATGTCGGGGAGAGGGTGTACCCTCTCCGCCAAATTTTTTAAATAATGTTCCGTATTCAAATAGTTTGACAATCTTCTATATTTCTTGTGAATTTTAAGTGTGGTTTGTCAAGGAAAGGTATCCTTCCCCTCAAAATTAAGCACATTATTATTATAACATACAAAGAATTACTGTTTCCCATCCAATAAATCGGAAAAAGCAAAAGTAGTAAAAAATTTTACCACATTAACATTTGCTAAAATGTTGGAAAATGATGCACCCTCTACGTTGGCTGCCAATTTCATGTAAATTTAAGTTCGTTACTAAAAATAAGTCTGGCAGAAGCCTGTGCAAAAATCATAAAATTATGTACCGAGTTCCCATTTACGGACAACCCTCTACTTTCAATTTAAGAAAAAAAAAAACGGACAAAAGGGAACCCTCTCCCCGCCTTCGCTCCACTCCGACCTGATGTCGGACTATCACGTACCCTATATTAATTTCACAACTACTCAATGGTCCCTATAAATTCTATCGAAGTAAATCGACAAAGTTTATTTCATTTTTCCCCTTCCCCAACCAGATATCGAAAAATCATATACTAATTTAAAAATCATGTATAAATTTAATCACCTCCTCCCACGTTCCCTGTAAATTTCAAGTAGATCGGAGATGTTAAAATTTTGCTCTATTGTTTTAAAGGGACGTCACTTTCCCCGATACATTATCGACAAACACCGTAGTGAATAGCACCCCTAACCTTCCCTGAAAATTCTTGAAACTTTTCTTCAAGTGTGGGGCAAGGAAGGTTGCCTCTTCGTTCATAACCTTCCCCCACTGCTTTTGTAAATTTCAAGAAAACTTAATTTTTTTTTGCAGTTTTAGAGGAGGACCTCCTCCCCGACCAAATGTCGAAAAGCGTATCTTTTGTAAAGCCTAAAGGGGCGGCCTTTCTTCCGTCCAAATATCACAAAATCAGGTATCAACTATTACGGTTGACGGAGGTTACGATCTCTCCCCAGTCCTCTGTAAATTTCAAGTAACTCGGTAAATTTTAATTGTTTCTCTGTATGTACTTAAGAGAAGCGGATGTCTCCCTATGCCATTTTATTTTTATTAAAAAATCAGGAACCTGATATAAATTTCATAACCCATTTTTTTCGTAAAATTTCAGTCGGGGGAGTTTAGTTTTGTTTGAACTTTCAAAAAAAAAAAAATTCGTGCAAAGGGGTGGTCCCCCTCCCCGATCAAATATCGAAAAATAATGTAGCGGATTTTTGTCTACATGCCAACCCCAACATTCAATGAAAATTTCAAGCAAATCGCATAATTTTGTTCCAAGTTTCAAAAAGTAGGGCAAGGGGGAGGTCCCCCTCCCCATCCACATATGAAATCATCGGGTACCCCATATTAATTCCATAATTCCTCACCACATGATCTCCGTAAATCTCAGATAATTTAGAGAATTTTAGTTTTTTCACTGTACTTTAAAAAAAGTCGAACAAAGGAGAGGCCCCCTCCGCCGACAAATATCGAAATAAAAAGTAGCGGATCTTTGTCTAGATGCCAACCCCAATCTTCAACGAAAATTTCAACCAAATCGGACAACTTTGTTCCAATTTTCAAAAAGTTCGACAAATTTTCTATAGAAAATTTTGTCAAAATTTTATTTCTATAAAAAATTTTGTCAAAATTTTATTTCTATAGAAAATTTTGTCAAAATTTTATTTCTGTAGAAAATTTTGTAAAAATTTTATTTCTATAGAAAATTTTTGTCAAAATTTCATTTCTATACAAAATGTTGTCAAAGTTTTATTTCTATAGAAAATGTTGTCATCATTTTATTTCTATAGCAGATTTATTTCTTTAGAAAATTTTATTTCTATACAAAATTTTGTTAAAATTGTATTTTTATAGAACATTTTATTAAAATTTTATTTCTATAGAAAATTTTGTCAAAATTTTGTTTCTATAGGAAATTCTGTCAGAATTTTTTTCCATAAAAAATTTGGTCAAAATTTCATTTTTATGGAACAAATTTTTTTTCTATAGTAAATTTTGTCAAAATTTTATTTCAATAGAAAAATTTTTCAATATTTTATTTCTATAGAAAATGTTGCCAAATATTTATTTATAGACAAAATTTTAAAAATTTCATTTTTATGAACAAAATTTGTCAAAATTTTATTTCTATAGAAAATTTTGTAAAAATTTTATTTCTATATAAAATTTTGCCAAATGTTTAGTTATAGGGAAAATTTTATACGATCGCAATGAACTGAATTCGAAAAGCTTAGGCTCTGAACTATAGATCCCAAGAACTCAGTGGTGGAAAAGGGGCGCGAAGAACACAGTCTAAAGATCTCAGTGGCAGAACTGTAGGTTGCGGAAAATTCAAAGCTGGAGCTGTAGTTGGAAGAACTCAAATCTGGAACTGTATATCCAAAGAATCTATCATTTATGGATGCGAAGAATGCAGAGCCGAAGAACTTAGAGGTTACTGAAAATTCGAAGAACTTAGATGGGGAATTAGATATCTGAAGATATCAGTAGTGTAACTGTAATTCCGAAAAACCTACAGGAGAAACTGTAGATCCGAAGAACTTAATGGTGAGGGAAATGTATATTGAGAAGAACTTTAAGCTGCAACTGTAATCGTAGGAACTCAAATCTGGAACTGTGTATCCAAAGAATTTAATGAAAGCTTTATGGATGCGAAGAACTCAGTGAATGAACTTCAGAGCCGAACAACTTATCAGTAGAATTAAACCGGAACAACTAAGTGGTTTTACAGAAACTCCAAAGAACTTAGAAAGGAAATTGTACATATGAAGAACACAGTGGTGTAACTGATAAATCTATAGTGGAAACTGTAGATCCGAAGAACTTAGTGTTAGAACTGTAGATGCTACGAACTCCGTTGTGGAGCTTTAACCCTCTAATGCCCCATTTTTTTTGAGAACTGAAAATAGTTTCTAAGGTTTATGATACAAAAGCAAGAAAATGAAACAATAAAAATTTTTACGGTAAAATCCAGTGCATACTGCAAAGTCTCTTGTAGAGTTTTAACTAAGTTTTGTTTTTATTTCTGCCGTTTTTACTGTCTGTAGATGTGTTTTACTAAAAACTTTCCTTTTAAACGAAGCCCGCCTAAAGGCGGGTTTGGGCATTAGAGAGTTAATCCGAAAAACTCTCTATACATCTGAAGAATTTAGTGATAGGTACGGAATATAGCGGTGGAACTTCAGATCCGAAGAACTTAGTGATGAAACTATTGTTCTGCAGGTCAGTAAAAGTTTCGCGTTCGCTATCTCATGAGGTCCGTTTTAGATTTATTGACGACTACTAGTGTAAACCACTTTGGTATTTAGTCTACTTGAGAAGTTTGGATCCGAAAAGTTTAGTGGCTGAACTATAGATCCCGAGAACTCTGTGGTGAAACCGTAGATCTGAAGAATTACTTTATGGAAATTTTGATGCGTAGATATATCTGGGGCAACTACAGGTTTCAAGAACTCGATGTTGATCCAAGAACTTAGTGATGTAGAACTGTAGATTCAAAGAACTCAGTGGTTTAACTGTAAATCCCAAGCATATAGAGGGGGAAAACTGTAAATGCGGAGAACTCAGTAGTAGGACTGTAGTCCGACAAACTAATTGTTGAAACCGAAAAATTTAATAGTAGATTTGTAGAAGAAAATAACTCAGTGGAGGAACCTCAAATTCAAAAAACGCAGTTGTGGGAATGTAGATCTGAAAAGAATCAATGGGAGGAATTTCAGACCCGAATAACTCAATGTATTACTGATGGAACTGTAATCCAAAGAACTCAGTGGAGGAACTTCGAAATAAATGTAACCACAGATCCGAAGAACTTCGAGGAGCTGTGTTGGGGATAGTTTTTCTCGTGGATGAGGATGAAAATTTTGAGTTGGGGACATGGGCATTTGTTGGAGAACTTCATTAAATTTGGGGATTTTTTCGAAATTCGTTCAGTATAGTAAATTAGGTTGCAATAATGATTTTCAATAAATTCTGTTTATTTCTACGTTATGAAAAAAGATACCAAAGGATGCATTTGGACTGGATCTCTTTGGATGTCCAAGCTCATATTTATAATTTTACTCAGCTTTTTATTGACATTTTGCGAAGTCAACTCTTGAGAACTCGGGCCTAAATGTTGCCCTCTCATCAGAGTTCATCACTGATTTGTACACTATATTCCATAAATATAGAAATGATGAAGATGCCCAGCAAAAAATACTTTAGCAGTAAAGGTGGGTATTAAGTTCGAGTTTAGCCGCTAAAACGTCATTTTTTATACCCTCCACCATAGGATGGGGGTATATTAACTTTGTCATTCCGTTTGTAACACATCGAAATATTGCTCTAAGACCCCATAAAGTATATATATTCTGGGTCGTGGTGAAATTCTGAGTCGATCTAAGCATGTCCGTCCGTCCGTCTGTCCGTCCGTCTGTCCGTCTGTCCGTCTGTCCGGCTGTCCGTCCGTCTGTGGAAATCACGCTAACTTCCGAACGAAACAAGCTATCGACTTGAAACTTGGCACAAGTAGTTTTTATTGATGTAGGTCGGATGGTATTGAAA
Organism: Haematobia irritans; assembly: GCF_050003625.1. NCBI lineage: Eukaryota > Metazoa > Arthropoda > Insecta > Diptera > Muscidae > Haematobia > Haematobia irritans. The sequence goes on from NC_134398.1 coordinate 7,458,088, forward strand.
ATCGGCCATATCGGACCACGTTTACGTATAACCCCCATATAAACCGATCCCCAAATTTGGCTTGGGGAGCCTCCCGGAGCAGCAAAATTCATCCGATCCGGTTGAAATTTGGTACCTGACGTTAGTATACGGCCTCTAACAACCATGCAAAAATTGGTCCATATCGGTCCATAATTATATATAGCTCCCATATAAACCGATCCCCAGATTTGAACTCCGGAGCCTCTTGGAGGAGCAAAATTCATCCGATCCGGTTGAAATTTAGTACGTGGTCTTAGTATACGGTCTCTAACACCCATGCAAAAATTGGTTCATGTCGGTCCTTAATTATATATAGCCCCCATATAAACCGATCCCCAGATTTGACCTCCGGAGCCTCTTGGAGGGGAAAAATTCATCCGATCCGGTTGAAATGTGGTACCTGATGTTAGTATACGGCCTCTAACAACCATGCAAAAATTGGTCCATATCGGTTCATAATTATATATAGCTCCCATATAAACCGATCCCCAGATTTGACCTCAGGAGCCTCTTGGAGGAGCGAAATTCATCCGATCCAGTTGAAATTTGGTACATGGTGTTAGTATATGGTATCTAACAGCCATGCAAAAATTGGTCCATATCGGTCCATAATTATATATAGCAAAAGTCATCCGATGCGGTTGAAATTTGGTACATTTTGTCAATATATGGCCTCTAACAGCCATGTAAAAATTGGTCAATATCGGTCTTTAGTTATATATAGCCGATGACTTATTACACAAAAATTGGTCCATATCGCCAAAAATAATCTACCAAAACTTTATTTCCATAGAAAATTTTGTCAAATTTTATTACTATAGAAAGTTGTGTCAAAATTTCATTTCTATAGAAAGTTTTGTCAAACGTTTATTTCTATAGAAATGTTTGTCAAAATTTTATTTCCATAGAAAGTTTTGTCAAAATTTTATTTTTATAGAAAATTTTGTAAAAAATTTATTTCTGTAGAAAATTTTGTCAACATTTTATTTCTATACAAAATTTTGTCAACATTTTACTTCCATAGAAAATTTTGTCAACATTTTATTTCTATAGAAAATTTTGTCAAGTTTTTATTTCTATAGAAAATTTTGTCAAAATTTTATATCTATTGAAAATTTTGTCAAGTTTTCATTTCTATACAAAATTTTGTCAAACTATATTATATACGTATTTAATCGGCCTTTTTTTGTTTAATATATACCCCGTATGGGCTAACTTACAATTTAGAAGACAGTGTTAAAAAGTTTTACGATACCTTGCCATCGGCAAGTGTTATCGCAACCCAAGTAATTCGATTGTGGATGACAGCCTTTAGTAGAAGTTCCTACGCAATCCATGGTGGAGGGTACATAAGATTCGGCCTGGCCGAACTTACGGCCGTATATACTTGTTCACGATTACTTTTCTTTAATAATCCATTTTAAGGAATACAAACTTTGTGAAAATTTGCTTTGGGCTTTTTCCCATCAAGTTATAATAAAATTTGCAACAAATATGTATAATTTCATGCATTTTACTTACTAATTTAGTTTTCACTTTAGCGATTTTAGCGGCTAAACTCGAACTTTATACTCACCTTAAGAGTTTAATTGCGCTTTTTGGTATACAATAATGTAGGCAGTGCATCAACACTGCATGAATCGGTGGCAATAACGTAAACGAGTAATCAAAGAAGTTTATGATCATTCAGTTAATTATTGCATCCAATTCATGCATTATAGATGCATGAAAGGTAGTGCTGTTTTCCTTCACGCCAACAATGCTATACTCAAGATTATATCACTTCTGAGCAATATTTCTATTAAAATGAGCAATTGTATCAGCGCTATGTAGAAGCTGCTCTAAATCGGGACATCGCCCACAAAAATCAGCGCTGATTCTTTTGTTTGGAAGCAGTCGGTACTGCCTCTCTCCCTTACAATACTGCTGAAATAGTGCTCCATTTTTTGCTGGACTGGAGTTGACTTTCGAAATCTTGATCTTATCGCTGGTATGAAAATAAATTTTGTTTTTTTTTTCAATTTTTAAATTATTACCGATTTTCTACCGCAGAGCCTATTTATTTATTTTTTTTTTATAAAAACTTGACAAAAATGTATTGGGGATTTTTGTGAGGAATTTTGATTCAAATTTGGGATTTTCGGGGACCAGAAAAATACTGGCAACACTGTCGAGGAGAACTGATAGTAGACCTGAAGGACTCAGTAGTGGAACTGTTGATTCGAAGAACTTATTCTTATAGACGGTATATCGGATAATAGAGTACTCTAATGTACATAAAAATCCCCCAAGGGGGTTTTGTTAAAGGGTGATACGGTCAAAATTTGGTCAAGGGAAAACGCGTGTACATCGGTGAAATCGTTTATTTAAAAAATCAAATTAAATTTCTTTTTCAAGTTCAATTAGTATAAAATTCAGGAAAAATATTCAGTTAGGCTTTCGCTTTTCCAAATCCGAATTGCCGGGCCTCACGCTTGACACCTGCCATCAGATTTTTTACAGCCACCTTGTCCACCTTCTTCGCCGCAGAAAGCCAGTTTGCCTTGAACTGCTGCTCGTCCTTAGCAGTTTTTTTGGTCTTCTTTAGGTTCCGCTTGACAATAGCCCAGTATTTCTCATCTGGCGTGTTGGGAGGTTCTTGTCCTTGGGAACCACCTGCACGTTGTTGGCGGCGTACCACTCCATGGCCTTTTTACCCTAATGGCAAGATGCCAAATCCGGGCAAAACAGTACGGAACAACCGTGTTTCTTCAGGAAAGGCAGCAGACGTTTATTCAAACACTCTTTCACGTAAATTTCTTGGTTGACAGTTCCGGAAGCTATGAAAATGCTGCTTTTCAAGCCACAGGTACAGATGGCTCGCCAAACCAGATATTTCTTTGCGAACTTTGACAGTTTTATGTGCTTGAAAATATCTGCTACCTTTCCCCTTCCTTTTGCCGTATAAAACTCCTGTCCCGGAAGCTGCTTGTAGTCGGCTTTGACGTAGGTTTCGTCGTCCATTACCACGCAGTCAAACTTCGTCAGCATCGTCGTGTACAGCCTCCGGGATCGCGCTTTGGCCGTCGTATTTTGCTTATCATCGCGATTTGGAGTCACTACCTTCTTGTAAGTCGATAGTCCGGCTCGTTTTTTGGCTCGATGCACCCAGATTATTTGCGGCATCTCGGAGAGGGGGGTTAGGGTTTCGCTTGAAACTACACGCTCACAAAAAATCGCTTCTGTAACATATACTCCCAAACATATTTCGCTTCAAGCATATACATTTTTGGCTATTGCCCAAACATTTATATGTTTGATCTCTTCCAATATATAATATGTTTGAAAGCATATTGGTCTAAACAATATATGTTTGGGTAGTCTAAGTTCCAAACATTTTGTATTTTTGCATCCAAATTCAATAATGTTGTCTTCCAAAAAACAATATGTTATTATGTGAACATATAATATGTTTGGAAGCATTTTGCACCCAAAAATATTATATGCTTAAAAAAATTCTCCCAAACAATATTGTGCTCAAAATTTTATTTATTTATTTATATATTTACAATCATAATGAATTATGAAAATAAACAGGTAATATAGGTGCTAACAACATAGGGTTTCGACCTGAATGCTCAAAATTTTGTTTCTGCCCAATTGTATATTCCCCCACATCTTTCTCACTTCCACGAAATTTTTTAGTTCTTAGCACCTTTTTCTGTAATATAAACATTGTAGAAGAAATTATTCAATTGTATGATTTTTTTATTTTAATTTTACCTTTTGCCGGACGGGGATTCGAACAGCGGACCACACAGTTTGTAAGGATCAAAGAAGTAGCTGATCAATTGCCCAAGGAAAAATAAAATGTTAATTTTGTAATAACAAGCAACAACCACCAACTTAATTCAATATCGCTCCCTGTTAAATAGCGTTCCAAGCTACTAAACACATATATGTTTATAGGCTATTTCTAAATTAATATATGTTTGCATCCAAGCATATTATATTTACAAACATTTTATGTCCCAAACATAATATGCTCTAACATATTAACATATATGTCCCAAACATGTTATGCTAGTTTATGAACATTATATGCTTGCACTCAAAAATATTGTGTTTAAAAATTTGTGTTCCAAACATATAATGTTTATAGCCAAACATATGAAAAACAGTCTTTTTCATCCGTGTACCGGCAACTCTCTTTGTCGTCTCAGCGGCTTCCGGTTTTCGATTTCCCCCCGATCCAGACTTCCTGGCTGTCGACAAACGCTCCCCAAATACTTTAATTACATTTGTAACGGTTGATTTGGCGACTTTTAGCGATTTTGCCAGCTTTGCGTGCGAGTAACTCGAATTTTCGCGATGCGCGAGCAAAATTTTGATAAGCTGCTCTTCTTGCCTGGACGGCATTCTGACAACTGAAGAGTGAATTCCAAAATCAAAATAGGAGCAACATTCTACACACACACCTTCAAAATGAGGGGTGTTCAGGTTTTTTAAATGCAAAATTGAAAGAAATACGTCATGTTTATATTGACCAAATTTTGACCGTATCACCCTTTACATTACGACAAGTCTGGTAAAGAGGTAATCCACAATAGAGGCGATAATACTTTGCCACTTATATTTACATTGCATTCCGATTGGGATGTCATATTAGCATCCAGCTTCGGTTGATATTGGTACCAAATGTATCGCCCGGATACCGCCGTATTTTGTTCACTCAAAAAGTACCAAAAATGTGATAAAATGGGAACTTGCCATTTTGTCTACATATATATTTGTAAAAAACACATTTTCGAACTTTCTGGCACTATTTTGGAAGTACATGCATTGGTTCTATCTCGGAAATGAGGGCGATATGATGCCCTTTTTGGGATGTTCACATAGAGTCCCGGCCGCCTAGTAAAGCATAAAAAATTCCTATAGCCCCTAAACTTTATATCACTGTGCCTTTCTCTAGAGTCTACCTTCGTCTTGGATTATGGAATTCCAGCAATCATTGTTGTTGTTGTTCTTCTTTATAAAAGCGATGATGAGGCTATTAAGCGCTAATTAAAAGCACCCCTAGAGGTTTTTTGTCACAGCTGGTAGAAGGCTTGAAATCTCGTCAACATCATCAGCACCATTGGCATTGGCATAGTCGTCAACAGCTTCATCGTTGAATTAACAAAAACGTATTTAGACATAATTAATTGCAATGTTGTTCTTATTGCCTCTCTCCTTCTCCATCTCCCTCTCGTTTTCCTATGCTTTTACCTCTTGCAATTTCTTGATGAAGATGATGGTGTTGCTGTTGTGTTATAACATTTGTTGGTGTTGTTGTTACCTTATACTCCTCGAGGAGCATTTTAAAATCTCCCGAACGATGAAGGAAAAACAACGACAAAGAACAGAGGAGCTATTGTCCCTATTCTTCTGTACTCATTAGCTGCACATCAAGTGCTTAAAACACAGCCCATGGGGATCTATTTAACTTGAACACATCAAGGAGGAGTCTTGTTATAGGTAGGAGCCGCTCTCACAATCACCTAAACCCCCATAATTATACCCTTCACCACTACTGTGGTACAGGGTATAATAAGTTTGTGCATTTGTATGTAACGCCAAGAAGGAGTAATCATAGACCAACCTTTTAGTATACGGATCGGCTTAGAATTAAATTCTGAGTCGATTTAGCGATGTCCGTCTGTCTGTCTGTTGATGTATTTTTGTGTGCAAAGTACAGCTCGCAGTTTTAGTCCGATTGTCCTAAAATTTGGTATAGGGTCCTGTTTCGGCTCAAAGACGATCCCTATTGATTTTGGAAAAAATCGGTTCAGATTTAGATATAGCTGCCATATATATTTTTCACCGATCTGGTCATAATTGTGCGTGTATATCAACCGATCTTCCTCAAATTTCGTACATCCGAATATTTTATGGGCCTCGAAAAACTTGCAAAATATCAGACAAATCGGTTCAGATTTAGATATAGCTCCCATATAAAGCTTTCGCCCGATTTACACTCATTTGCCCACAGAGGCCAATTTTTAACTCCGATTTAGTTGAAATTTTGCACAGGGAGTAGAATTAGCATTGTAACTATGCGTGCCAAATTTGGTTGAAATCGGTTCAGATTTGGATATATCTCCCATATATATGTTTTTCTGATTTCGAAAAAAATGGTCAAAATACCAACATTTTCCTTGTAAAATCGCCACTGCTAAGTCGAAAAGTTGTAAAAATGACTCTAATTTTCCTAAACTTCTAATACATATATATCGGGCGATAAATCATAAATAAACTTTTGCGAAGTTTCCTTAAAATTGCTTCAGATTTAAATGTTTCCCATATTTTTTTTACTAACATTGTGTTCCATCCTAGTGCATTAGCCGACTTAAATTTTGAGTCTATAGATTTTGTAGAAGTCTATCAAATTCTGTCCAGATCAAGTGATATTTAAATGTATATATTTGGGACAAACCTTTATATATAGCCCCCAACACATTTGACGGATGTAATATGGTATCGAAAATTTTGATCTACAAAGTGGTGCAGGGTATAATATAGTCGGCCCCGCCCGACTTTAGACTTTCCTTACTTGTTTTCCATTGCTCTTCTGTCTGTGTCGTCAAGGATGTAGTGGTTTGTAGAAAATTTCGCTAACTAAAACACATCCACCAGGCTAACTAAGCTATGCCAAGATGTTGCCGCTTGGTTGGTAATGCAAATGGAAAAATGCAAAAAACCAAAAATACAGAAATTCTAATGTTTAGAGAAACCTCAAATGGGATAGGAGCTGGGCTAAGAACGGGGAGGGGAATATCGTTGCATTATCACCAGCAGCATTCCAGTTTCCATTGTCAATTTGCACTTTGTCACACGAGCCGACAACAGAAGATATGCAGCGTCAGTAGGACCCCATTAACGCTAAGAGCCTTAATTTCAAAAAGGATAACTCGAACAAAGGCAATAGCAGTCAAATATGTGTAATTCACCTTTTGATTATGGAACAACAATAATAATGAAGAAAAAGAAGAAGCAACGGAGACGCAAAAAATTATCGCAATGCGGCTAAAAATTAAGGCACAAAATGAGGGGCTAAGACATCTTAACCATGATATGAGAAATAGTTTCTGACTTGTTGTATAAGATGCACAAAAACATCCGTGCAGACAATATATGACAAAGAATTTAGAGAAAGAATTAGAGAATACGATATGGAGGTATCTATTTTAGAGAGTCATAAATCCAAGAAAATATTCATATGGTTCTATGAAATTGAAGCCAATATGTATACGCTAGATCAGGGTTCGAACTTCAGTGTCTTGCAAACCGAAAATGCTCATTTTGCAACATGCCTGAAAACTTAGTGATCAGGACAAAAATATTGCGCATTTCAGCACTCTAGCCATTCCTAGCCACTCTGACGTCACAAAACACTTACATGGATGAAAAGAGAGGCTATAAACAGTCATTTGCTCCTCTTAACACCAGGGCTGTGGAGCCGGAGTCGGAGTCTGAAGATTTTGCTGGAGTCGGAGTCGTAAAAATTTTGCTCGACTCCGACTCCGGCTAAACCAAATTTTTTAAAACACTTCACATTTTTGTAACTAAGCAAGTTTTTACGCAAATTAATTTCCATTGCGTTATTCATTCGATCAATGTACAGCATGATAGTAAATGAAAATCAACTTCCAATTACGGCTATCATTTTATGTTTCCTAGAATGTTAGACTAGCAGATGGGCTGAATCGATCCATTTTAATGCCCATATCAATTTATTTGAAATATTTCGAAGAATCGAAATTATTTTTTTAAATTTTATTTTAAGGCCATATACAAACATGTGGAATATTGACAGAAAAATTTTTCAAAGTTGTTTTTCATAGAAAATTTTGTCAAAATGTTATTTCTATAAAAAGTTTTGTCAAAATTTTGTTTCTATAGCAAATTTTGTCAAAATTTTATTTCGATAAAAAATTTATTCAACATTTTATTACTATAGAAATATTTTTTTCTATAGAAAATTTAGTCAAAATTTTACTTCTATAGAAAATTGAGTCAAAATTTTATTTCTATAGAAAATTGAGTAAAAGTTTTATTTCTATAGAATATGTTGCAAAATTTTATTTCTATTGATAATTTTATTTCTATAAAAATTTAAGTCAAAATTTTATTTCTATATAAAATTTTGTCAAAATTTTATAGAAATAGATTTTTTTTATTAGAAAATTTGGTCAAAATTTTATTTGTATAATTTTATTGTCAAAATTTTATTTCTATAGAAAATTTAGTCAAAATTTTGTTTCTGTAGAATATTTTGCAGAATTTTATTTACTGCACAAAAATTTTTCTAAAATTGTATTTTTATTGATAATTTTTTCAAAATTTCATTTCTATAAGAAAAAATTATCAAATTTTAATTCTATAGCAAATTTTCTCAATTTTTTTTTTCTTACTGATGCTCACTGATACTCACTGCTATAAAAAATGTATTCAAAATTTTATTACTATAGAAATATTTTTTTCTATATAAAATTTAGTCAAAATTGTATTTCTATAGAAAATTTAGTCAAAATTTTGTTTCTATAGAATATTTTGCAAAATTTTATTTCTATAGAAAATTTTGCAAAATTTCGTTTGTTACACAATTTTTTTTTTAATTGTATTTCTATTGATAATTTTTTCAAACTTTTATTTCTATAATAAATTTTGCCAAATTTTATTTCTATAAAAATGTTATTCAAAATTTTATTTCTATAGAAAATTTAGTCAAAATTATGTTTCTGTAGAAAATTTTGCAAAATTTTATTTCTATTTTATATAGATATATATTTTATTTACTAGACAAAAATTTTTCCAAAATTATATACTCACTGATACTCACTGCTAAGTCGAAAACTTGTAGAAATGACTCAAATTTTCAAATTTTTCAATGAATGAATCATAAATGCATTTTTGTGAAATTGTGTAAACAATTATAAATATTTCCCAAATATTGCCCGAGATTTTGTAGAAGTCTGATTTGAGATTTTATCAAAATGTAGATCTAAATACAAAGTTGTGCAGAGTATATTATAACCGGCCCGCCCGACTTTAGACTTTCCTTGCATTTTTATTTTTTGTTAAAATTGTGTTACGTCCCATAACGTTAGATTTAAATTTTAAGTACATAGATTTTGTAGAAGTATATACAATTTTGTCTAAATCAATTCGGATTCAAATTCATGCATATGGGAATATAAACCTTTATATAGCTCGCAACAAATTTAAAGGATTTGAGATAGTATCAATAATTTTGGTCCACAAATACATATACTGTTGGTATCTTCTCATATAATGATGGGTATTTATATCATTATTTTATTTATTAAACATTGCCCTAAATTTTAAATAAGAGTTCAATTTGCATCTAATGTGAAATTAAGACCTTTTTTTGCACACATAAATAAATACGATACTTTATATCGATCCACTTACGGTACCCCCACAATAGAACTACAAAGTAGTGGTATTAAAATGAGATTTAGTTGTATTACCCGGAGTCGACTCCGGAGTCGGAGTCGGAGTCGAGCTGATGAAAAATGCTGGAGTCGGAGTCGAGCAAAATTGGCTCGACTCCACAGCCCTGCTTAACACAAAGAAACTGGTAAATGATAGCAAAAGTTCGTGCCTAAAATTAAAGATATTTTACATAGTTATAGAGCCGACCATTTTGGGGAAAGAGAGATTGAGATATTCTCCCAGCTGAGAAATAGAAACTGGAAAATAATCGGGGAATTCTTTAAAGATGCGCAGCTCCTGGAATACCCAAAGGTTGTTACTAAATGATCTGGTTGGCCAGGGTGAGCACACAATTAGAATGTTGCCAATACGAAAGTGAGCCGATTTTGGAGACGCGGTTCATCAAAATCGTGGAAACTCCAATTGTCGAAGTTGAACCGATTTTTTCCATCCACCGTACTCAAAAGACCTAGAATAAATTTTATTCAATCACAGTATCGGCCAATGATCAAAAAGTTTATCAGCTGTGAAACGGCGTTTAGACTCGGGTATATAAATGAGGTCTCTTGTCAGTTAGCTAAAACATCGGACAGCATACACTGATAAGAGAGCATTTCATTTCTTTTGGTATCACCATCACGGTTGACACTGTTGTCAAAAATTATCTACTAAACCTTGAAGAAAATTTTAGCAAAAATCTACCAAATATTAAAAAACAAATCTGATTATGAAGTCTTTGATCAAAGGTTTGTGGTTATTATGGAAAAATGTTTTTTCTTCGAATAAATGAATTACCCCTCGTATCAGCGAATTTTTTTTTTAAAATGAACATTAATAAATTTAAAGATATTGGATTTATCGAACATTTTTTTTAATTTTATTTTTATAGAAAATTTTGTCAAAATTTTATTTCTATAAAAAATTTTATCAAAATTTTATTTCTATCGAAAATTTTATCAAAATTTTATTTCTATCGAAAATTTTGTCAAAATTTGATTTCTATAGTAAATTTTGTCAAAATTTTATTTCTATAGAAAATTTTCTCAAAATGTTGTCTCTATAGAAAATTTGGTAAGCATTTTATTTAAAAAAAATTCGTTTTTTAAATTTTATTTATATATAAAATTTTCTCCAAATTTTATTTTTATAAAAAATTTCCTCAAAATTATATTTCTTTAGATTTTATTTATTATTACCATAGAAATTTTCGTAATTTTTTTCCTATAGGAATCATAAAATTTTCTCACAATTTTATGTTTATAAAAATTTCATCAAAAATTTATTTCTTTAGATTTTTATCAAAATAGAAAATTTGGTCAATTTTTTTCTATAGAAAATTTTGTCAACATTTAATTGCTATAGAAAATTTTTTCAAAATATTATTTCTATAGGAAATCTTACCAAAATTTTATTTCTATAGAAAATCTTATCAAAATTTTATTTCTATCGAAAATTTTATCAAAATTTTATTTCTATCGAAAATTTTGTCGAAATTATATTTCTATAGAAAATTTTGGCAAAATTTGTTTTCTATAGATTTTTTTTTAAATTTTATTTCTTTAGAAAATTTGGTCAACATTTTATTTCTATAGTAAATTTTGTCAAAATTTTGTTTCTATAGAAGAGCCATCGTGGTGCAATGGTTAGCATGCCCGTCTGGCATACACAAGGTCGTGGGTTCGATTCCTGCTTCGACACCAAAAAGTTTTTCAGCGGTGGATTATCCCACCTCAGTAATGCTGGTGACATTTCTGAGGGTTTCAAAGCTTCTCTAAGTGGTTTCACTGCAATGTGGAACGCCGTTCGGTCTCGGCTATAAAAATGAGGCTCCTTGTCGTTGAGCTTAACATGGAATTAGAGGTGTGCACGTGAGTAATATTTTGCTCACGCACACTCACGACGGAGAAATCTTATTCACGCACACTCACGCACGATATTTTTTGGTAGGAATCACGCTCACGCACGTTCACGAAAAGAAAATTTGTACTCACGCTCACTCACGCTCACTCACGCACGAAAATCATTTAATGTCGTAACTCACGAAAAGTATCGTGACTCACGAAAAATGTCGTTACTCACGAAAAACCTTGTGACTCACGAATAATTTTATGAGTAATTTACCTATAGAACCTGACTAAAAACGTGAGTATATTAAAATCGAGAGTGTTATAAAACACGTTAACACCTAGGATGTCACTAAAATTATAAATGAATTCAACTCGTAGGCATTTTATTTTCGTGAGCGTGTTTTTCGAAATTCGTTACTCACGCACACTCACGACGATATTATTTTCGTGACTCACGCTCACGCTCGACATTTGATTGGTTAATCACGCACACTCACGCCGTAGCTGTCAGCGTGACTCACGAATCATGCGTGAGTCATGACAATTTCATGTCACGTGCACACCTCTACATGGAATCGGGCAGCACTCAGTTATAAGAGAGAAGTTCACCAATGTGGTATCACGATGAACTGAATATTCTAAGTGAGCCTGATACATCGGGCTGCCACCTAACCTAACCTAGAAGATTTTCTCAAAATGTTGTCTCTATAGAAAATTTGGAAAGCATTTTATTTTTATAAAAATTAGTCTTTTAATTTTTTTTTATATAAAATATTCTCAACATTTTATTTTTATAAAAAATTTCCACAAAATTTTATTTCTTTAGATTTTCTCAACATATTATTTCTGTAGCAAATTTGGTAAATTTTTTTTCTATAGAAAATTTTGTCAACATTTTATTGCTATAGAACATTTTTTCAAAATATTATTTCTATCGAAAATTTTGTCGAAATTTTATTTATATCGGAAATTAAATCGGAAGTACCTCTTAATTGGAGAGGAATGTTTTGCAAAATCTAGCAAACCATCAAGAGTTCTACCAATCTACCAAACAGTAAATTTTCTAACATATTTGGTAGAATTCTACCAACAGTGGCTACCGTGATCACCATGCATCGTGATGGACTCGATATTGTATGTGAGCCTAAAATAACGGGCTATGTCTATGCCTTACTTAATCTAATCATTGTCTTACAACTCGATATCTATAGTCGACTGCTACTAGTCCCTCAGCGAGATGGCTGAACCATTCAATAATTAAACAAGTAAGTAAAGTCTAAAGTCGGACGGGGCCGACTATATTATACCCCTTCACTATTATGTAGACCAAAATTTGTGTTACCATCTCAACTCCTTCAAATTTGTTGGGAGTTATTATCAAGGTTTATATTCCCATATAAAAATATTTATATCTGAAACGATTTGGAGACAATTTTTTGTACTTCTACAAAATCGCTAGAATTAAAAATTAAATCGGCTTTCACCCTTAGTATCACAATGTTAGTAAAAAAATATGGGAAACATTTAAATCTGGAGCAATTTTAAGAAAACTTCGCAAAAGTTTATTTATGATTTATCGCTCGATATATATGCATTAGAAGTTTAGGAAAATTAGAGTCATTTTTATAACTTTTCGACTAAGCAGTGGCGATTTTACAAGGAAAATGTTGGTATTTTGACCATTTTTGTCGAAATCAGAAAAACATATATATGGGAGCTATATCTAAATCTGAACCGATTTCAACCAAATTTGACACGCATAGCTACAATGCTAATTCTACTCCCTGTGCAAAATTTCAACTAAATCGGAGCAAAAAATTGGCATCTGTGGGCAAATGAGTGTAAATCGGGCGAAAGCTATATATAGGAGCTATATCTAAATCTGAACCGATTTGGCTGATATTTTGCAAGTTTTTCGAGACTCATAAAATATTCGGATGTACGGAATTTGAGGAAGATCGGTTGATATACACGCCAATTATGACCAGATCGGTGAAAAATATATATGGCAGCTATATCTAAATCTGAACCGATTTTTCCAAAATCAATAGGGATCGTCTTTGAGCCGAAACAGGACCCTATACCAAATTTTAGGACAATCGGACTAAAACTGCGAGCTGCACTTTGCACACAAAAATACATCAACAGACAGACGGACAGACAGACAGACAGACAGACAGACAGACGGACAAACGGACATCGATAAATCGACTCAGAATTTAATTCTAAGACGATCGGTATACTAAACGATGGGTCTCAGACTTTTCCTTCTTGGCGTTACATAAACACAAAAAAAAATTTTCTGATTCAATCACGAAATTAATGGATCCAATTAATTTTTTAATTGAAATGTCTTCAATCACAGAATTGATAGTATCAATTAAAAAATTAATTGACAGTCAATTAAAAAATTAATTGATCCAATTAAATATTTAATTGATACTATTAATTTGTGTGATTGATTTTTATTTCAATTAAAAAATTTGTTGAATCAATTAAATTTTTAATTGAATATTTTTTAAAACTCAATTAAGATTTTAATTGGAAAAATTTTCGTGAAATTTTTTTCTGTGTACAAATGCACAAACTTATTATACCCTGTACCACAGTAGTGGTGAAGGGTATAATAATACTAGGACCTTCCCATAGAGATATTAGTAATTATTTTTCATACATTTATAGCTCAAAAGAAGCTTTTAAGGTAAGGTTACGTTAGGATAGGTTGCTGCCCGATGTATCAGGCTCCCTTGACTAGTGAGTCCATTGTGATACCACATTGATGAACTTCTCTCTTATCACTGAGTGCTGCCCGATTCCATGTTAAGCTCGATGACAAGGGTTCTCCTTTTTATAGCCGAGTCCTAGGTTAGGTTAGGAGGCAGCCCGATGTATCAGGCTCACTTAGACTATTCAGTCCGTTGTGATACCACATTGGTGAGCTTCTCTCTTATCACTGAGTGCTGCTCGATTCCATGTTAAGCTCAATGACAAGGGACCTCCTTTTTATAGCCGAGTCCGAACGGCGTTCCAAATTGCACTGAAACTACTTAGAGAAGCTTTAAAACCCTCAGAAATGTCACCAGCATTACTGAGGTGGGATAATCCACCGCTGAAAAACTTTTTGGTGTTCGGTCGAAGCAGGAATCGAACCCACGACCTTTTGTATGCAAGGCGGGCTTGCTAACCATTGCACCACGGTGGCTCCCAGATTTTAAGGTTAAGTTATTTAGGCTCCCTTTTTCAAAACTGCAATTTGCAATACGCTAAGCACCAGACTTCATTTGATTATTTCAAACAAATGTGTTGAGTAGCTATCGATATGATGGAGGCAAAACTAAGAGGCACCAATGGAGACTAAAGTTTCACATGACTACGCGAATTCTCTATAGGCGTCGTAGAAAAAAAATCCTCGCTATGCCATAAACTTTCAACCCAAAAGGACTCCAAAGAGTAATTAAAACATTTTCACATTCTGCCAACAACTCCAACAACAAGACAAAATGACTTTTTAAAGGACTTTTTCCTCTTGAATATCAACTTCGTTTTTTTTCTTCTCAGGGAGAACTCCTTTAGTATGCTTGTTGTTGTGGTTGGATGAATGTTTTTACACTTGTCACCTTATTACAATTCGAGCAATATCAAGCCAAGTGAATGATGATGATGGTGATGAGGATGACGAATGAGAAAATGAAGTGGAAGCCCGAGTTAAGGATTCACTGTTACCATGGAAATTTTTCTCTACTACCAGGAGCAATTGAGAATAGCAAGGAGCGTTCACTGGCCTAAGTACCTTTCACAGACAATCGTGTTTTTTTAATTAACTCAAGAGAAGTTGCCAGTTCTTGTAGTTGCAGTTGAGTGAGCGAAGCCAATGAACATAAAATACCATGGAAGGAAGAAGTGGGCAATGCAACAATCATTGTGGGTCTTGAGGGATAGAGTCATGTGTTTTTTATGTATAGGAAGCGAGGAGTCGTGGATAGAATATCCAAAATCAATCAAAGGAATTCGATCTTCTGCATTGAAATCATCAGCTTCCAAATGATTCATGTTGTCATACTCTATATAAAATATTTGTACCCAAATACAAACTTTGTGCTAGAGAAGGAGAATCTGTGAAGTCCTTAATTAACCAAACATATGAAAGATCCAGTTTAGTCCCATTCAGTGTTACCATTGTGGCAAATATGCCACCTTTTTCAAGCAACTTCTTATCTTTTTGAGCAATTTCTTAACTATGCCACTAAATTCATTACATTTTTCAATTTTTTTGACTCTTCTTTTTTTTTCAAAGTTCTTAGGCATTTCTGATACTTCTTAGAAGTGAACACCTAAAGGTGTCCACATTTGGGATGGGTCCACTTTTATAGGTTGAATTGAACCAAAATGTCCACTTATGACAGTTGTGGGAAATTTATTTTAGGCTTTTGTAAATTAAATGTAAGAACCCACTGTTTGTGGGACTTAATAGCGACTGACACTTTTTATGATACCTTTTAGAAATGTTCAATGGTAACGCTTGAATAGCCATACACTCTTAATTTTATGATATTCCTTAGGCTGAACTGAAATTAATCGTCCAAAATGTCCCTATTCTCCCTAGACGATATTTTTGTCCCTAGGCCTCAAATTAAATATCCTGGGCTCCCCAAACCTCCATCATTCGTCCAGACCAAAGATCATCAAAATTGAAACATTGATTAATTACACCTTTTGGCTTTTATTACCCCTCATAATGAGGTGATTATCAGAGACAAAGCTATTCGTCGCTTCAAAGCACACAAAAAATGCGGAAAAAAATTAAAATCTTAAAATTGCTAGAATAAAAAAAATATAGAAATATGCAAGCACGTCACATCAAAGGACACTTTTGCCGCCATTAATGTTGCTGCGACTTCCCATCAAGCATTAGCAACTGTAACAGCAATAAGAAGAAAAAACGTGTTGCCTGAAGAATGGTGCGGGGGTGCTGTTATGTTGCTAGTACTGATGATGGCGGTGGTTATAGAAAAACAGCCATTAACTTTAGATGACACTCTTGGAAAGAGGGGGACGGGTGACAACACATCAGCGTTGTGTTGAGTTGATGATGATATCCTGCATTTTTCTTTGCCCAGGGTTTGGTTTATTTGCCAGCGGTGTTTTTCCTATCCAATAGGATGATCATGCTAATGTTGTTGGGTCATTTGTAACCAAATGGAAACTTTGTTCTAGAGAAGGAGAATGTGTGAAGTCCTTAATTAAGCAACGATATCAAAGACCCATGACCTAAAGTCTAGACAGACCAGCGTTACCGTTGTGCCATTTTAGTGGCAAATATGCCACCTTTTTCAAGCGGTGATACTTTTGTGCCATTAAATGTGATACTTTTTACAATTTTGCGCCACTTTTTAATCACATTCATTTATACTGTAATATTTTTTACACATTACAATCGGAAATAGCATTACGAATTTATGTTAGATATGATTGGATTCTGAACAAATAATCGAGTCCGAGAGTTGAATATTATATTTGTGAGCAATTTTTCGTTTTTTTATACCCTCCACCATAGGATGGGGGATATATTAACTTTGTCATTCCGTTTGTAACACATCGAAATATTGATCTAAGACTCCATAAAGTATATACTCGTATAAGTTAGTGCATACGTTTGCAACACCCAGAAGGAAACGACGTAGACACATGGTTTCTTTGGCAATAATGCTCAGGGTCGGCCGCTGAGTCGATCTAGCCATGTTCGTCTGTCCGTTCGTCTGTCCGTCCGTCCGCCTATCTGTGAACATATTTTTGTGATCAAAGTCTGGGTAACAGTTTAAGCCCAATCGACTTCAAATTTGACACAAGTACGTGCTTTGGGTCAGAATAGAACCCTATTGATTTTGGAAGAAATCGGTTCAGATTTATATATAGCTCCCATATAGATATCTTTCGCCCGATATGCACTTATATGGCTCCAGAATCTAGGGGTTTACTCCGATGTACGTGAAATTTTGCACATATATGATTTTCCGATTTGTGTAAAAATGACCAAAAACACAGATTTTCCAAAAAATCGCCACTGCTAAGTCGAAAACTCAAAAATGACTCAAATTAGTCTATAGCTGTTATATGTATCTATCGACCGCTAAATCATAAATGTAATTTTGCGAAGTTGCCTAAAAATTACTTTAGATTTCAATATTTCCCATATTTTTACTTACATTGTGTTCCACTCCAGGGCGTTAACCAACTTAAATTTAAGTCTATAGATTTTGTAGAAGTCTTACAAAAAATTATATTGATCGGGTCAGTTTTAAATATATGTATATGGGAACATAAACCTTTATGTATACCATTCAACAAAATTGATTTAAGATGGTATCGAAAAAGTAGATCTACAAAGTGGTGCAGGTTATTTTAGAGTCGGCTCCGCCCGATTTGAGACTTTCCTTACTGGTTTATTTATACATTGACTAGTCTATATCCATTTATTTGAAAATCTTTGATATTTAATATTCAGAAGATTCACCCACATTCACTGATAATATTATCGTAAAACAAGTATATACGGCCGTAAGTTCGGCCAGGCCAAAGCTCATGTACCCTCCACCACAGATTACGTAGAAACTTCTAAACACTGCCATCCCCAATCGAATTACTTAAGTTGCGGTAACACTTGCCGATGGCAAGGTATCTTAAAACCTCCTAACACCGTCTTCCAACTTGTATGTAAGTCCATACGTCAAAAAAGATCGATTAAATACGTATAAAGGGTGATACGGTCAAATTTTGGTCAAGGGAAAACGCCTGTAAATCGGTGAAATCGTTTATTTATTTCTTTTTCAAGTTCAATTAGTATAAAATTCAGGAAAAATATTCAGTTAGGCGTTCTCTTTTCCAAATCCAAATTGCCGGGCCTCACGCTTGACACCTGCCATCAGATTTTGTACAGCCACCTTGTCCACCTTCTTCGCCGCAGAAAGCCAGTTTGCCTTGAACTGCTGCTCGTCCTTAGCAGTTTTTTTTTTGGTCTTCTTTAGGTTCCGCTTGACAATAGCCCAGTATTTCTCAATTGGGCGGAGCTCTGGCGTGTTGGGAGGGTTCTTGTCCTTGGGAACCACCTGCACGTTGTTGGCGGCGTACTACTCCATGGCCTTTTTACCGTAATGGCAAGATGCCAAATCCGGCCAAAACAGTACGGAACAACCGTGTTTCTTCAGGAAAGGCAGCAGACGTTTATTCAAACACTCTTTCACGTAAATTTCTTGGTTGACAGTCCCGAAAGCTATGAAAATGCTGCTTTTCAAGCCACAGGTAAAGATGGCTTGCCAAACCAGATATTTCTTTGCGAACTTTGACAGTTTTATGTCCTTGAAAATATCTGCTACCTTTTTCCTTCCTTTTGCCGTATAAAACTCCTGTCTCGGAAGCTGCTTGTAGTCGGCTTTGACGTAGGTTTCGTCGTCCATTACCAAGCAGTCAAACTTCGTCAGCATCGTCGAGGATCGCGCTTTGGCCGTCGTATTTTGTTTATCATCGCGATTTGGAGTCACTACCTTCTTGTAAGTCGATAGTCCGGCTCGTTTTTTGGCTCGATGCACGGTTGTAGACGATACACCCAGCTTATTTGCGGCATCTCGGAGAGAGAGGTTAGGGTTTCGCTTGAAACTACCGGCAACTCTCTTTGTCGTCTCAGCGGCTTCCGGTTTTCGATTTCCCCCGATCCAGACTTC
This sequence comes from Haematobia irritans, assembly GCF_050003625.1. Lineage (NCBI taxonomy): Eukaryota > Metazoa > Arthropoda > Insecta > Diptera > Muscidae > Haematobia > Haematobia irritans. The sequence continues at coordinate 7,477,148 of NC_134398.1, forward strand.
CTGGCTGTCGACAAACGTTCTCCAAACACTTTAATTACATTTGTAACGGTTGATTTGGCAACTTTTAGCGATTTTGCCAGCTTTGCGTGCGAGTAGCTCGGATTTTCGCGATGCGCGAGCAAAATTTTGATACGCTGCTCTTCTTGCTTGGATGGCATTTTGACAACTGAAGAGTGAATTCCACAATCAAAATAGGAGCAACATTCTACACACACACACCTTCAAAATGAGAGGTGTTCAGGTTTTTTAAATGCAAAATTGAAAGAAATACGTCAAGTTTATATTGACCAAATTTTGACCGTATCACCCTTTATGTCTGTCCAACGACTGTATTTACATGACCACTCCTAAATTCTTAGCACTAGTGACTATTCGATCGATTTTCTGACCATTTATCAGAATATCAGCATTCGGCAACTGGACTGACTGAATAGTCTAGGTGAGCCTGAATCTTAATCGGGCTGCCACTTTAACCTTTCTACTCTTGTGTATAATCAAACATTTAGACTTTTGTGGATTTAGTAGCAGACCGTTGGCCCTTGCCCATCGAAACACACGATCAAGGTCGTGGTTAAGTTTCCCCAAACTCTCACTAGCATTACCTACTACGGACTACTTAAAAAAATGTGTATGTCGTCTGCATACATAAGCATCTGACTATGGATTATTTCTAGAGGAAGGTCATTGGCGTACATGAAAAATGATAGAGGTCCTAACATATTATAGAACCCTGTGGAACCCCTTTCGTAACTGGTAATGGCAATGAAAAAGTATCTCCGGTGTAAACCGTCTGTAACCGGTTTACACCGGAGTGGCAACCATGATTATGAACCGATATGGACCATTTTTTGTGTGATTGGAGATCGGCTATATATAACTATAGACCAATATGGACCAATTTTGATATGGTTGTTAGCGGCCATATACTAACACCACGTTCCAAATTTGAACCGGATCGGATTAATTTTGCTCCTCCAAGAGGCTTCGGAGGTCAAATCTGACTATGGATTATTTCTAGAGGAAGGTCATTGGCGTACATGCAAAATAATAGAGGTCCTATTATAGAACCCTGTGGAACCCCTTTCGTAACTGGTAATGGCAATGAAAAAGTATCTCCGGTGTAAACCGTCTGTTACCGACTGTTAAGATAGGAAGTAATAAAAGAGGTAGCGGTAGGTCAGAAATTGAAAAATCGTTGAAGTTTCAGACATAACATTGTGTGATCAACAGTATCGAAAGCCTTTGAGTGACCTAAGAGGACAAGAAAACTGACATAGTTCTCATCAATATTTCTCCTAATTGATTCTGATACTTCGATCAGTGCACTCACACAACTGTGATCTCTGCGGAAACCGGACTGCCTTTCAGATAACAAGTTACCTCGAAGAAGATAATCATATATTTGCTTATGTTAAATCTTTTCGAACACTTTGAAAATATAACTCAAAATAGCAATGAGTCGTGACTCTGAATTAGATTTCGGCATCGGAATAATCTTTGCATGGTGGGATAAGTGCTTGAAGTCAGAATTGTGTTAAATAAGTAGGTGAAAAGGGGTACAAGTTGAGGAAGCAGTATTCGTATAAACCTGGGGTCCATTCCATCCAGGCCAATGGCATTCGACTTAACCATGAAAAAACTCTCTATGACTTCATCTTGGTTTTTTTCAAATTAGTTTATTAAAATTAAAGCATATGTATGTAAATTTTATTATATATTATTATTTAATGAAAATACCTTCCTCAACGGTTACGCTGATCACTATATCATTTAATTGAAAGTGCGTAAGAAATCAATTAATTTTGCAATCAAATATAGTTTTTATTCTTAACTAATTCAATTAAAAAAGCAATTAATATTATGATTGATCCAGAAAAAGTTTTTTCTTTGTGTTCTAAGGTCTTCAGGTTTCGACTAAAGCCAAGCTCCTTTTAATGCCACCTCTTTGTGTTTTTGTGTCATTCACTGCATTTTTTTTTTTCTGTGTCACCATCCACCCACCCATCAGCAGATGTTTGGATTGGTTCGTTGATGCCGGAAGAGTTGCTAATAGAAACATCAAAGCGTTAAAGCTTGCGAATTGTTTACACACCGGATGAATGAGTTTGCCTTGGTTAACACCATTCGTCGTTAGGTTTTGTAAGCTTGCCTCTTCTGCCACTCTTAATATTTTTTCGAGTTATCTGTTTTTTTTTTCAACGACCCTATTTAATAGCTTCAGAGAAAGGAAGCGATGATGAAAAACGCAGTCTTACAATAACAGAGTAAAAAATTTTGTAATTTGAAGTAGTTTGGTGGCAATGACAATTCCCTATGCCCGGAGTGTCTTGAACCAGGACATTGAAATATGTCAAGTGTGGAATGTTGAATGGGATGGATGGCCAATTAAAAAGAGGTGATGATAAATGACAGTACTTACACCCATACACATGTAAGAGACTAAGGGACCATCACCAACTAAAGAAAACTATTCTGGCAGTTAATTTGTAATGACAAAGTACTAAGAGCTTTTTTGAGGATAACAGAATCCTTTTATGTCTCGTCATGAAATAATTTTTGCTACCTTTCTTTGTGGATCTTGGGTTTAATTTAGCTCTAGGTAGGAGAAGTATGAAACAAGGCTGATGTTGTATTTCAATTTGTGAACTATGGAAGCAGGTCCTTGCTCTTAGCAATGGTGTAGGAGGTAATGGGTACTTCGTCTGTTTATTTTATCCTTATAACCTTTCGAGGTATATTACACATATAAGCTAAGCGGCATTCTTTTATTTTAGACTCACTTCGACTATTCAGTCCTTGGTGATCAATATTGCCGTTGTGCCACTTTAGTGGCAATTTTGCTACTTTTTATCAAGCGGTGATACTTTTATGACACTAAAAACCATACTTTTTACATATTTGTGCCATCTATTTATCATACTGTGCCCGTTTTCATTTACATTAATTTGTGTTTTGGTATTTTTTGTACATTTTCATCCCAAATCGTGCTAAGATAATGAAAATTATCGATGATTTAACAAATAATCCAGTTTTCGGTTCGAATATTGTATTAATGAGAAACTTTCCCTATTTTACCGTAATTTTTGGTACAGGTGTCAAACCTGTACCTTCTAAAAGTATGCAAAGAAATATTTCTATTATAGATAAACCAAGTAATATCCTGAATTTTAAACTGCAATGGGTGGCTTGATGTTTTGGTAGATTTTGCAAAAAATGTCTCTCCTACTAAGTACACCCTCATAAAAAATCGCTTCTGTAACATATACTCCCAAACATATTTTGCTTCAAGCATATACATTTTTGGGTATTGCCCAAACATTTATATGTTTGATCTCTTCCAATATATAATATGTTTGAAAACATATTGGTCTAAACAATATATGTTTGGGTAATCTAAGTTCCAAACATTTTGTATTTTTGTATCCAAATTCAATAATGTTGTCTTCAAAAAAACAATATGTTATTTGGTGAACATATAATATGTTTGGAAGCATTTTGCACCCAAAAATATTATATGCTTAAAAACATTCTCCCAAAAAATATTGTGCTCAAAATTTTATTTATTTATTTATATATTTAAAATCATAATGAATTATGAAAATAAACATGTAATATAGGTGCTAAAAACATAGGTTTTCGACCTGAATGCTCAAAATTTTGTTTCTGCCTAATTGTATATTCCCCCATATCTTTCTCACTTCCACGACATTTTTTAGTTCTTAGCACCTTTTTCTGTAATACAAACATTGTAGAAGAAATTATTCAATTTTTTTTTATTTTAATTTTACCTTTTGCCGGACTGGGATTCGAACAGCGGACCACACAGTTTGTAAGGATCAAAGAAGTAGCTGATCAATTGCCCAAGGAAAAATAATATGTTAATTTTGTAATAACAAGCAACAACCACCAACTTAATTCAATATCGCTCCCTGTTAAATAGCGCTCCAAGCTACTAAACACATATATGTTTATAGGCTATTTCTAAATTAATATATGTTTGCATCCAAGCATATTATATTTACAAACATTTTATGTCCCAAACATAATATGTTCTAACATATTAACATATATGTCCCAAACATGTTATGCTAGTTTATGAACATTATATGCTTGCACTCAAAAATATTGTGTTTAAAAATTTGTGTTCCAAACATATAATGTTTATAGCCAAACATATGAAAAACAGTCTTTTTCATCCGTGTAGTACTTTTATTTTTGTACAGAAATAACATTTTGAGAAAATTTTCTATAGAAAAAATTTTTATGAAATTTTCTATAGTAATACAATTTTGACAAAATTTTCTATAGAAATAAAATGTTTAGAAAATTTTTTATAGAAAAAAATTTTGACACAACTTTCTATAACAATAAAATTTTGAGAAAATTTTCTACAGATATAAAATTTTGACAAAATTTTCTATAACAATAAAATTTTGAGAAAATTTTCTATAAAAAAAAAAATTTGAGAAAATTTTCAATAGAAAAAAAAATTTTGACAAAATTTTCTTTAGAAATAAAATTTTGACAAAATTTTCTAGAGAAATAAAATTTTGACAAAATTCAAATCTACAGAAATAAAATGTAGACAAAATTTTCTTTAGAAATAAAATTTTGACAAATTTTTCTATAGAAATAAAATTTTGACAAATTTTTCTCTAGAAATAAAATTTTGACAAAATTTTCGATAGAAATAAAATTTTGACAAAATTCAAATCTACAGAAATAAAACACAGAAATTTTTAAAAATTTTCTATAATAATAAAATTTTCTATAGAAATAAAATTTTTACAAAATTTCCTATAGAAATCAAATTTTTAGCAAAATTTTCTTAGACATAAAATTTTGACAAAAATTTCTATAATAATAAAATTTTGATTTTTTACAAAATTTTCTATAGAAATAAAATTTTTACAAAATTTTCTATAGAAATAATATTTTTACAAAATTTCCTATAGAAATCAAATTTTTAATAACTTTTCTATAGAAATAAAATATTGCCATAATTTTCTATAGAAATAAAATTTTGACAAAATTTTCTATAATAATAAAATTTTGACAACATTTTCTATAGAAATAAAATTTTGACAAAAATTTTTATAGACAAAATTTTCTATAGAAACAAAATTTTGACAAAATTGTATATAATAAAAAAAATTTGAGAAAATTTTCTACAGATATAAAATTTTTGAGAAAATTTTCTATAGAAATAAAATTTTGTATAGAAATAAAATTTTGACAAAATTTTCTATAGAAATAAAATTTTGAAAAAAAATTCTATAGAAATAAAATTTTTGAGAAAATTTTCTATAGAAATAAAATTTTGACAAAAATTTTTATAGCAACAAAATTTTGACAAAATTTTCTATAGAAATAAAATTTTGACAAAATTATCTATAGAAATAAAATTTTGACAACATTTTATATAGAAATAAAATTTTGACAACATTTTCTATAGAAATAAAATTTTGACAAAATTTTCTATAATAACAAAATTTTTAAAAAATTTTCTATAGAAATAAAATTTTTAAAAAATTTTCTATAGAAATAAAATTTTTAAAAAAATTTACTATAATAATAAAATTTTTACAAAATTTTTTATAATAATAAAATTTTTACAAAATTTTTTATAATAATAAAATTTTCTATAGAAATAAAATTTTTACAAAATTTCCTATAGAAATCAAATTTTTAACAAAATTTTCTTAGACATAAAATTTTGACAAAATTTTCTATAATAATAAAATTTTGAAGAAAATTTTCTATACAAATAAAATGTTGACAAAATTTTCTATAGAAATAAAATTTTGACAAACTTTCTACAGAAATAAAATTTTGACAAAATTTTCGATAGAAATAAAATTTTGACAAAATTCAAATCTACAGAAATAAAATTTTGACAAAAATTTTTATAGCAACAAAATTTTGACAACATTTTATATAGAAATAAAATTTTGACAACGTTTTCTATAGAAATAAAATTTTGACAAAATTTTCTATAATAACAAAATTTTTAAAAAATTTTCTATAGAAATAAAATTTTTACAAAATTTTCTATAATAATAAAATTTTTACAAAATTTTCAATAATAATAAAATTTTTACAAAATTCTATAGAAAATAGAAATAAAATTTTTACAAAATTTTCTATAATAATATTTTTTTCTATAGAAATAACATTTTTACAAAATTTCCTATAGAAATCAAATTTTTAACAAAATTTTTTTAGACATAAAATTTTGACAAAATTTTCTATAGTAATAAAATTTTGAGAAAATTTTCTACAGATATAAAATTTTGGAGAAAATTTTCTATTGAAATAAAATTTTGAAAAAAATTTTCTACAGAAATAAAATTTTGACAAAAATATTTATAGCAATACAATTTTGACAAAATTTTCTATAGAAATAAAAAATATTTATAGCAATACAATTTTGACAAAATTTTCTACAGAAATAAAATTTTGACAAAATTTTCGATAAAAATAAAATTTTGACAAAATTCAAATCTACAGAAATAAAATTTTGACAAAAATTTTTATAGCAACAAAATTTTGACAACATTTTATATAGAAATAAAATTTTGACAACGTTTTCTATAGAAATAAAATTTTGACAAAATTTTCTATAATAACAAAATTTTTAAAAAATTTTCTATAGAAATAAAATTTTTACAATATTTTCTATAATAATAAAATTTTTACAAAATTTTCAATAATAATAAAATTTTTACAAAATTCTATAGAAAATAGAAATAAAATTTTTACAAAATTTTTTATAATAATAAAATTTTCTATAGAAATAACATTTTTACAAAATTTCCTATAGAAATCAAATTTTTAACAAAATTTTCTTAGACATAAAATTTTGACAAAATTTTCTATAGTAATAAAATTTTGACAAAATTTTCTATAGTAATAAAATTTTGAGAAAATTTTCTACAGATATAAAATTTTGGAGAAAATTTTCTATTGAAATAAAATTTTGACAAAATTTTCTACAGAAATAAAATTTTGACAAACATATTTATAGCAATACAATTTTGACAAAATTTTCTATAGAAATAAAATTTCTACAAAATTTCCTATAGAAATCAAATTTTGACAAAAATATTTATAGCAATACAATTTTGACAAAATTTTCTACAGAAATAAAATTTTGACAAAATTTTCGATAAAAATAAAATTTTGACAAAATCCAAATCTACAGAAATAAAATTTTGACAAAAATTTTTATAGCAACAACATTTTGACAACATTTTATATAGAAATAAAATTTTTACAAAATTTTTTATAGAAATAAAATTTTTACAAAATTTTTTATAGAAATCAAATTTTTTCCAAATTTTCTATAGAAATAAAATATTGACAAATTTTTCTATAGAAATAAAAATTGGGACAAAATTTTCTATATAGAAATAAAAATTGGGAAAAAATGTTCTAAAGAAATAAAGTTTTGGCAAAATTTTCTATAGAAAACAAATTTTGACAAAATTTTCTATAGAAATAAAAATTGCGAGAAAATTTTCTATAAAGAAATAAAAATTTGGAGAAAATTTCCTATAGAAATAGATTTTTGACAAAATTTTCTAAAGAAAGAAAATTTTGACAAAATTTTCTAAAGAAGTAAAATTTTGACAACATTTTCTATAGAAACAAAATTTCTACAGAATTTCTACAGAAATAAAAATTTGTGTTGTAGTTTTGTGGCAAATTCTTGCCAAATTTTGGTAGATTATCTATGGCTCGAATGGCAACCGTGATCTGCATACCGATGGGTACGTGCTAGTAGACAAAATCAACCCAGGATGTATAATCCTAATTAATTTTAGGTCGATATCATCAAGACTAATAGTGTTACACTTCACTTTCGAGAAGCTATTAGGAACTTTATCGTGTGTGACATATAGAATAGCTATCAGCATCAGAGTTGCTCCCTGAATCATTAGGTTAGACTAGGTATAGTGGCAGTCCGTTTTTTCAGGCTCAACTAGAATATTCAATCGATTGTGATACCATAGTGGTGCACTTCTTTTCTGAGTGCTGGCCGGTTCCACAAGGGACTTTCGGGTACGATTCCACGAGAGACTTCCGAATCCGATTCCGCTGATTCTTTATTAATCCCGTAAAAATAGGCATCTATTTGTATTGTCGGAACATTACAAAAAAAAATTATCTAAAGCAAAGCATTCTGTCGCTTGTTGTGAAATATTTCTTTTGGTTTATATGTTTGCAATAGCATAGTAGGGAGGCGGAAAAAAATATTTACTTTCATAAAACCGCTATTGCAATTAATTACAAGTGTTTGCGGACAAATGAACACACGTGCACCAACATCAACCATTAAATGCAAACAAACAAACTCTCCTTGTAACGAGGAACTTTGGCTGCAAAGAAACTGAAGACGAAGGTTAAACAGATGCGGGTGGTATTCTAACACCCATGGAGCTTGAGATTTGTAGAATAAAAAAAAACATTGCCTCCACAAATATACACCTCCTTTGATATATGAAACCCATGGAGGAGATATTCTCTGGTACTATCATAAACATGGTTGCGAATGAATAGAATGATTTAAGCAAAATGTTTACATGATGTCCACTAATGATGCCTGATGATGTGTACCATAGATGATGATGTAACTCATCCTAGTAACGAATCAAACTGAAAAAATATACAGAAGAAGAGAAATGGAAGAGAAGCTATACCAGCTGGTAATACCACATTGACTGAATTGTTTACCTTTAATGACTCGTAAACTATGTATGATACATGAGGGCAAGGTATGCAACCCATTCAGTGAATCGTTTCCATATCCTTTCCAGCAAATGTGTTTTTCTAACACACGACTTAGATATCTCCATGTCATACGAGTCATAATATAGAACTCTTTGACTTCCAAACTTATTAAGCTTGAATAAACGTATCTTTGACGTCTTTTTCTTAATTGATAGCAAAACAAAAAGCTCTGAGAATGAAGAGCAAAATTTATAGCTGAAATTTTTAATGCAACATCAAATCTAAGCCATATACACCCCGACTGTGTAACGTAATTTTTGTCATCATCAAAGGTAATCTCAATTATTTCCAGGGTCTTCATCAGGACCCATTGAATCATTCGGAATAAGAACATAGGTGTCTACCTCTATCGAGTGAAATACAAATCAAAGTGGTCTAATTGTGTTATATATGGCAACTTCTCTTCAGGATTTGATGAAAGCGGACATATTAGAACTGAAGGATTACGCGATTTGTAGTCAATCCGGAACTGGTGTCTTCGCTGACATATAGCTGACTGGGAATTGATAAAATCATAGGTTGACAGTCCATCAGGAATTGATTTCTAGATCATCGAATTTTAATGACATCTTCTGTTTGCTTGTTTGTTGTCGAAACTGTCTATATGTAGATGATCGCTGATGTATTAGCTGATATCTAGGTGATTGGGATTGGATGAATTCCTCAGTGTCGAGTTGGTCGGAAGTTGGTTGGTTTCCAAACGGTTTGGTGTAGTTCCGAATGCCTCTGTGGAGAAAACTGAATGTTTGAAGGAACTTTAGACTGGGATGCCGGACGGACGAATTGTACGTTTGAGGTGGGAAACTGTAGACATATAGTCAAAGTGGGCGAACTGTAGACGATTATTTCATTTTCGAATATTCGAGTGAGTAAGATGTTTGCCCTAATGCTTTAAGTGGTTCGAACTGGAACTGTACGATTGAAAGTCATTCGGAGGGAACTTTAGATCGGCAGGTCGCAGTGGGGAAAACTGCGGGATCGAAGGTCTCAGTGCGTATCTGTGTCGATTGTCTCTGTGAGGGAACTGTCGGCCGATGGTCTCAATGGGAGTCCTATAAGCCCGAAGGTTTCATTGGAGGAAACTGCATGATTTAGGTCTTACTGAGGGAACTATAGACACGAAGTTCACAGTGGGGTAACTGTTGACTAAACGTCAGATTGAGAGAATTGTAGGCCGATGGTCTCAGCGGGAGAACTATACGCCCGAAGGTCCCAATGATGAGAAACTGTAGGATAGAAGGTCTCGGTTGCGTAGCAGCAACGCGGAACATCTCAGTGGGGAAAACTGCAGGATTGAAGGTCTCAGTGGGTATCTGTTAGACTGAACGTCTCTGTGATGGAACTGTAGGCAGAAGGTCTTAGTGAGAGAACTGTAGGTCAAAATCACTCACTGGGGGGAATAATAGGTTTGGTGGTTTCAGTGCTTCACAGTAGAACTGTATGTCTGAAGGTCTTGCGGAAGGAAATGTGGATCCACAGGTCTAGGTGGGGAAAGCTCCAGGATCTGAGGGTAACTGTCAACTCGAACGTCTCAATGAGAGAATTGTTGGCCGATGGTCTCATTGGGAGTCCTGCTGTCCTTAAAGTCTCAATGGAGAGAACTGTTAGGCTGAACGTCTCAGTGAGGGAACTTTAGGCCGATGATTTCAATGGGGAACTGAAAGCATGAAGATCTCAGTGATGGAAAACTGTAGGACAGAAGATCTCAATTGTGTAGTTGCAAAGCGGAACATCTCAGTGGGGGAACCTGTAGAACCGAAGTTTCCGGCAGGGTAACAGTTAGGCTGAACGTGTCAGTAAGGGAACTATAGGACAAAATCTCTAATTGGGGGAACAATAGGTTTGATAGTCTCAGTGCTGCAAAGAGGAACTATATATGTGAAGGTCTTGCGGAGGGAACTGTAGATCCGCATGTCTAAGTGGGAAAAACTGCAGGATCAGAAGACAGTGGGTATCTGTTGAGCCGAACGTCTCAATGAGGGAACTGTTGACCGATGGTCTAATTGGGAGTCCTGCAAGTCCTTAAGTCCTCAGTGGAGAGGACTGTTAGCCTGAACGTCTCAGTGAGGGAACTTTAGGCCTTCAACGAGATGAAGGAAACTGTAGAACCGAAGATTCCGGTGGGTTAACTGTTAGACTGAACGTCTCAGTAGGGGAACTGTAGGGCAAAATCTCTCATTGAGGGGAAATATATCTGTTGAGCCGAACGTCTCAATGAGGGAACTGTTGACCGATGGTCTAATTGGGAGTCCTGCAAGTCCTCAGGTCTCAGTGGAGAGAACTGTTAGCCTGAACGCCTCAGTGAGGGAACTTTAGGCCTTCAACGAGATGAAGGAAACTGTAGAACCGAAGTTTCCGGTGGGTTAACTGTTAAACTGAACGTCTCAGTAAGGGAACTGTAGGGCAAAATCTCTCGTTGAGGGGAAATATATGTTTACTGGTCTCAGTGGTTCAAACTAGTACTGTATATCTGAAGGTCTTGCAGAGAGAAACAGTAGATCCGCTGGTCTATGTGGGGAAAACTGTAGGATCGGAGGTCTCAGTGGATAACTGTTAGGCCGAAAATCTAAATGAGGAAACTGTTGACCGATGGTCTCATTGGGATTACTGTAAGCCAAAAGGTCTCAGTGGAGGCAACTGTAGGTTGAAAAGTCCCAGTATATCCGAAGGTCAGTGATGGGAAACTGTAGGATAAAAAAGTCTAGATTGCGTAGCTGCAAGGCGGAACATCTGACGAACCGAAGCTTCCAGTGAAGTAACTGTTAAGTTGAACCTCTCTGTGATGAAGCTTTAGGTGATGAAGCGATGGTCTCAGTGGGCGAACTCTAAGCCCTAAGCTCGCGATGGGGGAGCTATATGTCCGAAGGACTTTCTGAGCGAACTGTGGGTCGGAATGTCTCAGTAGGAGAAGCTGTAGACTCAGTTCATCCGAATATCTCAGTGGGATTCCCAAAGATCGAAGTGTGGGTCCGAAAGTGGCGATGTTGTATGTCCGAAGGTCTTAGTCTTAGGGAAATCTAGGTCGGAATATCTTAGTGGGGGAAACTGTAGATTGAAAAGTCTCCGTAGATCCGAAGGTCTTAGTGGAATTCCCCGAAGTTTTCAACTGGGAACTGTAGACCCGAAGGTCTAAGTAAGGGAACTGAATGCACAAAGGGTTTCAGTGGAGGAAATTGTACATTCGAAGGTCTCAGTAGGCTCGAAGATCTCAGTAAGATTGCTGAGGGACTCAGCTAGGTGACAGCAGACCTGAAGGTCTCAGTGGGGGGAAATATAGGTTCGAATGTCTCAGTGGGTCCAAAGGGCCCAGTGGGGTTTCCGTTGGACTCAGCCGAGGAACTGTAGGTCGAAGGTTCCCGAAGGACCAAACTGGGAACTGTAGACCCGAAAGTCTGAGTGAAACTGTACGTTCGTAGACCGTACCGAAGAGTAAGACCGAAGATCTCAGTAAGGCCGTTTTCGATTCGCAAAAAATATGGTGCCTTGGTGTTACACTACTTTTTCCGTAATTGACATTTCGGCCAAATGATAGTGTAATTCTATAGTTATTATTAATTTATAATATTGTGAGGTATAAAGTATCCAAAATCTATTACAGTGCCCTTGATATCTTGCAATCAATTTCGAGAATGTTGCACCTTTTTTCCCAATCGAAATCACCATAAGATTCCTGAAGAACTCAGCTGGGTGACAGAAGATCTGAAGGTCTCAGTGGATCCGAAGGACCCAGTGGGGTTTCCGATGAACTCAGCTGAGGAATTGTCGGCCCAAAGGTCTCAGTAGGGGGAACTGTACGTTCGTAGGTCTAAGTGGTTCCGAAGGTCTCTGTGTTATTCCTGAAGGACTCAGCTGGGGAAGTGTAGATCCGAAAGTGGGGCGAACTGTAGGCCCAGTGGGGTTTCCGATGAACTCAGCTGAGGAATTGTCAGCCCAAAGGTCTCAGTAGGGGGAACTGTACGTTCGTAGGTCTCAGTGGATCCGAAGGTCTCAGAGTTATCCCGAAGGACTCAGCTGGGGAAGCGTAGATCCGAAAGTGGGGCGAACTCTAGGCCCGAAAATCTCATTTGAAAAACTGTTGGAGCAAACTTCCTCTGGGACATAGAAACCTTGCCTGGTGGTCGTATTTACCTTTTTCTTTAAGGAATGGAGTCTTAGATTTCTTTTCTCTGTTTTGAGAATCTATTTGATGATTCGCACTTTTAAACTTCACTGTCATAGCCAGAGTGTAACTTTGAGGTTTTTTCAAGATTATTATTTTTTGTAACATTCAAAGCAAAAACCAGCAATTACTGCCTTATTTTGCTCACCAATGATGTTTCAAAATTTCCATGTCACATATAAGTACACCTAACCATGTTTGTCGGCAAAAAATTCATATATTTTTGCCATGGAAAACCTTGTGCCATTGCAAAAAGAAAACTCGTACCACAAGCATGAGCCTGTTTGTATTTATCCACATACATATCCTTGAAAATAAATTGTTTTGTTAATTATTTATGCCTCGTTTAATGAGACTTCTCTCTCTGGCATTTTTTTTTATTTTTTTCTTGGTTTTGCAAACATCTTCCATTTTTCCCCAAATTGAATGCTATTGCACCATTCATTCCACTTGGCTGCCAGATGGAATGAGTTAACAGATGTGACACATAAGAACATTTTTTAAGTAACTTTTAATGAATTTTGATATGATAGCTGGTAAGATGATGAGGCCAACACTGCCGGGTTTTGTTTTCTTTGATTCATAGCTTCGAAGGTAGTTGCATCAATGAGATTGGTTGATGGGTGGCTAGACTTGGCAACAGGGACCATCGGGCTCTCTGTGTGTGCCCATGTTGTCGTTTAATTATTTTAATGACTTTTTCAATCTTTTTCACAATAGCCTTTAGATCTTGTTGCTAAAAGTTCTTAGGAACTCCTACCACTCCCACTTGCTTTGAAATGAAGCAGGACAAATGCCATATAAATAAAAAAAATATCACTAATAGTGCGATTTTATTTCAAAGCGGAAATGGGATGCATGGTCTAAGGGGGTGATATTAGGCCTTGGCTTTTTCCCTGGTAAACATCAAGTCAATACTTGATATGGGAATAACTTCAATTTGTTCCAAATGCTCAAAAGCTATGAGTAGGCTTAAAGCAATTTAGCTTACCAGAAATGATTTTTACCACCCCTTTTTTTGGGATGAATTGATATGTAATTCCCAGAAAGCCTCTTATCTTCGGTTGCGAAGGTGAGGTAGTAGTACCACACACACACAAATCCCCCCCATGGTGAAAAATATTAATTTTTATTCGAACAATTGGGTATTGTATGGTGGCAAAATTGTTTCGATTTGGTATTAAACGAGAACAAAATTAAACTAAAAATAGGACATAGTGAATATGATCGTTTTAATAATTCACTTGAGATTTTTTGATAAAAACAATTCGTGGTGTTATACTGATTAAACTCATACAATTAATCTACACACTTAAATTTTAATTGAAATTATTACAATCACGGAAGATACAACTTCAGTCCGCTTTACCTTGAAAAATTTGCAAAAGGTGGCAAAAAAGGTGTCATTCACAATTAATTGACAAAAGTTCTATAAAGGCAAAAAATACGAATTAAATGAATTTATATCAGAGATGTGGAACCATTATTTTTTTTTTTTTAAATTATATCTATAAGGTAAAACACTGTAAAGCGCTATAAAGTTTTTTTTCTTTTTTAATTTATTCGTCAAAAACAAAAAATGTCCGAAATAACATTAGATTTAAATAAAATGTATGTTGTTATGGCCTTCAAAGACCACACACACACGGACAAAGCCTGCACACGCTGCACGCAAGTGGCTCTGCGGTATTTTGGTCCAATCCCGGCGAAGCGCCCTCTTGAGATAATTAATATTTTGGTAGTTTTTAGTGCCCAGACGCAAAAATTCAACAGATTGGGATCCAAAGACTTTGGTGTCCATTGAGCGGTAGAAATTAGACGGGAAACCTCCGTTTTAGCCATTCTTGGTTGACACTTATTGAGTGCTATGGTGCTGAGTCCTGTTGGAATGTCCATGGTCTGCGGCCGAAATGTTTCTCTGTCCAGGGCTTCAATACTGTTTCTCGGACATTTTTCCGATAATATTCAGGATTTGTGTTGACCCAAATTCGAAGCCCAATGTGGAATGGCTTCTTATCGGAGTAAACTAAATTCGGTAATTGGCCATTTTCTTGCAAGCGAAGCAACACCTTGTCTTTTTCCAGTCTAACATTTTTTAAGCATCGGTGAGCTCATGCACCATTTAGAACTTCAATGCCTATAAATCAAGCTCATTTTTCATTTTGTGTTGCATCCGATCTTGCGATATCTTCAGCTCAAGAGCCGATTGTCTACCATTGATCAAATCTGGCTTTCACTTTTGGGATAATTTCTGGTGCTGTTACAATTGTTTTCGTCCTCTTTTTGGATCACGGCAACAAGTGGTGGTACGAGAAACAAACGATTTATTCACATATAAAGATAGCCACTTCTGGTTTTCCAGCTATCACCCTTGAATTCCATCACGAATAACTTTATTTCCGAACACAACATATCAAAATGCTTTTGTAAACTGGTAAGCAATAAAATTAACTATAAATCTGTCATCTGTCAGACGAGCGGTTTAGAAGTCAGTGCATCCTGATATTGGTTGCAATACATATCCGCCACCGAAAATTAACCTAATAATAATTGCATCTCCATTCCGGTAGGATTTTCAATACCATGAAATTTACAGTTCGTGCGTGTAAACCTGTTTACTAACTTTAGAAAAACTCTTCGTTGCATATTTTTAGGCGATACCGAGCCCAAAAAATCTACCAAAATTTGGAGTAAATATTACCAAAAAACTACCAAATAGAAAATTTTTAGTTTTATAGAAAATTTTGTTAAAATTGTATTTCTTTGGAACATTTTATTTCTACAGAGAATTTTGTCAAAATTGTATTTCTAAAAAAATTACAAAATTTTATTTCTACAGAAAATTTTTCAATTTAAATTTTATTTTATAGAAAATTTTGTCAACATTTTATTTTTATTGAAAATTAAAAAAAAAAATATAGAGAATTTTGTCAAAACTGTATTTCTATAGATTAGATTAGGTTAGGTTATGTGGCAACCCGATGTATCAGGCTCACTTAGACTATTCAGTCCATTGTGATACCACAGTGGTGAACTTCTCTCTTATCACTGAGTGCTGTCCGATTCCATGTTAAGCTCAATGACAAGGGACCTCCTTTTTATAGCCGAGTCCGAACGGCGTTCCACATTGCAGTGAAACCACTTAGAGAAGCTTTGAAACCCTCAGAAATGTCAACAGCATTACTGAGGTGGGATAATCCACCGCTGAAAAACTTTTTGGTTTTCGGTTGTTGCAGGAATCGAACCCGCGACCTTGTATATGCAAGGCGGGCATGCTAACCATTGCACCACGATAGCTCCCATTTCTATAGATAATTTTATCTCAAAAAAAAAATCACAATGTTATTTCTATAGAAAGATGTTATTTTTGTCAAAATTTTATTTCTATAGAGAATTTTATCAAAATTTTACAAAATTTTATTTCTTAGAAAATTTTGTTAATTTAAATGTTATTTTAAAGAAAATATTGCCAAATTTTATTTTTGTAGAAAATTTTGTCAATTTTTTTTCTATAAAATAGAAAATGTTGTCAAAACGTTATTTTTAAAGAGAATTTTGACGAAATTTTATTTCTGTAGAAAATTTTATTTATATAGAGAATTGTATCAAAATTTTATTTTTATGATTTTTTTTTTAAATTTTGGTTTTATAAAAAATTTTATCAAAATTTTATTTTTATAGAAATATTTTCATAAAAATTTTGTCAATTTTTTAAAAATTTTGTTTTTATAGAAAATTTTGACAAAATTTTATTTTTATAGAAAATTTTGTCAAAATTTTATTTTTATAGAGAATTTTATCAAAATTTTATTTTTATAGAAAATTTTGTCAAAATTTTATTTTTAAAGAAAATTTTGTCAACATTTTATTTTTATAAAAAATTTTGTCAAAATTTTATTTTTATAGAAAATTTTATCAAAATTTTATTTTCATTTATTTTTATAGAGAAATTTGTCAAAATTGTATTTTCATAGAAAATTTTTTCAAAATTGTATTTTTATAGAAATATTTGAATAAAAAATGTTGTCAATTTTTTCAAAATTTTGTTTTTATAGAAAATTTAATAAAAATTTTATTTTTATAGAAAATTTAGTCAAAATTTTATTTCTATAGAAAATTTTGTCAACATTTTATTTTTATAGAGACATTTTTCAAAATTGGATTTACATGGAAAATTTTTTCAAAATTGGATTTTCATGGAAAATTTTTTCAAAATTGTATTTTTATAGAAATTTTGTCAAAATTTTTCCATTTCGTTTTTTCAAAATCATTTATTTGCAATATATTTAAAACTTTATTGCTATAGAAAATTTGTGAAGAACTTTTGAGTTGGAGAGGAATAATTTGTAAAATCTACAGTCAAGAATTCAAATGCACTGACAAATCGCTGTGCACCATATTCTTATCCATTCAAGTATGATAACTTCTACATAACGGAGGGATTAATATTTAATTTCTCTATTCCCTCACAAATACTAATTAATTTTTCGATTTTTATAGAAAATTTTGTCAAAATTGTATTCTTATAGAAAATTTTGTCAAAATTTTATTTTTATAGAACATTCTGTCAAAGTTTTATTTTTATGAATTTTCTTTAAAAATTTCGGTTTTATAGAAAATTTTATCAAAATTTTATTTTTATAGAAAATTTTATCAAAATTTTATTTTTATAGAAAATTTTGTCAAAATTCTATTTTTTTAGAAAATTTTGTCAAAATTTGATTTTTATAGAGAAATTTGTCAAATTGTATTTTTATAGAAATTTTTTTCAAAATTCTATTTTTATAGAAAATTTTGTCAAAATTTTATTTTTTTTGTCAAAATTGTCAAAATTGTATTTTCATAGAAAATTTTTCAAAATTGTATTTTCAGAGAAAATTTTTCAAATTGTATTTTTATAGAAATAATTTAATAAAAAATTTTGTCAATTTTTTCAAAATTTTATTTTTATAGAAAATTTTGTCAAAATTTTATTTTTATAGAAAATTTCGTCAAAATTTTATTTTTATAGAAACTTGTACCAAAAAATTTTTTTCATAGAAAATTTTGTTAAAATTTTATTTTTCTAGAGAAATTTGTCAAAATTGTATTTTTATAGAATTTTTTTTTCAAAATTGTATTTTTATATAAATAGTTTAATAAAAAATTTTTTCAAAAATTTTTCTATTTCATTTTTTTAAAATCATTTATTTACAATATACTTAAAAGTTCATTGCTATAGAAAATTTGTGAAGAACTTTTGAGTTGGAGAGGTATAATTTGCAAAATCTACCAAAACGTCAAGAATTCAAATGCACTGACAAATCGCTGTGCACCATATTCTTATCCATTCAAGTATAATAACTCCTATATAACGAAGGGATTAATATTTAATTTCTCTATTCCCTCACAAATATTAATTAATTTGTCGATAAAAAATCTTCGTTGCCTATTTTTGGGCGATACCGATCACAGTCTTCATGGGATTTGGTGTCAAAAATTTGAAAAACAAAAATATTACAATATACAATTAAATTATTAAAAAGTGGCAGAAAGTAACATAAATGTGGCACAAAAATTTAAAAAGAATCACTCGAAAAAGTACATCAATATTCATGACCATATGTAATAGTTTTAGTCACATCCTATTTGCCATTTATTGGGGTTCATATACAGTTCTTAGTCAGATTTCAAAATCTCTTAACAATTAAATCCTGTATTAGTCTATTACACATCACATTCTCGTCCAATTCAAGAATGAAAAGCTACTCATCATAGAGTGATTATTCTTGAATCACTACTCGCTGACAAACATGGAATAATAGTATGGCAATAAAAGTCTTATTTGCATACTTTTAGGCGGTGCCGATCACATCCTTTATCTTCATGGGATTTGGGATCAAAATTTAGGAAATATATTACAGATTATTCAAAAAGTGGCATAACATGGCAAAAAGGTGTCACAAAACTATAAAAAGTATTACAATTTGATACATACACTAGTTTTTGTCACATTCTGTTTCCTAATCATATACAGCTCATATACAGTTCTTAGTCAGACATCACAATCTCTCAATAATTAAACCCTGTATCAGTTTATTTATACACTCCGTTCTCATCCCTTCAAGTCTGAGAAACCCCTCGTCAACAGCGAGGATTATTGCTTAAATCTCTACTCACTCACAAATATTGAATAATATTTAGAGCTTCATTGCGCTTGCAACCTCAATATGAATGACTAATTTCGATGATAGCAGCCATCAAGCACCATATGAAAATTAATCTAGACCATAACAATATATTTGGGATTTTCACACCCCATGTGGTGTGATGTAGTGTGGGATGTAAGCAAAAAATTGCTTAATCAAGGTTGGATTATCTGCAACATCTTTGAGCTGATATACTCAGAGTAGAGCAGACAGACAGATAGAGCAGGCGGACAGACACCACAAAGACTAAAAACACCCCATATCATTTACCCCCACCTCCCCACGGAAAAGGATCTGCTTAAACACATACTAAATAAAAGCAAAGCCCAAAGGCTTCTTTAAGCTCACCTAAGCTTCCTACAAAGGCTTATGCATGTATTTGTTTAACCATGTCCCAATCATAAGCAGTTTTCACACCCTGCCTTTATGGAATTCGGTGTGGTCCAGATTTTCCCTTGTCTAAGGCGAGTTATGAGACAACGACAACACCCAATATCCGCGTCAAAAGAGACAATGCCAGGGGTAACGACTAAATTAAATTCGCATTTGTGCCACAAGCCAAGCCAAGGCAGTCTGACAGAGATGGCCGGATTATGTTCCTCGTGTTAGCGTCAGTAACATCCTCCAAATGAGAAAATATTAAATAATTTTTTTTTCGTTTGGTTTGGTCTGGGAGTTTACTCCTTCTTATTAGGTCTGGCCCACACATGTGCTATGAATTTTCAAGAGCTTTTTGTTCGGCACACATGCAAACATGGATGTGGAAAAACCTCATAGTTCGCCAAACAACAAGGATGTGTCAACAGCAAAACCATCCTTGGGTAGCATAAATGGGTGTAGTAGGTAAGCAGATGAAAGCCCATGGAGATTAAGGATTCCCGTGGTGAACTTAATAAAAATGACGACGACAACGATGACAACGGCAAGCAAGCAAGCCAAATAGCAGATTGCCATTGCAGCATTAAGAGCCTGCCATATGTAAGCTACCGGCGAAAGATAGGGTACGCGGGTGGGGGTTGTGTAATTTCTACACCCTGTTGCCGTATATGTTTAAGTCTCAAATCGGCTCAGACACTTAAGTGGAACAAAGCAAACTAGCATCGTTGTCCTTGTTTTAGGTTTCTGCCTGACTGAGAAAATACGAAAACCAGGACTTAGCTAAGGCTATCGACTGTGTCGCCTGACCGAAAAATAAAACTAAATCCTAGATTTTGGCCAACACTTTAGTCGAAACTTAACTAATATTCTGGCTATCCTCTATACTCTAGAGATAGGTTTATTAAGGAAAGACATGTAGATGAAGGTTTCATCCTTCACGATACAGTGGTGTGGTCTGAAGAGCCTTGTATTTAAGGGCCTTACTGGAGGGGTGGAAATATTTTGCAAAAGTTGTGGATACGGAGGTTTCAGTGAAGGAACTGTAGGAACAAAGGTATAAATGTGGGAAGATCTCAGCAAGGAACTGTGGACACGGAGGTCTGAAGAAACTCTAGATCCGAATGTCTCAGTACTTGGCCTAACAATGCCTCAACTGGTAATCTGTCTGAGGCTCGAAGGTCTACGTGGGAGAATAGTGGGTACAGAGGTTTCAGTGAAGGAACAGTATTAACAAAGGTATAAATGTGGGAAGATCTCAGCAAGGAACTGTGGACACGGAGGTCTGAAGAAACTCTAGATCCGAATGTATCAGTACTTGGCCTAGCAATGCCTCAACTGGTAATCTGTCTGAGGCTCGAAGGTCTACGTGGGAGAATAGTGGGTACGGAGGTTTCATTGAAGGAACTGTAGGAACAAAGGTATAAATGTGGGAAGATCTCAGCAAGGAACTGTGGACACGGAGGTCTGAAGAAACTCTAGATCCGAATGTCTCAGTAAACAAACTATAGGGCCTAAGGTTTCAATAGTGCTACTCTAAACCTGAAGGTCTCTATGAAGTAAGTGTATTCGCTATGGTGTCAGTATGTGAACTTGAGTAGAAATGTAGGCACGTAGATCTCAGTCGAAAAACTTTAAGCGGGAGAATCCCAGTCGAGGAACTGTAAACCCGAAAGTCACAATCGTTGAACTGAAATCCCAAAGATCCCAGTGGAAGATCTAAAGATCTGATGAAATGGTGAGATCAAAAAAGTGAAAGCACGAAAATCTCAGGATGGAACTATATGAATGGAATAATATGAATGTCTCAGTTGAGAAACTTTAGTTCTGAACGGTGTCGCGGTGTGGCAACTGTAGGCACGAAGGTCTCAGTGGGGAAACTATAAACCCAAAGGTATCAATAGAGGATCTGTGGGTATGTAGGTTTCACTGGAAGATCTGTAGGCATGTAGATCTCAGTGCTGGTACTGTAGGGTAAAAGGTGTAAGTGGATGGGTAGTAGCCATGAAGATCTAAGGGAAAAATCTTGGTTCAAAAGTCTCAGCAGAGGAACTACAGGCATGTAAGTCTCAGTGGAATAACTGTAGGTATGTAGAACTCAGTGCAGGAACTGTAGGATCGCAGGTTTCAGTGGATAAGCAGTAGCCACGAAGATCCCAGGAGGAAAATCGAAGTCTAATGGTCTCAGCAGTGTACGTCTCAGTGGATAAACTGTGGACGTTTAGGTCTCAATGAACAAACTCTGGGGCTAAGGTATTAGTTATGATACTGTAGACACGAAGACCTCTGTTGAGTGATTCTAGTCTCAGTAGCAGAACCGTTGGTCCGAAGGTCTCAGCAGAGGAACTGTAGGCATTCATCAGTGGATGAACTGTTGGCAGATAGGTCTCAGTGTACCAATTCTAGGTCTGAAGGTATTCATTGTGGAACTTTTGACAAGAAGGCTTCTGTGGAGGGATTCTAGTCTTGACAGTATCAGTAGCAGAACCGTAGGTCCGCAGGTTGCAGTGAAGGAACTATAGGCTCGGTAATCCCAGTGGTGGAATTATATGTCCGAAGGTCTCCGTCGTGGAACTTTAAAACCGAAGTTATCAGTCGAGGAACTATAGACCCGACGGTCTCAATGACGGAACTTTAGTTCCGAAGGTGTTAGTGAAAGAACTTTACGCCTGATATTCCGAGTGGAGGAATTGTATGCCTGAACTATAGGATCTAAAGACCCGACGGTCTTAGTGGTGGAATTTTAATCCCGAAGGACGCAGTGGAAGAACTGTGGTTCGAAGATCTCAGTCGATGAGGTCTTAATATTGAAACTCACTGCCCAGAGGTCTCTGTTCTGGTATTTTGAGCCCGAATATCTCAGTCAAAGATCTGTAGAGTGGAGGGTCTCCGCGGTGGAGCTTTAATCCCGAAGGTCTTAGTGAAAGAACTGTAGAACCGAAATTTTCAGTGGAGGAATTATATGCACGAATGTCTCAGTTGGGAAAATCCGCATTTAGAGGTTCCAGAGGTGCAACTGTTAGCCCAAGGGTCTCAGTATATGAGCTATAGGTGCGAAGGTGTCAGTCGATGAACTGTGAGAATGTAGGTATTCGTGGAGGAACTGTGGTCATATGGGTTTCAGTGGATGAAGGTCTCAGTAGGAAAACTCTGAGTCTGAAGGTCTCAGAAGAGGAACCGTATGCTTTTAGGTCTCAGTGCATAAACTAAAGGTATGTAGGTCTCAGCGGTGGAACTGTAAGCGCTGCTCGAAGGTCTCAGTGGATGATTAGTAGCCATGAAAGTCACAATAGGAATATTCCAGGTCTAAAGGACTCTGCAAAGAAACTGTAAGCATGTTGACCTCAGTGGTGGAACGGTAGGTATGTAGGAACCACCGGTGGAATTGTTGGCAATAGAGCCAATATGAGCTATAGTTATGAAGATCTCAGTAGGGAAACCCAAGGTCTGAAGGTCCCAGTGCTAATACTGTAGGTCCATGGGCTCCGCAGTTGAGCAGTTGAAGATCTCAGTAGGGAAGCTCTCAGCTCAAAGATTTTAGTCAATGAACCCTCAGTGGGGAATCTCTAGGCCCAACGGTTTCTTAGGTGGAATTATAGGACCGAAGTCTTCAGTGGATGGTCAATAGAACGAAGGAACTTCAAGTCTAAAGGTATATAGAGTCTATAGATCTCAGAACTCTAAGTCCTAAGGTCTTAGAGGTGCTATTGTAGACTCCATGGTCTCCATGGATTATCTGTAGCTAAGAAGATCTCAGTGGGGAAAGTCTAGGCTCAGTGAGGGAACTGTAAGCCCATCTATCTCAGTGGGGAAATTGTAGGCTCGCTGGGCTACGTATTTCGTCACTAAACAAGCAGAAACGCCAAATAATGATCCGAAATAATCCAACCATTGAACATATCCGGAGAGTGCAAACGTGGCACAAATTGCGCGAATATGTGGCAGAATATGGATTTTTAAAAAAGCTCCAGTCTTTGATATCCCGCTCATGTTCAATTGGAAGTCTCCAATACAAAATTTTTGTTCACGGTAGCTGATCCCCAATATTACCAATAATTTTCTGCCTAAAGGCCTTTTAATGAATTTCTTCACTGTAATCCCGGAACTTGATAATGGAGTATATCCCACTTACATAGAAAATTTCATTTCATCGTAGTTATGTTCTAATACCACCATTGTTTTAGTTGACATCCCTCCTTTTTTTTTTTTGTTATACAGCTTTTGCTGTCATGGGGAGAAGTGGCTTATTTGACACTTGTCGCCAGCTCTTTAATAAAGATTAGCAAGGCTCTTTTTAGCGCATGATTTCATTCGTATGTATATGCAGGTTTGGGGTATCAGATATCCCTACTGCATCACCTCTTCTCATCCCACGTGTTATCGTCATCAATCTCATTCATCACAGGAGGCTGCTGCAACTGATGTGAGTATTAATCAGTAAACATCGATTGTCATCTGGATCGTTTAATAATGCAACAACTTGCTGCAGATAATCCTCGACTAAACAACACTTGATTGCAATATCCAATACTGATGGTGTTGCAAATTCTATTGTCCTTGTCACTGTAGTCACTTCATCGTCACATCACGTCGTCATCATTGCTGATGTGATGATGATAATGCTGATGAAATCTGGCACTAACAAATGAAATCGTCATTGATTTTATTTCTCGTTGTTTTTTATCATCGCTTCGGTATTACTCCTCTATTTTTTGTTTTTTCTCTCAAAATGGAAATTAACACAGAAGAGAATACCTAGGGATATTTTTGCATTGCATTGATATGAGTTTATGAATTTAAACTGAGCATTTTTGAAATAGTTGATTAATTATTTGAGAAATTTTAAAGTCATATGATTACTTGTAGTTCATAAGTAATAATAAAAGTAAGTAGTAGTAATTAGCAATGGCCTGTTTGGTTAACTTTTGTCGATTAAAATGGATGACTTATGAATACGGATGAGAGTCTGCAAAACTGAAAATTTGTCTTGGGTCCAAACTTAAGACCTTAAAACTAAAGCAATTTTAATTTAATTTAATGACAACGATGAGAGAATGGCACATTTTTTTTCTTCGTCGAGTAGGCACAATAATAGCACAGCCTTGTAATAATTTTAACCTTGAGTATCTGGACTCAATGTGAATTAGATTTTGAGAACATCATTTCAATCATTCTGGGATCTCCAATGTAAACTAGCGGATCCACATTTCGTCGACAACAAATCTTATTTTACAAAATTTTATTTTTTCCAAAATTTTACCAATAATGTATTTCTATAGAAAATTTTGTCAAAATTATATTTCTGTAGAAAAATTTTTCAACATTTTATTTCTATAAAAAATTTTGTCAAAATGTTATTTCTATAGAAAATTTTGTTAACATTTCTATAAAAAATGTTGTCAAAAATTTATTTCTAAAGAAAATTTTGCCAAAATTTTATTTCTATAGACAATTTGGTCAAAATTGTATTTCTGTAGAAATATTTGACAGAATTTTTATTTCCTTTGAAAACTATGTCAAAATTTTATTTCTATAGAAAATTTTGTCAAAATTTTATTTTATAGAAAATTTCCTCTAAATTTTATTTCTATAGAAAATTTGGTCAAAATTTATTTCCATCTACAAAAAATTTTGTCAAAATTTTATTTCTATAGACAATTTTGTCAAAATTTTATATCTTTACAAAATTTTGTAAAAATTTTATTTCTATAGAAAATATGTTCCAAATATTATTTCTATAGATAATACGTTCCAAATTTTATTTCTATAGAAAATATGTTCCAAATGTTCTTTAGAAAATTTTGTCAAAATTTTATTTCTATAAAAAATTTTGTCAACATTTTATTTTTATAGAAAATTTTGTCAAAATTTTATTTATATAGAAAATGTTGCCAAATTTTATTTCTATCCATAGAAAATTTTGTCAAAATTTTATTGCCAAAATTTTATTTCTATAGAAAATTATGCCAACATTATATTTCATTAGAAAATGTTGTCAAAATTGTATATCTATAGAAACTTTTGTAAAAATTTTATTTTTATAGAAAATTTCCTCTAAATTTTATTTCTATAGAAAATTCAAAATTTTATTTCTATAGAAAATATGTTCCAAATTTTATTTCTATAGAAAATATTTTCCAAATGTTCTTTAGAAAATTTTGTCAAAATTTCATTTCTGTAGAAAATTTAGTCAAAATTTTATTTCTATAGAAAATTTTGTCAAAATTTTATTTCTATAGAAAACATGTTCCAAATTTGATTTATATAGAAAATACGTTCCAAATTTTATTTTTATAGAAAATTTTGTCAATATTTTATTTCTTTAGAAAATTTTGTCGGCATAAGCTGGCTATCATAAGCCTTTTTTCGGAAGGTTCAAGTGTGGTTCACCATGGGTTTAGTGAGCTGCCTGAATTTACTCTGATAATTGGTTGATAGTTTTGCTGCAAGTAGTGGATGCTGATGAAGAATGTGGTAATTCCGAAACGTGCGTCCTTCCAACCATCTTGCAGTCTATAGGGCTTTGCCCATATAAATTTGACAAACATTCTTTTCCTCTGTTGGTCAAGCTACTCTTGTAGTTTAGTCAACACAATGGTTTTAAAGCTGAGTTCAAAACAGCAAATAAAATTTTATTTCTATAGAAAATTTGGTCAAAATTTTATTTCTGTAGAAAATTTTGTCAAAATTTTATTTCTATAGAAAATTTTGTCAAAATTTTATTTTTATAGAAAATATTGTCAAAATTTTATTTCTAAAGAAAATTTTGTCAAAATTTTAATTCTATACAAAATTTTGTCAAAATTTTATTTCTATACAAAATTTTGTCAAAATTTTATTTCTATAGAAAATTTTGTCAAAATTTTATTTTTATAGAAAATATTGTCAAAATTTTATTTCTAAAGAAAATTTTGTCAAAATTTTATTTCTATACAAAATTTTGTCAAAATTTTATTTCCATAGAAAATTTTGTCAAAATTTTATTTCCATAGAAAATTTTGTCAAAATTTTATTTCTATAGAAAATTTTGTCAAAATTTTATTTCCATAGAAAATTTTGTCAAAATTTTATTTCTTTAGAAAATGTTGTCAAAATTTTATTTCAATAGAAAATTTTGTCAAAATTTTATTTCTATAGAAAATTTTGTCAAAATTTTATTTCTATAGAAAATTTTGTCAAAAATTTATTTCTATAGAAAATTTTGTCGAAAATTTATTTCTATAGAAAATGTTGTCAAAAATTTATTTCTATAGAAAATTTTGTCAAAATTTTATTTTTATAGAAAATTTTGTCAAAATTTTATTTTTATAGAAAATTTTTGTCAAAATTGTATTTCTATAGAACTCAAGAACCACCGATGGTAATGGTGTGGGCTGATAATCGCTACCACTCGTCAAACTTGGTGTCAAAAAAAAATACGAATATTATGGGGAAAATATCCTAATGACAGTATTGAAGCCCTGGGCAGACAAACATTTTGGCCGCAAAATATCGACATTCTAATAAAATTCAACACGATCGCACTCAACACATGCCAATCGAGAATGACTTAAGAACGGGGTTCCTCGCTTCACTTCTTCCGCACCATGGCCATCAAGTTCTCCGAATCTCAATCCGTTGTGCTTTAGCTCCTGGGACGACATTTGTGAGAGTAAGGTGGGCACTAAAATAATACCAAAGTATCGATCATCATAACAATAACGAACAAGTTCATTATATTTATGAATTTGTTTCATTGCTGTCATAGTAATGACTCATTTCATAAATATAACGACGATTTTTCTACCTGCGTAGTTTTTCCTGTTTCTAAGGGGAAATGATTATGACAACTTTAACAAACATGAAGTTAGAAGGAAAACGACGAGTTTTCGTTCTAACTTCATGGAGGCCATTATAGTCAAAATTTTTGATCATATAGGAACCATAATTTTATGTTTTGGTTGAATGATAAAATAAGTTATTAATACTAAATATACAATATAATTTCATATAGAGATTAAATCAAAAAGGAATCCATTGGCTATGGCATCTTAAACATAAAATTCAAAACCCATGAAAAATATGATCAATTGATCTCTAGAGATTTTATAAAGACATTTTCAACATTTATTGAAAAGAATGGAATAATGTCATAATTCCTATGATACTTAGCAAGACCTCTAACAAACCAGAAACAATGAATACCAGTAATTCATTATTTTCTCAACCTAAAGAAATAAATCATTACTTAACACGGAGACAAAAAAAAAACAAAAAGCAACTAAACAAATACAAAATGCCTTAGATTTCAAATTTATGGCCTAGGTCTACAGCTAGGAAACAGGATCTTGGTAGCAGAAATTATTTTTAAATAAATTCCCTTTATTACTTAAATTCACACTTAGTGCGCATATCCTTAGAGAAGATTTATTGCCATCGGAAAGAAAGAAAGAAAGAGAAATTCACTTCGCATATTTCCTTGGTAGATGCTAAAGATGATCTATGGGCTATAAATAATGGAAAATAAATAAATAAATTATCACCCAGAAAAAGAGGAAATGTACTATGAGGATCCTTTCAATATTTTGGTATCCTGTGTGTGGCAAAACAACCCTAGAGAGAGAAAGAGAGAGGTGTTAGATTCGCTCACCCAAGTTTTTCTTGGGCATAATTTTCTATGGTCTCCCTGAACAAGGATGCCAAATTTTTAGGGGTGTTGCCTGTTGTTGGTGATAAATTTCATGGAAGCTACCAACCCATCCCATCTACCTCCTTTAAGTAATTTCACCACATATCCTTGTAAAAACTGGGAATAACTATGACTATGCTTTAAGGTTTCCAAGTTGCTGTTGATCCTCGTGGAACCACCACATTTTTACACGGGTGTTAACCATTTCCCATTTGTTGGGTTATGCATTACAAGACCTCAACGTTTTGGCGAATTCAACCAATCCATAAATTATCCTAGCGATGAAGTTTTTTTTGCGTTATATTTAATTCTCATAGGTTTCCTGAAAATTTTTTGGTTGTATCGTTATTCTTTTTGCCGATGCTTGGATGTTGTATTCAAATTCTATGGCTATAATTTTAGTCATCAACTTAGCAACAGGACTATATTTGAGAGAAATTCCCATGAATTCCCATAACTCCTAGTCTATCCATATTTCCTCTATATTTGCAAAGGTCAGCCTTTTTGATGTTTTAATATCAAATAAAAAAAATAAAATTTAATTTATATATAATTAAAGACGAAAACCTCGAATATGCCTTTGTATGACCATTAAGCCCAGAGACTTAAAAAGAACCACCTCAGGGGTTAGTACTTCCACATGCCATGATCAAATAAAGCCCTTTAGGAATTTTCTGTTCCAATCCAAAAAATTCAAAAATATATGACTTTCATGTGATTTTATCCTTTTTTCCTGTGTGATTATGTAAAACGTATGCGAAATAAAAATTGGGTTTATATTTTGGCCAAATAAAGTCATCGTTACCCTGGGAAAATATACAAACCATACTGCTGGATTTTTTTTTTATACCGTATTTCATTGCGTGATTTATTTGCTTTCAGCGATTTATGACTGTCGCGCTAGTTTAACCCAGCTGTGTTTTTTTTTCTTTTTTGGTCTTTGGAGTTCTGCCTTTCGAAATGTGCTTTCAGCTCCATACATGGTGATAAGTAAATAAGCATGTGTCCATGTAAACTGCATACCAAATGGCCAATTTTTGGGGAGAAACTCCATAATATGTGCCGTTTGGTTTACAACGGATTTTTTGGAGAATATTTTGAATATGCGAAATATTTACATTGAAGTGAAATAAAATAGCAGCATGGTAAAGAAAACAAGCCGAACACAAATTAAACAGCAAAAAATTCCGGTAGGAAATGTTCTCAAATTTTATTTTTTAGGATTTTTTTAAATTAAATTTCTAGTGAAAAATCTGCCAAAATTATTGTGCTATAATAAATTTGTCAAAAATTTTTTCTATTTATAAATTCGACGAAAAACATCCATTTACAGATTAATCCCCAAAAATTTTTCATTTCAATAGGAAATTTTCCAAAAACAATTTATAAAAAGATATTTTCAATATTCCATTTTTAATATAAATTTTGTTTTTCATTTCATTTTACTGACAACAAGATTAAAATTTTTTAATTACAGTGCAGTAAATGTTAAAGCATCTCCATCTGCATCGAATTTTGCCCATATTTTAAAAACTTATATTATAGAAATATCATGAATTTTTTTCTAAAATTTTTCTTGGCTAAAATTCCTTTGCTATAGAAAATTTTGTCAAAATTTTTTTGCTACGTGAAATGTTTTCAAAATATTTTATACGAATTTCTTTGTTACAAGAAATTTCTTTAGGTAATTTTTGCAAAATTTTCTGTGCCATAGAAGAGTTGTCCAAAAAATGTTAAGCTATATCAATTCCTTTAGGAAATTGTATCCAAATTTAATGAAACTTCCTTTTCTCTTATAAAATTAGTCAAATTTACTGTGCTATAAAAATGTTGTCAAATTTATTTTATTATTACTTCGACTTGAGGTTATATTAAAAAAAATATTTTTACGATTTTTGATTAAATATTAAATTTATTATCAAAATGTTTTCCATGTGAAATTTTGTCAATTTCATCGAAAAATTCCGTATGCAGATTACTTACAAAAAAGCGTTTTAATTTTTATAAGAAACTAGCGTAACCCGGCCCGCTTCGCTGCGCCTTCCGAAGCATATTTGGAGGAATATTTTGCGTTAACTTAGTCAACTATATCCTTCGTGCTGAAAACAAATTCGAAAAGATTTTAATTCTTTTAAACAAATCGGACTACTTGCTTTTTCGTTTATAGGTACAAATACGGCGGGAGAGGGTGTACCTTCTTCTATATTTCTTGTAAATTTTAAGTGTGGTTTGTCAAGGAAAGGTATCCTTCTCCTCAACATATCTGAAAATTAAGCCCTATATTATAATGACATACAAAGAATTACTGTTTCTCATCCAATAAATCGGAAAAAGCAAAAATAGTAAAAAAATTTACCACATTAACATTTGCTAAAATGTTGGAAAATGATGCACCCTCTACGTTGGCTGCCAATTTCATGTAAATTTAAGTTCTTTACTAAAAAGAAGTCTGGCAGAAGCCTGTGCAAAAATCATAAAATATGTACCGAGTTCCCATTTATGGACAACCCTCTACTTTTAATTTAAGAAAAAAAAAAGGACAAAAGGGAACCCTCCCCCACCTTCGCACTACTCCGACCTGATATCGGACTATCACGTACCCTATATTAATTTCACAAGTACTCAATTGTCCCTATAAATTCTATCGAAGTAAATCGACAAAGTTTATTTCAATTTTCCCCTTCCCCAACCAGATATCGAAAAATCATATACTAATTTAAAAATCATGTATAAATTTAATCACCTCCTCCCACGTTCCTGTAAATTTCAAGTAGATCGGAGATGTTTAAATTTTGCTCTATTGTTTTAAAGGGACCTCACTTTCCCCGATACAATATCGACAAACACCGTAGTGAATAGCACCCCTAACCTTCACTGAAAATTCTTGAAACTTTCCTTCAAGTGTGGGGCAAGGAAGGTTGCCTCTTCCTTCATAACCTTCCCCCACTGCCTATGTAAATTTCAAGAAAACTTAAGAATTGTTGTTTTTTTTGCAGTTTTAGAGGAGGACCTCCTCCCCGACTAAATATCGAAAGTGATATAGCGTATCTTTTTTAAACGTCCCAGCAAATGTCAAGCAAATTATAAGCCTAAAAGGGCGGCCTCTCTTCCGTCCAAATATCACAAAATCAGGTATCAACTATTAATATCGTAACCTCTTCCCAGTCCTCTGTAAATTTCAAGTAACTCAGTAAAAGTTTAATTGTTTCTCTGTATGTACTTAAGAGAAGCGGATGTCTCCCTGTGCCCTTTTATTTTTATTAAAAAATCGAGAACCTGATATAAATTTCATAACCCATTTTTTCCGTAAAATTTCAGTCGGGGAGTTTAGTTTTGTTTGTACTTTCAAGCAAAAAAAATCGTGCAAAGGGGTCCCCCTCCCCGACCAAATATCGAAAAATAATGTAGCGGATTTTTGTCTAGATGCCAACCCCAACATTCAATGAAAATTTCAAGCAAATCGCATAATTTTGTTCCAAGTTTAAAAAAAGTAGGGCAAGGGGGAGGTCCCCCTCCCCGTCCACATATGAAACAATCAGGTACCCCATATTAATTCCATAACCTCATCGCATGTTCTCTGTTAATCTCAGATAATTTAGAGAATTTTAGTTTTTTCACTGTACTTTAAAAAAAGTCGAACAAAGGGGAGGTCCCCCTCCGCCACCAAATATCGAAATATAAAGTAGCGGATCTGTGTCTAGATACCAAACCCAAATTTCAATGAAAATTTCAAGCAAATCGGTCAACTTTGGTCCAATTTTCAAAAAGTCCGACAAAGGGGAGGTCCCCCTCCGCGACCAGGTGTCAAAAAATGAGGTATCCTATTTTCACCACATGAACGCCCCCTACTATCTCTCAAAGTTTCAAGTAAATCGGTTCAGCCGTTTCGGAGCCAACTCGGAACATACAAACAAACAAACATAGATTGAATTTTATATATATAGATTTGCTCAAAATTGCATTTCATAGGAAATGTTTTCATAATTCCATTTCTAACGAAAATGTTCCCAAATTTCCTGGGCTATAGGAATTTTACCATTTTTATACCCTCCACCATACGATGGGGGTATATTAACTTTGTCATTCCGTTTGTAACACATCGAAATATTACTCTAACACCGCATAAAGAATATATATATATTCTGGGTCGTGGTGAAATTCTGAGTCGATCTGAGCATGTCCGTCCGTCCGTCTGTTGAAATCACGCTAACTTCCAAACGAAACAAGCTATCGACTTGATACTTGGCACAAGTAGTTGTTATCGATGTAGGTCGGATGGTATTGCAAATGGGCCATATCGGTCCACTTTTACGTATAGCCCCCATATAAACGGACCCCCAAATTTGGCTTGCGAATCCTCTAAGAGAAGCAAATTTCATCCGATCCGGCGGAAATTTGGTACATGGTGTTAGTATATGGTCTTCAACAACCTAGTAAAAATTGGTCCACATCGGTCCATAATTATATATAGCCCCCATATAAACCGATCCCCAGATTTGGATTGCGGAGCCTCTAAGAGAAACAAATTTCATCCGATCCGGCTGAAATTTGGTACATGGTGTTGGTATATGGTCTCTACTAACTAGGCACAAACTGGTCCACATCGGTCCATAATTACATATTTATATATAGCCCCCATATAAACCGTTCCCCAGATTTGACCTCCGGAGCCTCTTGGAAGACCAAGTGTTAATATATGGCCTCAAACACCCATGCAAAAATTGGTCGAAATCGGTCCATAATTATATATAGCCCCCATATAAACCGATCCCCAGATATGACCTCCGGAGCCTCTTGGAAGACCAAAATTCATCTGATTCAGTTGAAATTTGGTACGTGGTGTTAATATATGGCCTCAAACACCCATGCAAAAATTGGTCGAAATCGGTCCATAATTATATATAGCCCCCATATAAACCGATCCCTATATTTGATCTCCGGAGCCTCTTGGAAGAGCAAAATTCATCTGATACGGTTGAAATTTGGTACGTGATGTTAGTATATGGTATCCAACAACCATACAGGAATTGGTTCATATCAGTCCATAATTATATATAGCTCCCATATAAACCGATCCCTATATTTGACCTCCGGAGCCCCTTGGAAGAGCAAAATTCTTCCGATTCGGTTGAAATTTGGTACGTGATGTTAGTATATGGTCTCTAACAACCATGCACGTATTGGTCCATATCAGTCC
Organism: Haematobia irritans; assembly: GCF_050003625.1. Lineage (NCBI taxonomy): Eukaryota > Metazoa > Arthropoda > Insecta > Diptera > Muscidae > Haematobia > Haematobia irritans. The sequence goes on from NC_134398.1 coordinate 7,510,528, forward strand.
ATAATTATATAGCCCCCATATAAACCGATTCCGAGACTCTTTGAGGAGCAAATTTCATCCGATCCGGCGGAAATTTGGTACATGGTGTTAGTATATGGTCTTTAACAACCAAGCAAAAATTGGTCCACATCGGTCCATAATTATATATAGCCCCCATATAAACCGATCCCCAGATTTGGCTTGCGGAGCCTCTAAGAGAAACAAATTTCATCCGATCCGGCTGAAATTTGGTACATGGTGTTAGTATATGGTCTCTAATGACCATGCAAAAGTCCATATCGATTCTTAATTATTTGTAGACTTACCTATACATACCTTTTTTGTCTAATATATAGCACGTGTGGACTAACTCACTATTTAGAAAACGATATAAGATACCACAACCCAAGTAATTCGATTGTGGATGACAGTCTTCCGTAGAATTTTCTACGCAATCCATGGTGGAGGGTACATAAGATTCGGTCTGGCCGAACTTACGCCCATATATGCTTGTTTTAGCTAAAATTTATTTGGTATATAAAGTTCTCAATACTTTTTGCACGAGAAATGTTTTCAAAATAGTTTGTTCAAAAGTTTTTTTCCTGAATTTTTGGAACATTTTTTGTGCCATACAAAAGTTTCCGAAACTTTTTAATTATGTGAAATATTGTAAAATTGTCTTTACTATGGTAAAAAGTTGTCTAAATTTCTTTGTTATAGGATATTTTGTCAACATTTCGTTGCTATAATTTTGCAAGAGCACTTTTTTTATTTCTATAGGAAATTTAGCGAAATTTTTTATTTCATGCGTTTTCAAATTTTCTATAGTTTTTTTGTGAATTCTTTTGCCATAGAAATTTTTACAAACCTTTTTATTATAAACAATTTTATCAAAATGTCTTTGCTAAGGCAAGTTTTTCTGAAAGCTACTTAGCTTTCGGAACTTTTGTCCACATTTTTTTATTATAAGAAATGTTTTCAACAAATCTATTATTATATTATTATCATTTTTTTTTTTGTCATAGAAAAGTTCGGAAAATTTTTTATTTGATATTTTCAAATTAAAACTAAATTTCTTTGCTTTAGGATTGTTAGCAGTTAGTCAAAATATTTTTTGACGTATGAAAACTTTGTCAAAATTCTTTGCTAATTTCCTAATTTTGGAAAAAATCTTTGCCATAAAAATTTCTGACAAAAATTTTTAACTAAAGGGTGATTTGTTAAGAGCTTGATAACTTTTTTTTAAAAAAAAACGCATAAAATTTGCAAAATCTCATCGGTTCTTTATTTGAAACGTTAGATTGGTCCATGACATTTACTTTTTGAAGATAATTTCATTTAAATGTTGACCGCGGCTGCGTCTTAGGTGGTCCATTCGGAAAGTCCAATTTTGGGCAACTTTTTCGAGCATTTCGGCCGGAATAGCCCGAATTTCTTCGGAAATGTTGTCTTCCAAAGCTGTAATAGTTGCTGGCTTATTTCTGTAGACTTTAGACTTGACGTAGCCCCACAAAAAATAGTCTAAAGGCGTCAAATCGCATGATCTTGGTGGCCAACTTACCGGTCCATTTCTTGAGATGAATTGTTCTCCGAAGTTTTCCCTCAAAATGGCCATAGAATCGCGAGCTGTGTGGCATGTAGCGCCATCTTGTTGAAACCACATGTCAACCAAGTTCAGTTCTTCCATTTTTGGCAACAAAAAGTTTGTTAGCATCGAACGATAGCGATGGTCATTCACCGTAACGTTGCGTCCAACAGCATCTTTGAAAAAATACGGTCCAATGATTCCACCAGCGTACAAACCACACCAAACAGTGCATTTTTCGGGATGCATGGGCAGTTCTTGAACGGCTTCTGGTTGCTCTTCACTCCAAATGCGGCAATTTTGCTTATTTACGTAGCCATTCAACCAGAAATGAGCCTCATCGCTGAACAAAATTTGTCGATAAAAAAGCGGATTTTCTGCCAACTTTTCTAGGGCCCATTCACTGAAAATTCGACGTTGTGGCTCGTTAGTAAGTCTATTCATGATGAAATGTCAAAGCATACTGAGCATCTTTCTCTTTGACACCATGTCTGAAATCCCACGTGATCTGTCAAATACTAATGCATGAAAATCCTAACCTCAAAAGAATCACCCTTTATAGAAAATTTTTTTAAAAATGTTGTCTCATATAGAAAATTTTGTCTCATATAGAAAATTTTGTCTATTTCCTCTTCATCAAATTCTTTTTACAATTGCAATTTTTTCACATTTCTGGGCTATAAGAAGTGTGGTAAAATTTTTTATTTGATATTTTGTCATATTTTCATTAAATATAGGAAATATTGCCAATTTAAAATTTTGGAAAATTTTCTTAGTCATAGAAACTTTCTGGCAAAAATGTTTAACTGTAGAAAATTTTGTCAAAATGTAATTCTTATGATACATTTTTATCAAAATGTCTTTTCTTTGGTAAATTTCGCCCACATTTATTTGCTATAGTAATAATGGTGGTGACATTTTTGAGTGTTTCTAAGCTTCTCTAAGTGGTTTCACTGCAATGTAGAATGCATTTCAGACACGGCTATAAAAAGGAGGTCCTTTGTCATTGAGCTTGACATAGAATCGGGCAGCATTCAGTGATAAGAGAGAAGTTCACTACCGTGGTATCACAATGGACTGAATAGTCGAAGTGAGCCTGAAATATTGGGCTGTCACTATACCTAACCTAACTTTGCTATTGGAATTTTTTTTTTCAAAAATATTTGTCTATAGAAAATTTTGTCAATTTCCTTTGTTATAGGATTTTTTTTCAAAATATTTTTGCACTAGAATTTTCTGAGCTATAAGTAATGATATTTTATTATTTTTTTTTTTTTTTTGATATAGGAAATTTTGCCAAATAAAAATAAATTTCTTTGCTAAAAATTAAAAAAATTATCAAAAAAAATTTTTTTGGTATAGGGAATAAATAAATAAAAACTTTTGTTACAATTTGTGGGCTATAAGAAATGTAGTGAAATTCTTAATTTGATATTTTGTCACATTTTTTTAGATATAGGAAATGTTGCCAAATTAAAAATAAATTTCTTTATTTTAGAAACATTTATCCACATTTCTTTGCTATAGGGAATTGTTCATAATTTTTTTGCTATAAATCAGTTCAAATGTTTTTGCTCTCAGAATATTTTTTCACAATTTCTAAGTTATAAGAAATGTAGTAAAATTTTTTATTTGATATTTTGTCAAATTTTCTTTGGCTATAGAAAACTTTGTCAATTTAAAACTAAACTTTTTTGCTTTAGAAATATTTATCAACATTTCTTTGCTATGGGTAGTTTTGCAAAATTTCTATGCATAAATAAGACCGAACTTTTTTGCTCTCGTAAACATTGTAAAAATTGTAAAAATTTCTCAGGTATAGAAAATTTTATGAACATTTTAATTGTAAGCAACTTAGTCAAAATTTCTTCCCAAAAAAATTTTAAATAGGATTTTTTTTTTGCCGTAAGCAAATTTAGTCAAAATTTCTTTGCTATGGGAAATTTAGTCAAAATTCCATTCCTCTAGAAAATTTTATCAACATTTGTGAGACTAGGAAATTTTCCAACATTTTTTTGCCATAGAAAATTTGTTTTTATACCCTCCACCATAGGATGGGGGTATATTAACTTTGTCATTACGTTTGTAACACATCGAAATATTGCTCTAAGACCCCATAAAGTATATATATTCTGGGTCGTGGTGAAATTCTGAGTCGATCTGAGCATGTCCGTCCGTCCGTCCGTCTGTTGAAATCACGCTAACTTCCGAACGAAACAAGCTATCGACTTGAAACTTGGCACAAGTAGTTGTTATTGATGTAGGTCGGATGATATTGCAAACGGGCCATATCGGTCCACTTTTACGTATAGCCCACATATAAACGGACCCCCAAATTTGGCTTTCGATTGCTCTAAGAGAAGCAAATTTCATCCGATCCTGCTGAAATTTGGTAAATGGTGTTAGTATATGGTCTCTAACAACCATGCAAAAATTGGTCCATATCGGTCCACTTTTACGTATAGCCCCCATATAAACGGACCCCCAAATTTGGTTTGCGAATGCTCTAAAAGAAGCTAATTTCATCCGATCAGGCTGAAATTTGGTACATGGTGTTAGTATATGGTCTCTAACAACCATGCAAAAATTGGTCCATATCGGTCCACTTTTACGTATAGCCCCTATATAAACGGACCCCCAAATTTGGTTTGCGATTGCTCTAAGAGAAGCACATTTCACCCGATCCGGCTGAAATTTAGTACATGGTGTTAGTATATGGTCTCTAAGAACCATGCAAAAATTGGTCCATATCGGTCCACTTTTACGTATAGCCCCATATAAACGGGTCTCCAGATTTGGCTTGCGGAGCCTCAACGAGAAGCAAATTTCATTCGATACGGCTGAAAATTGGTACATGGTGTTAGTATATGGTCTCTAACAACCATGCAAAAATTGGTCCACATCGGTCCATAATTATATATAGCCCCGATCCCCAGATTTGGCTTGCGGAGCCTCAAAGAGAAGCAAATTTCATCCGATACGGCTGAAATTTGGTACATGGTATTAGTATATGGTCTCTAATAACCATGCAAAAATTGGTCCATATCGGTCCATAATTATATATAGCCCCTATATAAACCGATCCCCAGATTTGAACTCCGGGGCCACTTGGACGAGCAAAATTCATCCGATCCGGTTGAAATTTGCAACGTGGTGTTAATATAGGCCGCTAATAACCATGCCAAAATTGGTCCATATCGGTCTATAGTTATATATAGCCGATCCCCAATCACACAAAAATTGGTCCATATCGGTTCATTATCACGCTTGCCACTCGAGCAAAAATAATCTAGCAAAATTTTATTTCTATAGAAAATTTTGTCAAAATTTTATTTCTATAGAAAATTTTGTCGAAATTGTATTCCTATAGAAAATTTTGTCAAATGTTATTTCTATAGAAAATGTTGGTAAAATTTTATTTCTATAGAAAATGTTGTCAAAATTTTAATTCGATAGAGAATATTGTCAAAATTTTAAATCTTTTGACAAAATGTTATTTCTATAGAAAATTTTGTTAAAATCGTATTTCTATAGAAAATTTTGTCCAAATTTTACTTCTAAAGAAAATGTTGTCAAAATTTTATTTCAATAAAAAATGTTGTCAAACTAATTTATAAACGTATTTAATGGGCCATTTTAAGTTTAATATATACCACGTATGGACTACATGGTATATATTACGGTATTAGGAAGTTTTAAGATACCTTGTCATCGGCAAAAGTTACCGCAACCCAAGTAATTCGATTGTGGATGACAGTCTTCAGTAGAAGTTTCTACGCAATCCATGGTGGAGGGTACATAAGCTTCGGCCTGGCCGAACTTACGGCCGTATATACTTGTTTCTGTAATAATATTTTGTCAAAATTTATTTGAAAATTGTCCACATTTTTTCACCTACTGAACATTTTGTCAACTCTCTTGGATATTGAGAATATGGGCAAAATTTTTTTATTGTATGAAATTTTAGTCAAAAATTTTAGATATAAAAAATTATGACAAAACTAAAATTTAGTCAAAATATTTTTTATGTAAGAAAATTTCAAATAATAAATTAATATTTACACTTCCTTGATTTATAAAAATATTTAATACTGTGATATTTATGAAAGGAAATGTAAAATCAACTTTCCATTAATATGGTGAATTTTGGCAAAATTTATTTGGAGTAGATAATACTTTCAAAAAAATCTTTGTTAAAAGGAAATTTTCTTGCAATTTTTTGGCTAGAGGAAAAATTACCCAAATTTTTTTTCTATACTAAATTTAATTAAAATTTCTTTGCTAATGGAAAATTAAGCAAAATGACTTAATTTTATAAAAAATTCTTTACTACGGTAAAGACAAGAAAATGTTCTCAGATCTCTTTGAAATCTTTAGGTAAGAAACTTGACATTCCTAAAGTACATCAGATAGTAGATTATGGTCTTACCATACTTTTCTTTCTTTGGGCAGTTGTCTCCAGAGCAGTTCATTGAAGTTTCTGCTATTCCCTGATCTGACAAGTTTTAATAAAGCTTAATTTTTGAAATAGAAATTTGATTTACATTTTTGGGAATAAAGAGGAAGTTGCTAAGGGGCGGATATATACATAGCCTCCAAATTTATAAACCTAAAACCAATACCTGCCATCTTGAGCCACCTAAGAGCGTAATTTCAGACCAATTTAATTGAAATTAAGAAACTATGTCCATATCGATCCATACGTGGAACTATATCAGACCACTTATTGCTATAGCCCCCACAGAAATCAATTCAAATATTTAACCCATTTGAAGTTTCGACCCTCAAGGGAGCACATTATTAATCCCATCTAATGGAAACTTAGGTTAGGTTAGGTTATGTGGCAGCCCGATGTATCAGACTCACTTAGACTATTCAGTCCATTGTGATACCACAGTGGTGAACTTCTCTCTTATCACTGAGTGCTGCCCGATTCCATGTTAATCTCAATGACAAGGGACCTCCTTTTTATAGCCGAGTCCGAACGGCGTTCCACATTCCAGTGAAACCACTTAGAGAAACTTTGAAAGCCTCAGAAATGTCAACAGCATTACTGAGGTGGGATAATCCACCGCTAAAAAACTTTTTTGGTGTTCGGTCGTAGCAGGATTCGAACCCACGACCTTGTGTATGCAAGGCGGGCATGCTAACCATTGCACCACGGTGGCTCCCTGGAAACTTAGTAATAACCCAATCGTACAAAAATTGATCCATATCGGTTCCCGTATTTACCAATCTGATATCAACTTATCAACTATACGTTCCCCTCTATGATCCTTGTATGCTATTTTATTACACATAACTGTGGCTTGGACATTTGCTTTTGGGTAATTTACAACTGCAATGCCAAAAAAGGAGGGTCTATATTATTAAGCTTTAAATTTATGATCATGTGGGTAATGAATAATACGAAAATTCACTACTGCAACAAAAAAAGTCATTTGCCTTTAAATACTGCAATTCAGCTAAATAGAAATAATAAAGATTTTTGTTTTAATTGAAAATTTAGTCCTTAATCCTGGATTGGGGGGACCCCTTAGAAGTTTGTCCAAAGAAATAATTGTTTTCTTTTTTTAATTCACTAAGGTTGTTTATGGTTTGATGTTTTTTTTTTTTTGAAAAAATTTCATTTAAGCTTTTTTCTTGATATGCCTTTGACAACTCCACGTGAGGTTAATCTTAGCAAATAAAAACACCCCACTTCACTGTGATGTGGACCATAAACCCACATTTCACAATTGTTTTTTTTTATTAAATTCCTAGCATTTTTTCCCCAAGTTTGTGGTCATAAACGTCAGCCGAGAAAACCTCAAAAAAGGAAACAGGAAGCGCATAGCAAGAGGAAGGAGACAAAGTCTGTAGGAAATCTTAAACCTTAAGGCATCAACCGGGTTATGACATGAATGAGCGAATATCCTTGTAGCTCACACGCATTAGCGGCACAGTTTTTTTTTCTGATGGGTTTCTCAAATGACTTGTGACCACAAGACCAACAACACCCACACGTTTGGTCATAGCTGTGCCCGTGGCACAGCACATTCCATAGAATGAGGACGATGATGATGATGATGAGAAAAAAAAATCCCCAGAAATTGAATCAAATGGTATTTTGTAGAAAATTTCATTTGTTTTCTTAATGTTGGTTGTTTGTTTACTCACGAAGGTTAATATTTTGAAATTGTTTTGACAAGACATCACCACCACCATAGCTACCAGCAGCAGCATGGGCAAGGACACCCTTCCCTCAATGGACCTTTCAATCAACCACATAAGGAATACCACTCATATTGGTCTGACAAAGGCAAATATTGAGGATTTTTGTTAGTATTGCGTTAGCCAAGAGAAATTTTTGGAAAACGGCATCCCTCTCAATGGTTTAGCGAAATCCCCATTCCAAAAAGGAAAGCATTATTCTCACTGCCTTATGGACATCAACATTAACCAAACATTTTAAATTTAATTTCGCATGTAATGAGGCGTCTATTTCTGGGTTTGTTTGTTTATTCCTTTAGATTTTATGGGCAATCGAAAGCCCTTAAGGATATACACAGACGAAGAAATCACATTCAATGTAGACGAAGTAAATATGCAGTAAGCCCTAGGAGAGCATAAAATGGCAGAAAGTACTATCGAAAGTATGGTCTCTGCATGGCTTTTCCCATCCGATTCGATTTCTTCTAAGTTCTCTAACAACCTATATCAAACAAAACAAAGTGTACAGAGTCCAGTCCAAATATAATCATAATCAGGGTTGACATTTTGGTCCAATCGGACAAAAATTGGTCCAAACAATTTTTAAATTTGGTCCGAAGGTCGGACCAAATGGAATTTGGTTTATTTTGGTCTATTTTCGTCAAATCGTCAATTCTTCAAAATTTTGAAAATTTTGAAAAAAAATTTCTGTAGAAATAAAATGTTGACAAAAATTTGTATAGAAATAAAATTGTAACAGCATGTTCTATAGAAAAAAAATTTAAACAAAATTTTCTATAGAAATAAAGTTTTTACAAAATTTTCTATAGAAATAAAAATTGGATAAATATTTTTTGGAAATAAAATTTGGATAAAAGTTTCTGTAGAAATAAAATTTGGACAAAAATTTCTATAGATATAAAATTTGGATAAAATTTTCTATAGAAAAAAAAATTGGATAAAATTTTCTATAGAAATAAGATTTTGACAAAATTAGCTATAAAAAGAAAATTTGGACAAAATTTTCTACAGGGAAAAATTTGGACAAAATTTTCTACAGAAATAAAATTTTAACAACATTTTATATAGAAATAAAATTTTAACAAAATTTTATATAGAAATATAGAAAGAAAATTTTTATAAAATTTTCTATTGAAATAAAATTATGACAAAATTTTCTTTAGAAATAAAATTTGGATACAATTTTCTATAGCAATAAAATTTTGACAAAATTTTCTTTAGAAATAAAATGTTGATAAAATTTTCTATAGAAATAAGATTTGAATAAAATTTTCTATAGAAATAAAATTTGGACAAAAATTTTCAATAGAAATAAAATTTTGACAACATCGTCTATAGAAATAAAATTTGGACAAAATTTTCTATTGAAATAAAATGTTGCCAAATCGTCTATAGAAATAAAATTTTGACAAAATTTTTTATAGAAATGAATAGAAATAAAAATTTTGAATAAAAATAAAATTTTTACAAAATTTGGAAATGAAATTTGGATACAATTTTCTGTAGAAATAAAATTTGGACAAAATTTTCTATAGAAATAAAATTTTAACAAAATTGTCTACAGGAATAAAATTTTGCCAAATAAACTTTAAACAAGTATATACGGCCGTAAGTTCGGCCAGGCCGAAGCTTATGTACCCTCCACCATGAATTGCGTAGAAACTTCTACGAAAGACTGTCATCCACAATCGAATTACTTGGTTTGTGGTATCTTAAAACTTCTTAACATCGTTTTCTAAATTGTGAGTTAGTCCATACGTGGTATATATTAGACAAAAAAGGTATGTGTAGGTAAGTCTACAAATAATTACGAATCGATATGGAATTTTGCACGGTACTTAGAGAGCCAGAATTGAAATATGGGGGTCGCTTATATGGGGACTATATACAATTATGAACTTGATATGGACCAATTCTTGTGTGATTGGGGATCGATTTATCTGAGGGCTATATATATGGAATTAGTTAGGCATGGTTGTTAACGGCCATATACTAGCACAATGTACCAAATTTTAACTGACTCGGATGAAATTTGCTCCTCCAAGAGGCTCTAAAACCAAATCTCGGGATCGGTTTATATGGGGGCTATATATGATTATGGACTGATATGGACCACTTTTGGCATGGTTGTTAAATATCATATACTACCACCACGTACCAAATTTCAACCACATCGGATGAATTTTGCTTCTCCAAAAGGCACCGGAAGTCAAATCTGGGGATCGGTTTATATGGGGGGTAAATATAATTATGGACTGATATGAACCTATTCCTGCATGGTTGTTGTATACCATATACTAACATCACGTACCAAATTTCAACCACATCGGATGAATTTTGCTTCTCCAAAAGGCACCGGAGATCAAATCTGGGGATCGGTTTATATGGGGGCTATATATAATTATGCACCGATTTCGACCAATTTTTGCATGGGTGTTTGAGGCCATATATTAACACCACATACCAAATATCAACTGAATCAGATGAATTTTGGTCTTCCAAGAGGCTCCGGAGGTCAAATCTGGTGATCGGTTTATATGGGGGCTATATATAATTATGGACCGATGTGGACCAATTTTTGCATGGTCATTAGAGATCATATACTAAAATAATGTACCAAATCTTAGCCGGATCGGATGAAATTTTCTTCTCTTAGAGGCTCCGAAAGCCAAATCGGGGGTTCGGTTATTATGGGCGCTATATATAATTATGTACCGATGTGGACCAATTTTTGCATGGTTGTTAGAGACCATATACTAACACCGTGTACCAAATTTCAGCCGGATTGGAAGAAATTTGCTTCTCTTATAGGGTCTACAAGCCAAATTTGGGGGTCCGTTTATATGGGGGCTATACGTAAAAGTGGACCGATATGGCCCATTTGCGATACGCCCGACCAACATCAATAACAACTACTTGTGCCAAATTTCAAGTCGATAGTTTGTTTCGTTCGGAAGTTAGCGTGATTTCAACAGACGGACGGATGGACGGACATGCTCCGATCGACTTAGAATTTCACCACGATCCAGAATATATATACTTTATGGGGTTTTAGAGCAATATTTCGATGTGTTACAAACGGAATGACAAAGTTAATATACCCCCATCCTATGGTGAAGGGTATAAAAAAATGTGTATATATGCAAAATTATACAAAAATTTTAAATAGAAACAAAATTGGCGATAACTTTATATAGAAATAAAAGTTTGACAAAATTTTCTATTGAAATCAAATTTTGACAAAATTTGCAATAAAAAGAAAATTTGGACAAAATTTTCTACAAGCAAAAAATTTTGACAAAATTTTCTACAAGCAAAGGTTTAGGTTTAGGTTAGGTGGCAGCCCGATGTATCAGGCTCACTTAGACTATTCAGTCCATTGTGATACCACATTGGTGAACTTCTCCCTTATCACTAATTGCTGCCCGATTCCATGTTAAACTCAATGATAAGGGACCTCCTTTTTATAGTCGAGTCCGAACGGCGTTCCACATTGCAGTGAAACCGCTTAGAGAAGCTTTGAAACCCTCAGAAATGTCACCAGCATTACTGAGGTGGGATAATCCACCGCTGAAAAACTTTTTGGTGTTCGGTCGAAGCAGGAATCGAACCCACGACCTTGTGTATGCAAGGCGGGCATTCTAACCATTGCACCACGGTGGCTCCTTCTACAAGCAAAAAATTTGGACAAAATTTTCTATAGAAAGAAAATTTTGACAAAATTTTCTATATAAATAAAATATTGATAAAATTTTCTATAGAAATAAAATTTGGACAAAATTTTCTATAGAAATAACATTTTGACAAAATCGTCTATAAAAATAATATTTTGACAACATTTTCTATGGAAATAAAATTTTGACAAAATTTTCTACCGGAAAAAAATTCGGACAAAATTTTCTATAGAAATAAAATTTTAACAAAATTTTATAAAGAAATAAAATTTTAAAAAAATTCTCTATAGAAATGAAAAATTTTTTAAAAATAAAATTTGGATAAAATTATCTATAGCAATAAAATTTGGATAAAAATTTCAATAGAAATAAAATTTGGACAAAAATTTTCTATAGAAATAAAATTTTGACAAGATCGTCTATAGAAATAAAATTTTGACAAAATTTTCTATTGAAATAAAATGTTGACAAAATCGTCTATAGAAATAAAATTTTGACAAAAATTTTTATAGAAATGAATAGAAATAAAAATTTTGAATAAAAATAAAATTTTTACAAAATTTGCTATAGAAATAAAATTTGGATACAATTTTCTGTAGAAATAAAAATTGGACAAAATTTTCTATAGAAATAAAATTTGGAAAAAATTTTCTATAGAAATAAAATGTTGACAAAAAATTCTTTAGAAATAAAATGTTGACAAAAAATTCTATAGAAATAAAATGTTAACAAAATTTTCTACAGGAATACAATTTTTCCAAATAAACTTTAAAAAAATATGTATATATGCAAAATTATGCAAAAATTTTATATAGTAACAAAATTTTGCGATAACTTTATTTAGAAATAAAAGTTTGACAAAATTTTCTATAGAAATAAAAGTTTGTCAAAATCTTCTATAACAATAAAATTGAGATTTTCTATAGAAATAAAACTTGTACAAAAATTTTCCATAGAAATAAAAAATCGTCTATAGAAATAAAATTTTGACAAAATTTTCTACTGAAATAAAATTTTGACAAAATTTGCAATAAAAAGAAAAGTTGGACAAATTTTTCTACGGAAAAAAAATTTGGACAAAATTTTTTGGATAAAATTATCTATAGCAATAAAATTTGACAAAATTTTCTATAGAAATAACATTTTGGCTAAATTTTCCAAAGAATTAAAATTTTTCTACATTTTCTATAGAAATAAAATGTTGACAAAATTTTTTATAGAAATAAATTTTGACAATATCGTCTATAGAAATAAAATTTTAACAAAATTTTTTATAAAAATAAATAGAAATTAAATTTTAAAACAACTTGCTATCGAAGTATAATGTTGGAAAAATTTTAACTTTTAAATTATATCATTTTAATTTGGAAAAATGGTCCGCTGGTACGAATTTTGGTCCAATTTTGGAAAAATGTTGGGCCAATATAAAAATTTATTGTGGCAACGCTGATCACAAGCCGTCTTCTTTTTTTTGAGTAGACCACATGTCCTTCAGTATCCTTTATAGCTGAGCTATCAAAATTGAACTTCTCCCCATTTCACTGCCTGGCCTGAACTGTTGATCGTAAAATCTAATTAAAAGTCCACCATGTTATGGGAACGCGAATCATAATGATACAATTTGCCTTGCAGCAGTTCAGGCGAATGACCAATAACGTTCATTTTAAATAAAATCCTCCAGAGAAGTAGGCCCCATTGCAAATGTGTTTTATGCCACTTAAAGCAGACACATCATTTTGCTCATTATCCTCATCATCGTTGTCATATAGTACTCATCATTTGCCTCAAGTACGTGGATTATTTGTGCAATTATGGGGAAAAATATAAATAACAAAATATCGCCCATCCTTGGTAAACGAATAAAGACTACAGAGCCATGGATATCCATTAAACGCAAAACAATAGCGGCAACAAAAAAAAAGTGATTTTCTTATGAAAAAAGTGCAATAATCGCCATAATCACCGTCATCGTCCCACATATGAGCATAATTATAATAATGATGATGACTATGAAGATGATAATGATGATAATAATAAGAATTATAAACGCTAATTTGTTTGCCATTTGCCAAGAAGTATGGCGGGATGATGACAATGATGGTCGAAGGGGGGTTGCATTATTCTGATTATATTGCAAAAGTGGCCAAAACTCTCACATACACATACGCATATATCACATAAGCGAATATCATTTGGAACAATGGATCATAAGATGGGCCTTCAATTCTATTAAGAACTCAAGTCCCGCAAAACAAGCCTAGGCCCATTCTCTTACCAAAAACTAAAAGCATTAGCATAAACATCACAGAACCCCACACACACTCACAAAACCACTCATCTACCTTCAGACCCAAACACATTCTCATCATATCATCATCTTCAACGTGAAATCCATTAGTGTATGGCTCATTAAATCAGGAATAGCCTCCATTTTGCTAATGGAAAAGATTTTCCCATCTTCAATAGTTCGTTTATTTGTGCATCCGTCCGTCCATCCGTTGGTTGGTTCGTTGTTCGTTGGTTGGTTCTTCTAACGCGCTTCAAATCCTCTTGTATAGCAAAATATCCTAGGCAACCAATGGACCACCTACCATCATAGTAGTCCTTTCCAGATTTTTTGGGTAAAGTTTGTGTCATCCCTTCCCTCCCAACATTCAGTTGGTATACAAATGAAAACCAAATCCAAAGCCAGGAATTCTCTATACACCAAAAATTAGGTGAAGACTTGAAAACACCATTCACTAGCAAATAAGAAGGATATTTGCATAGCCTCACATACACATTCCACGTTCCATGCAATACCGCATTCAATCTCGTAAATCCATTTCTATTTCCTTTGCCATGGCATTCATGTCTACTCCGCCATTGGTGTAGTTCCAGTACTTAGGCCACCAGGAAGGGAGGAGAATAGTGTAAAATTTTTTTAAAATTTCAAAATTGCGCACAATTTGTCTAATTGGCAGACATGGCCTAGGAAAAGGGAATCCCATCTCATTAGTTGATGCAATGGTATTATGGATCGAAACTACTCTGTGAGTTATTCAACGAGTGAACTGTAAAGACCGAAGGTCTCAGTATGGAAAAGGTTAACTAGAAGGACTTTATATGGGAACCCAAGAGGGAATGGAAACCCAGTCGCAACAACCTACTGAAAATTTATCCCTAATAATGGTTGTCCAAACCCGCTTCCTTTGGGTGTGGAAGCCGGGACCTCGGGCCCTCCCTGAAACAGAAGGTCTCAGTATGGGAAGTGTAGACTAGAAGGTTTTAGTATGAGAACTGTGACTAAAAGGTTGCAGTATGGGAGCTGTGGACAAGATGGCTTTAGTATGACAACCAAAGTTCTCAGTATGGGACCTCGGGCCCTCCCTAAAACAGAAGGTCTCAGTATGGGAAGTGTAGACTAGAAGGTTTTGGTATGAGAACTGTGGACTAAAAGGTTGCAGTATGGGAGCTGTGGACAAGAAGGCTTTAGTATGACAACCAAAGTTCTCAGTTTGGGAAATGGAGGTCCCAGTATGGGAATCGAAAGTTTCAGTATGAGAAGTGTGATTTAGAATTTCTCAGTGTGACGAATCAAAGGCCTGAGTACGGGAACTCAGGACTAGACGTAGTCAGTGTGTGTATCAAAGGCATGGAAACCGAAAGTCTCAGCAAGGGAACCAACTGTCTCAGTATGGATCCGAAAGTCTCAGTATGGGAACTGTGGACTAGAAGTACTCAGTTTGGGCATCAGATTGGGAACTGTGGTCTAAGAGGTATGACTATGGGAACTGTATGAAGCAGAACTCAGTGTGGGTGCTTAAGTTCAGAGTATTGCCAATCAAGTTCTCTTGATAGGAACCGATGGTCTTAGTATGGGAACCAAATGGGAACTGTGTGAAGAAGAACTCAGTGTGGGAGTATTGCCACCCAAGTTCTCTTGTTGGGAACCGATGGTCTTAGAATGGGAACCAAATGTCTCAGTATGGGAACTGTGGAGTGGAAGTACTCAGTGTAAAGATTACAGGCTTGGCTATGAGAACCGAAGGATTTAGTGTGGGAACCACAACTCTCGGCATGGAAACCGAAAGTCTCAGTATAGAAACCAAATGAATGGGAACTGTGGACTGGAAAGTCTCAGTACGATAATTGTATACTAAGAGAACTCAGTATGGGAAGCAAAGGTCTTTGTACGCGATTGGAAGAATACTGATGGGAACCGAAGATCTCTTTATGGAATCCGAATGTCTAAGGATGGGAATTGTGGACTAGACCCAGTGTGGGAACCAACGTTCTCTGTATAGGACCCGAAGGTGTCACTATGGGTACCGTGGACTAGATCGACTCTGAGTGCCAACTAACAGTCTCAGTTTGGAAGCTGTGGACTAGAAAGTTTCCGAATCCGAATGTCTAAGTATGGGAACTGTGGACTAGACCCAGTGTGGGAATCAACGTTCTGTATAGGACCCGAAGGTGTCTCTCTGGGAACTGTGTGACTCAGTGTGCAAACTAACAGTCTCAGTTTGGAAGCTGTGGACTAGAAAGTTTCCGTATGGGAACTGAGAATTAACTGGACTCAGTACGGGAAAGGAAGGAAACAGCACTGGGACCGAAATCCTCACTATGGAATCCCTAGATCTCAGTATGGGAACTGTGGACAAGAACTACTCGGTGTGGGAACCAACGGTCTTAGTATGGGAACCGAAGGACTCTGTATGGAAACTATGGACTAGAAGGTTTTAGTTTGGGAACTGAGAAATAAGTGGACTCAGTCCTCGCTATAGGATCTCTAGGTCTCAGTATGAGAACTGTGAACTAGAACGACATAGTGTGAAAACCAACGATCTCAGTATGGGACTCGGAAGTCACAATATAGGAACTGTGAGCAAGAGCGACTCAGTGTGGCAACCAACGGTCTCGGTATGGAATCCCAAGCACTCATTATGGAAACTGGGAGCCATCGTGGTGCAATGGTTAGCATGCCCGCCTTGCATACACAAGGTCGTGGGTTCGATTCCTGCTACGACCGAACACCAAAAAAAGTTTTTCAGCGGTGGATTATCCCACCTCAGTAATGCTGGTGACATTTCTGAGGGTTTCAAAGCTTCTCTAAGTGGTTTCACTGCAATGTGGAACGCCGTTCGGACTCGGCTATAAAAAGGAAGTCCCTTGTCATTGAGCTTAACGTGGAATCGGGCAGCACTCAGTGATAAGAGAGAAGTTCACCACTGTGGTAACACAATGGACTGAATAGTCTAAGTGAGCCTGATACATCGGGCTGCCACATAACCTAACCTAACCTATTATGGAAACTGTGAATTAGAAGGTTTCAGTATGGGAACTGATTATTAACTGGAATAAGTATGGAAAACGAAGGAAACAGTACGGGAACCGAAGGTCTCAGTATGGTATCGCTATGACTCCGTGGTGCAATGGTTACCATGTCCGCCTACACAAGGTCGTGGGTTCGATTCCTGCTTCGACCGAACACCAAAAAGTTTTTCAGCGGTGGATTATCCCACCTCAATAATGCTGGTGACATTTCTAAGGGTTTCAAAGCTTCTCTAAGTGGTTTCACTGCAATGTGGAACGCCGTTCGGACTCGGCTATAAAAAGGAGGTCCCTTGTCATTGCGCTTAACATGGAATCTGGCAGCACTCAATGATAAGAGAGAAGTTCACCAATGTGGTGTCACAATGGACTGAATAGTCTAAGTGAGCCTGATACATCGGGCTGCCACCTAACCTAACCTAACCTATCGCTATGACTCAGTATGGGAACAGAGGACTAGAAGGACACTGTGTGGGAACCAACGATCTCAATATGGGAACTGTGGACTAAACGACATAGTGTGGAAACTAACGGTGTTAGTATGGGTACTATGGGCTAGAAGCACTTGGCATGGGAACCAAAGACCTCATTCCTGGAAACGACGGACTCTTGGTGGACAAGAAGGTTTCAGTATGAGAATTGTGGATGAAGAGGTCTCAGTGTAGGAACCGAAGGTTTCAGAATTGCAACCAAAAGCCTCAGTATGAAAACTAAAGTCTTAGTATTGGAACCACAGGTCTGAGTATGGGCAACAATGATTTCAGTATGGGGTATGGTTCCCATACTGAGATCTTTGCTTGCGGTTACGATAGACTCAAGGTGGGCTGTGGGGCTTAAAAAAGAGACTGGGTTCCCAAGAGGAACTCTTTAGGGAGCCATGCTATCACCATTACTTGGTGAGCGTAGGTCCTCCAACTCCATCTCAAAACTAAAATTTCAACGGCTACTCGTGTCGGGCAATCTCAGTCTTTAAACGAAGTATCAATACTTTATGGACTGGTCTATCGAAATAGACTTCTTGCTATGGCATAGAGACCGAATCTTATAGGGAGTTAATCTTCCGAATAATTCGACCATATAGATTTCGGTTATTGCCATCATAAATGGTAGCTTGTCTGAACTTGAGTGAAAATTTCTTGTTCCTCAACAAATCCCTTAATGAATGGAATTTCATTCAAAATACCTACCGCTTTAAATTATCAATGAAGATTTTGGCAATTCGAACTTGAGTTCATTCAAAGACATCAACCAATTGGTGTCGTGTCACATTTGGTGGTTTATGCTGTAATGAAAAATGGTTTTTTAGCCAAAGATATGATTTCTCTTTCCATCTCTTCATACCATCATTAGTCCACAGAGTCTTCCCTATATGTTCTGTTTACATTATTATGGTCATTATATCCGTTGCAGAGAGTCAAGTACAAAAACAGACACCTTTCTTGTTTTGTTGGAACAATTGAGGTCTTGGCAGGAAAAATCAATCAATGTTTTGTTGTCGCATGGTCAATGTGAGCGAGCAACCAAAATTTGCTATGGACTTTGTGTCATTATTTCTGAGGTTCTATATTTCATTGTCATTATTGAGGTATTAAGCGGAACGATTAAAGCTCTCAACCAACCACAGAACTCAGTAACACTTGGAAAGGTATGTTCCAAACGTTTGTGTCGTTTTTCGTATATCACTATTTATCATGTTATTGTGGTCAAATCACAGAGTATCATCATTAAGCTCTCAAGTTTAAATGATGTATTGGAAGAAATACTCTGATGACATTTGTAAATCATTTATTTAAATGAAAACTCAATTAGCTTTTCACAATGTGGTGAATGTAGCTAGCATACCATCACAATCAAGACACATTAATGTATCTCCTCTTCCAATGCAAGGTATCAACGGAAACGGTTTCCACTTATTTTGCTATCTTTAAATCATTAGGTAATGCACATTTCCGTAGCGCTCATTCGTTTAATTTTTTTTTTTTTTTTTTGTTTAATGGAAAAAGTTTTTCTTTGGCCATTCTTGGCTTATTGTATGAATTTTCGCGATGTTGATGATACTGCTCCCGCTCATTTGTAAGAATTTAAAGTGCACTTTTTAGTTGGTAATGTTACCAACATTGGATAAGGTGATGCCAAATTCCTGTAACTTATCTTATTTCAGGTCTTCTCACTCACAAACTTCAAACAGAGGTGCAGTCTTGTAACTTTGCAATGGGTTGTTGATAACCCAGCAAACAAGTTAACATGACTTATGGAAAACAACAAACAGGAATTATTATTTTTTTAGTTTAAGAATTTACAACACGAGAAATCGGTCAGTAGTTCAAACCATTACTGACGTATTTTGGCGTACAAATCTAAAACTTAAGGTTTTAGTCCAATCAATGAGATCAGCAAACCCAACAGAAACAAATCGATTTGCGTAGGGCGTCTTCAGTTTAGCAACTGTGAAATCTGTCTGAAGTACAGTCATCGCGACCTAGATATTTAGTTTAATCTTCTACAGGATCTTTGATTTCATTCAATCACTGATGCGCCGTCCAGACTATAAGTTTTTTCGGACGGAATCACACAGTATGGCCAAACGCTAAAAATTCTCGGACGTAAGTAAAATATCGATAAATGTGTTAAAGATCCCATAAAAAAGCTGCAATATCGATAATGTCTTCGAGTATAACTTATAGTGTGGCCAATTTCTGGAATATGTTTGACACGAGCACTGTCGTCGGGATAAACTTATAGTCTGGACGTCGCATTGGACTTCGGACTGGAATGAAGCCTGTGATCTTCGATTTTCAATTCAACTCTTGAGACTGCGGTTAGCCTGCGGTTTAACCATTTAGACATCTATATATAATTTTATCGATGAGACTTGGATCCATTATTCACTCGCGGATATTTCGGACTAAAGTTTAATTTGTTGTTAAAAATTTGAGACATTATTCTGCATCTGAAACACTAGGAGATATGTCTGTATTTCAGTCACTGAAGTCCCCGGCCTGACACATAGATGGCGTCGCTAGTATTAAATGCATATTATTTTTATACCCTCCACCATAGGATGGGGGGTATATTAACTTTGTCATTCCGTTTGTAACACATCGAAATATTGCTCTAAGACCCCATAAAGTATATATATTCTGGGTCGTGGTGAAATTCTGAGTCGATCTGAGCATGTCCGTCCGTCCGTCTGTTGAAATCACGCTAACTTCCGAACGAAACAAGCTATCGACTTGAAACTTGGTACAAGTAGTTGTTATTGATGTAGGTCGGATGGTATTGCAAATGGGCCATATCGGTCAACTTTTACGTATAGCCCCCATATAAACGGACTTCCAAATTTGGCTTGCGAGGCCTCTAAGAGAAGCAAATTTCATCCGATCCGGCTGAAATTTCGTACATGGTGTAAGTATATGGTATCTAACAACCATGCAAAAATTGATCCACATCGGTCCATAATTATATATAGCCCCCATATAAACCGACCCCCCGATTTGGCTTGCGAGGCCTCTAAGAGAAGCAAATTTCATCCGATCCGGCTGAAATTTGATACATGGTGTTAGTATATGGTCTCTAACAACCATGCAAAAATTGGTCCACATCGGTCCATAATTATATATAGCCCCCATATACACCGATCCCCCGATTTGGCTTGCGAGGCCTCTAAGAGAAGCAAATTTCATCCGATCCAGCTGAAATTTGGTACATGGTGTTAGTATATGGTCTCTAACAACCATGCAAAAATTGGTTCACATCGGTCCATAATTATATATAGCCCCCATATAAACCGATCCCCCAATTTGGCTTGCGAGGCCGCTAAGAAAAGCAAATTTCATCCGATCAGGCTGAAATTTGGTACATGGTGTTAGTATATGGTCTCTAACAACCATGCAAAAATTGGTCCACATCGGTCCATAATTATATATAGCCCCCATATAAACCGATCCCCCGATTTGGCTTGCGAGGCCTCTAGGAGATGCAAATTTCATCCGATCATGCTGAAATTTGGTACATGGTGTTAGTATATGGTCTCTAACAACCATGCAAAAGTTGGTCCACATCGGTCTATAATTATATATAGCCCCCATATAAACCGATCACCAGATTTGACCTCCGGAGCCTCTTGGAAGACCAAAATTCATCTGATTCAGTTGAAATTTGGTACGTGGTTATAATATATGGCCTCAAACACCCATGCAAAAATTGGTCGAAATCGGTCCATAGTTATATATAGCCCCCATATAAACCGATCCATACACATACTTTTTTTTGTCTAATGTATACCACGTATGGACTAACACACAATTTAGAAACGATTTAAGATATCACAACCCAAGTAATTCGATTGTGGCTGACAGTCTTTCGTAGAAGTTTCTATGCAATCCATGGTGGAGGGTACATAAGATTCGGCCTGGCCGAACTTACGGCCGTTTATACTTGTTATATAGTACCAACCTTCAAATGATTCGTGTCAAAATTTGACGTCTGTAAGTCAATTAGTTTGTGAGATGGAGCGTCTTTTTTGAAGCAACTTTTGTTATTGTGAAAAAAATGGGAAAAAAGGAATTTCGTGTTTTGATAAAATATTGTTTTCTGAAGGGAAGCAAAAACTTGGCTTGATAATGAGTTTCCGGACTCTGTCCCAGGGAAATCAACAATAATTGATTGGTATGCAAAATTCAAGCGCGGTGAAATGAGCACGGAGGACGGTGAACGCAGTGGACGCCCAAAAAAGGTGGTTACCGACGAAAACCTCAAAAAAATCCACAAAATGGTTTTGAATGACTGTAAAATGAAGTTGATCGAGATAGCAGAGGCCTTAAAGATATCCAAGAAACGTGTTGGTCATATCATTCATCAATATTTGGATATGCGGAAGCTCTGTGCAAAATGGGTGCAGCGCGAGCTCACATTTGACCAAAAACAACAACGTGTTGATAATTCTGAGCGGTGTTTCCAGCTGTTAACTCGTAATACACCCGAGTTTTTCCGTCGATATGTGACAATGAATGAAACATGTCTCCATCACTACATTCCTGAGTCCAATCGACAGTCGGCTGATTGGACAGCGACCGGTGAACCGTCTCCGAAGCGTGGAAAGACTCAAAAGTCCACTGGCAAAGTAATGGCCTCTGTTTTTTGGGATGCGCATGGAATAATTTTTATCGATTATCTTGAGAAGGGAAAAACCATCAACTGTGACTATTACATGGCGTTATTGGAGCGTTTGAATGTCGAAATCGCGGCAAAACGGCCCCATATGAAGAAGAAAAAAGTGTTCCACAAAGACAACGCACCGTGCCACAAGTCATTGAGAACGATGGCAAAAAATCATGAATTGGGCTTCCAATTGCTCCCCACCCACCGTATTCTCCAGATCTGGCCCCCAGCGACTTTTTCTTGTTCTCAGACCTCAAAAGGATGCTCGCAGGGAAAAAATTTGGCTGTAATGAAGAGGTGATCGCCGAAACTGAGGCCTCTTTTGAGGCAAAACCGAAGGAATACTACCAAAATGTTATCAAAAAATTGGAAGGTCGTTATAATCGACCTCTAGAACTATGTTGAATAATAAAAACGAATTTTGACAAAAAAATGTTTTTTTTCTTTGTTAGACCGGGGACTTATCAGCCAACCTGTTAGGCCTCGGTTTAAAGTCTAACCACTGAGTCTTTCGTCCGCATTTTGGTTCTGGTTGTAGATCTACCATTAATTGGAACTACTGATACTTTGGTTTCCCTTGCAACTTCTAATATTGCAATCTGCAGATCAATCTACGTTGAACCACTTAGACTTTGGTCCATATCCAAACTCACTGCCAGTTGCATCTGAAGTTCGGTGCTTTCTAGTACAACCACTGAGAAATCCAATAAAACTTCACATTACAGCTCTATCCCTAAGATTTTTGGTACAATTGCGTACAAGCCAACTGCGATCGACAATTCAAAGCTTGTAGTTGCGAACAGAAATTTAATTTAAGCGTCGATTCGGAATCTCTAGATTTAATTTATCGACCGGCACATTTCTACGTCCAGGAATCCCAAGGCACGCCAATAACATTCGTGTTCAATGGCCTAGCAATCTCTTGTCAAACTAATAAGCGTAGTTCCAAAAATCCTTGGGAGTACAAATAAGGTTCAGAAGCATCCCGTTCGGACTGTCAATATTAGAGAGCTCAATGAAAAAGATTTCAAAGCTAGGCAATGTAAAGAACTACGTTATGCTACCAATTGGGATTCAAAGGCCGCGCAAGACAAACTTCTAAATTTCTCACGGTGAAAACTTTTTGCACAATCCTCACCAACTACAACATGATCAAATGCATTAGGGTTTCGACTTCAGAGATTATAGAGAATTGATTCACCTGATAAGAAAATTTAGGCGGCATTGGGAACAACAGACATCTCTGGGCCACAAAACACTATGGGAAGTAAAGGTTTTGTATGTGAACTGAAGAATACAGATTGGAACCGAAAATCTCTGTATGGAGTCCGAAGGTCTAAGTATGGGAACTGAAAACTAGATCGACTCCGTTGGGACCCAACATTCTCAGTATAGGACCTGGACTCAGTATGGGAACTGTGCACGATTCATTGTAGGAACTGAAGGACTCAGTATGGAAACTTTGGACTAGAAGGTTTCAATATGGGAACTGTAACGACGGATTTTCACTCCTTCGGCTGAGGTAAGCTCACGGGCCCAGGTAACGTTACAGAAAGATTCGACTTTGTGGACAGCGAAGAGCGAGAAGGTAGATATTATGATTTAGTAGAAGCAATAGCGTGTATTGGCTTATGAACAAGCAGAAATAAGGGAAAAAACTAAACTATTTGATGTCAGCGTTTCGTGGAGTTGGACTGTTCGACAGGCCCAAAGGCTTAACAAGACCCACCGGTCCTCAAACTTGTTGGTCAGCAGATAACTCGGCGCTGTCTTGCGGTCGGGCTGTGGGTAGTATGGCTTCGTGTCCAGAGCGGCTAATCTCCTTAAGGAAAGGCAAGATTAAGCACGGGATCGAGGAAGATCTAGTCACGGGATCACGACTGGAGAGATAACTCTCCTCCAGAATAAGAACGGGAACGTGTAGGTTAAGGGATTCGGCAGGAACCTCGCAACTAGTGCAAGAAGGGGAAAAAAGGAAAGGAAGACTTACGACTAGAGAGACAGCGCTCCAGTGTAAGAAGGGAAAAAATGTGATGAGAAGGATTGTAGCAAAGACTAACGGCTAGGGGGTGGAAAGAAGGGCAAGGAAGACTTACGACTAGACAGACAACTCTCCCCTCATGTAAGAAGGGGGAAAAATGGGATGGAAAGGATGGTAGCAAAGACTAACGGCTAGGAGGAGGGAAAAAGGCAAGGAAGCCTTACGACTAGAGATACAGCTCTCCTCCAGTGTAAGAAGGGGGAAAAGGGTGGGAAGGATGGTAGCAAAGACTAACGGCTAGGAGGGGGAAAGGCAAGTAAGACCTACGACTAGAGAGATAACTCTCCTCCAGTGTAAGAAGGGGAAAAAGACGGGAAAGGAGGACGTACGTCTAGAGAGACAGCTCTCCTCCAGTGTAAGAAAGGGGAAAGGGAGGGGAAGGATGGCAGCAAAGACTAAAGGCTAGGAGGAGGGAAAAGGCAAGGAAGACTTACGACTAGAGAGACTACTCTCCTCCAATGTAAGAAGGGTGAAAAGGTAGGGAAGGATTGTAGCAAAGACTAACGGTGACTAGGGTAACAACTCTCCCCTAGCTAACTACTATGAGGGTTGGGGAGGTGTGGAGGGACTAGAGAGACAGCTCACCTCTAGAAAACTACAATGTACGGTCTCTAATAATTACAAGTATACCACACTCTTCTCACCGTTCTGATGCTGCGTCCTTGATTGCTGTCGCCCAACTGACCTCGATCTCACGCACTGCCGGCCTTTCATAATAGGTGCGTAATAGGTGATGGTCATCTGTAATGTTATAACGGAAAATATCTACATAGGTAACAAAATAAAACAATTCAAATTCATAATATTATATATAAACAGGTAGTAAAACAAATTCAAATTCATATGGGAAAAGGACCAGCGAATCATGTGGGGTCAAAAATGATCTTTGTGACTTTCGGCGTCACAGAAATTAGTTGGACTCTGTACGGGAAACAGTATGGCGACAGAAGTCCTCACTATGGAATCCCTAGGTCTCAGTATGGGAAATGTGAACAAAAACGACTCAGTGTGGTAAACAACGGTCTCAGAATGGGAACCGAAGGACTCAGTATGGAAACTGTGGACTAGAAGGCTTCATTGGCAACAGCACACATCCCTGGGTTAAAAGATATCAACCTTTCTGATCTTATTTTAGGTTAGGTAAAGTGCCATTCTAATATTTCAGACTCATTTAGAATCTCCAGTTCATTGTCAGGCCACAGTGGTGAACTTCTCTCTTATCGCTGAGTTTTTTAGCTCAATGAAAAGGGACTTCCATTTTATAGCCGAGTCCGAAACACTCAGAAATGTCACCAACATTACTGAGAGCGGGTAATACAGCGCTGACCACGGAAAACAAACAAAAATTTTCTCACTATGAAATCGTTTTGCACATTCCTCACCTATCACAACATCATCAAGTGCATTAGGGCTTCGATTTCAGAGATTATAGAGAATCAGTTAATCACCAAAGAGATAACAGAATTCAGGCAGCATTGGGAACGACACCATAGATTTATTTATGTCTATGGGCATTGACCCTTACAGACTTGCTTAAACTAAAAGTAATATAAATCTAATTTGATTCAGAAAGCTCATATTTTCTTAGAACAACCAGCTAGTAGCCTAGCTAACATATCTAATTTATGATCTCGCGTCTCTGGGTTACAAGACAGCAACCTTTCTGATCTTTTCTTAGGTTAGGTATAGGTGTTAACCCGGTATTTTTAGGTTCACTTAGAATCTTCAGTCCATTGTGATACCACAATAGTGAACTTTTCTCTTAACGCTGAGTTTAGCTCAATGACAAGGGAAATGCCCCTAGCATTACTGAGAGAACTACCGCTGAAAACGTTTTTATCTGGTGTTGGTCTAAACTGGAATTGAAGCCATAACCCTTTGTATGCAAGGCATGTATGCATATTATTGCACCACGTCCTTATCTCAGCAATACGAAATTAATGATCGCAGTCTGGAAAATCGCCTCTTAACATACCGCGAGAAATATTTTCGAGTATCCGGCAAACCGAATAGACTTGACACCCACTTCACTCGGGACTCACCCGGTAACATAAATACAACATACTTAGATAAAGATACGAGACCAGACCGATTCTGTGTCACTTACGAACCTCTGAGTTCTGAACTAAGCCATATAAGAGGAATACCGAAGTGTGAATATGTGCCTGACCAAACATTTTACGTGAGTCTGCAAATCCAAAAGGACTCGACATCAACTTCAATCCGGTTTTATTCAGACTCTGCCGATCATTTCCTTGAAAAGGATCTAGATGCTTGAAATGTCCTAGACTTGAAAATGTTAGATTGATATGGGCCCACATTCATCAAGGACTTTTACTCAATCATATAAACTCCAATCGGGATTGGAGTCACTGTAGGTGAATAACTGAGTTCTCGGTTTGCCATGCGGCTTCAGTTCATCGACTGAAACTTCTAGTTTCAATTTAACCAATGAATCTTCCATCGGTAGTTTAAACTTCGATACCTCATTCTGCAATTCCAGCCTAAGTCGCTGACTCTGACCTTGAGACAATCATAGACTCTGAAGCTAATGGTAATCAATCCAATGAATTTGGCATCGAGAGGAAAATTTCCCAAAAATAAAATCGATTACTCCCTTGTCGAAGGCCTTAAATAGGGAGAGATATTCCAAAGTATGATTCAGATTTTCATGTTCTCTCTCAGAATTCCCAAACTTTTCACTGGGTTTATTGTCAACCATATTGAAGGACCTCCTGTGCCATCACCAAAAAAGCCCTCCAGCTAAAGGTACCAGCAAAAATTCTTTTTCTAACCAAATTATCTAACGAAAGCCAACAAAAGTTATGCCAATGCCAATGATAATGATATTCTGTCTGTGTGTGTGTGTGTGTGCCAACATCAGAGTGTGAGTCCACATGCTTCCATTTTTTCCCTAGAATTATTATTCCGTTAGAAAAAAAAAGAGTTCCAAGGATAACTGCCTCAATGGAATGAAAGGCCACAAGAAGAGCAAAAAATAAAGAATGGTTAAGATGGTGGTATTTTGGATCATTGTTGTAAAACGCTAACCAATGGAAGACAACCAAAAGGCCTCTCTACGAAAAGATGAAGGGTATTGTGAGGGTGTTGGTACCAATGATGGTCCTGAAGATCCTAGTGCTGTATTCACTCGCATATCAAAAGTTTTGCAAACTAGAAAACGTGTTCACAAAGGCTACAAAACTTATAACGAGAAAACTTTGCCACTTGCAAAAAGCGCGATAAAGAAACAAACAAGTTAAGAAGCAAACCCCTCTATATATACACCCACCTCACGTCGCCATCCCACCACCTAAATCCAGTAAAAACAACCCTGCCCATTTGCCACATAAGCGGGCTTTCATCTTACTTGGCAATGGGTTTTGTTATTCAACAAAAACTTGGACTGAAAATTTGTTCAATTTCGCCAAGTTTTACTTAAGAAGAGCTAGGGTGTTCTTCTCTGTTTTTTTTTTTAATTCTTGCCAGGAATTGACTTGGAGAGAGCAAAAAACGGAATAACGGCAGCAACAACAGCTTTAGCCAAACGGCAACCAACAGGAAGCCTGGATAAAAAACCCAACCCAAGAAATCAGCTCAACTTTAACGCGTTCATTCATTCATACACTTTGGAAGGCCCCCAAATCAACATTAACGCCCTA
Organism: Haematobia irritans; assembly: GCF_050003625.1. Lineage (NCBI taxonomy): Eukaryota > Metazoa > Arthropoda > Insecta > Diptera > Muscidae > Haematobia > Haematobia irritans. The sequence goes on from NC_134398.1 coordinate 7,538,155, forward strand.
CAACAACGAAATTCCCTGATACCTCCATCCACCCCTCCCATAGGGCTCTTTCCGTGTATCTCTCTCTCTCCCTATGGACGAAAAGCCAAAGGACAAAGTTTCAGCAGATGAAAGTGCGTTGCGAAGGAATTATTTACGCACGGATGGTGTCATCTAATTATGAATTCATTTTATGTTAAAATGGCGTCAGCTCTAAAAGATTTAATAAGAAATGGTTAAGATCCCTCATACCCCCTCCCCCATAATACACTTCCGCATCTCAAATTCTCGTCTTAATGTCTATTATGGGGCATTTTAAAATTCTGCACAGTGGCATGAAATTAAATAAAGCAAAAATGGCGTCCATAGGATTATAGAAAATAAAAACCTGAATCCAGATTGTAAGGAGATCGAATTGGAATTTAAACCTAAATGCAATCTTTAGATTAAAAATTTGGACTAAATGGATTAATAATGACCTCGTTTATGGGGCATTTTAAAATTCTACACAGTGGGATGAAATGGAAGCAAGAATAGCGTCCACGGAAAAATAAAAACCTGCACTTCGATTGTGAGGAAATCGAATTGATCTCTAAAATTACATCCAAACTTTAGATTAAAATTTTGGTTTACTTTTATGGGATTCCCCAAACGTTGAGAACATCGGGAAATGTACAAGGCCAAAATAGCCGCAAAGTGATTTCACGTAAGAATAGTTCCCTCCCCAGTAGAGTTAATTTTCGTCATAATAATCACCTCTTCTCCCGTTAAGTTAAGCTTTTGTCAGACTTGTACTTCTCTTCTGAGAACTGGTTCTTCCTCAAACTAACATGCCCTCGATTGCGAATTTGAGCTGCTTAAGAAAAGCAAGCCTTCCATATGAAGTCGATCTATGTCAATTAATTGGAAATCTTGGTGCTAAAGTGAGACAGCTACTCCTACAATAATATAACCAAGGGAATCCCCATATAACTGTTTATACCGTGAAGATATTCTTCACGGGAAAGACTTGCGAAGTAGTTCCTCGTTTGACTAACTCACTATCCAGTAGAGTTGATCTTTGTCATAGTAATGAACCCTTTTCCTGTGAAGTTAAGCTTTGTCCTACTGGTTCTTCTCAGACTAACATGCCCCCGATTGCGAAGTTGATCTGCATCAGAAAATCAAGCCTTCCTCTACGAAGTCGATATACCTCAATTAATAGGGAAATTTATGCTCTAGAGATTCTCCCAAAGCAAGACAACAGCGTATTCAGCCTGCTGTCTGCGGTAAAGTGAGACAGCTACTCCTACAATAATATAACCAAAGGCAATCCCTATTTAATCAACTCGTTATGTACAGTACGTCTTCATGGGCCAAACTTGAGAAGTGTTCCTCATTAGACTAACTCCCTCTCCTGTAAACTTGATCTTCGTCAAACTAGTACCCCGTCTTCTGTGAAGTTAAGCTTCGACAGACTGATTGATACTTCTCTCCTGAGAAATTGGTATACTCTGACTAACATGTCCCCACAAATGCGAAGTTGGTTTTCCTTAAAAAATCAATCCTTCAATTGGCCCAGAATTAGGTTAATTCGTCTTCTTCAATTAATTATGAAGTTTATGCTATCGAGGCCTTTCCAATCTCCTGCGAAGTTGATCTTCGCCAGACTAACCCCAGTGGAGGAAGACCAACTATGTATTCAACCTAATTTCATTGGTAAAGTGAGACTTAGAATAAGCAGACCAATAGAACCAAAGATGATATCCCACTAATCAACTGTTTACGCACTGAAGTCTTCAAATTTGCGAAGTTGTTCCTCGTTAGACTAACTCCTTCTCTTGTAGAGTTGATCTTTGCCAGAAAAATACCCCATCTCCTAAGAAGTTGATCTGCATACAAAAGCAATTTTTCGATTACGTGGTTAGGTTAGGTAAGGTGGCAGCCCGATGTATCAGGACTTAGACTATTCAGTCCATTGTGATACCACATTGGTGAACTTCTCTTTTATCACTGAGTGCTGCCCGATTCCATGTTAAGCTCAATGACAAGGGACCTCCTTTTTATAGCCGAGTCCGAACGGCGTTCCACATTGCAGTGAAACCACTTAGAGAAGCTTTGAAACCCTCAGAAATATCACCAGCATTACTGAGGTGGGATAATCCACCGCTGAAAAACTTTTTGGTGTTCGGTCGAAGCAGGAATAGAAATACCTTGTGTATGCAAGGCGGGCATGCTAACCATTGCACCACGGTAGCTCCCGTGGTTGGTCTTCGGCAATTAATTTGGAAGTTTATGGCTCTCGGGACCTTTCCAATCTCCCGTAAAGTTGACTTTCGTCAGACTAACCAATAGAACCAAAGGCGATTTCCTATTAATCAACTGTTTACGTAATGAAGTACATCCCCATATGACAAATTTCCAAAGATGTTCCTCGTTGGACTGACTCCCACGCCTGTGGAGATGATCTTCGTGAGAATAATAACACCAGTAAAATTAAGCTTCGTTCGTGAGAATGTCTATTTCTCTCCTGAGAAATAGACATTCTCTGGCAAACATACCCTGTGTATGCAAGGCAGGCATGCTAACCATTGCACCACGGTGGCTCCCTTTCGCAGACTAGAATGCCGTAAATTATAAAGTTGATATGCGAAAAAGTATACCATCCCTTTCGGAGTTGATCTTCGGCAATTGATTGAAAAGTTAATGTTTGTGAAATCCCTCCAATTTCCCTCGAAGTTGATTTTCATATTCAGTCCGCGGTCGTTGGTAGGGAAAGATCTATTTAAAGGGAGTTAGACGTTGATCTCAATAACGCTTACAATAATATAACCCAGGGGGATCTTTAGTCAAGTATATCTGATAAGTTGATCTTTGTCTGACAAATAAGCTATTCCAATATTCGTCACAACCATGTGTCCTCTTCAAGATCTTGAAACTTGTTCGTCGTCAGTCTAATATGGCCTGCCCTGTAATGCTGATGTCCTCTTGTGCTCAGTTGTACTTCATCGAACTATCCCAATTTCTGGCGAATTGAGACTCTGCAAATTTCCAGTTTATTTAATCATCGTCAAGACAATATCAGTACTTTTCGGAACTTGATCTTAATTTGACCACCTCGGTAAATTGCATCAGATTACTCCTAGGCTTGACGCAGGCGAGCTAAATGATTCATCGCGATTATCATGTTCTACCTAGAATCTAGAAATAGGTAAGCTTAGAATGTCTGAAGCTAAATGGTATCCATGTTGATGGAGCTCCTAATAAATATCATCTATTAACCAGCCGATAAGCCTCGACAGCTTTTCGGTTGTAATGCGGAAACAATTGGATTTACATGTACATGATTACTGCGATAGAGAGATTCCAGTGTACTAACCAAGCAATGCTTCACACTGAAGAAACGTGAACGAATATTCATCAAATCTAGAACAGGCGTTAATGACGAAAATTATGAGATACGCGAGCACGAAATATTAAGATACAAAAAAAAATCTGAACACTGATACTTTTAGTGTTCAACCAAGTCTGGGACAATCGCTATCACAATTGACTGAATAGTCTAATTGAGCGTGAAATAAATCGGGCTGCCACTTTAACCTAATTCTGGGTCATATTGGATGCTCTTCTCGCAGATTTACGTGAATTTTATATAGCAAATGGAATCCAGATTTCCTTGCCTCAGCTTACTGGTTACGCAAGCAAAAGCTTCTCCATCTTCCGTAATTTTCATCCACTGTGCCCCATTATCCCAAACTTTGAAAGAAATGCCAGCGAAAATTAAAATGGCCAAAGTAATGTCAAGCGACAAGGAAATGTTGCCAACAATGGTCAATAGCATACGCAGAGAATGATTTGCGCGGATAAGAAAATGTTCAGGAAATATATGTACAAAATTTGTAGTAAACTATATTGTCATAAGGAAACTCAGGGAGAGAGAGAGATGCCAAAAATGAGGATCGCCAAAACATACAAAAATTAACATAGAAAACTTCATAAGCGGTCTCCAAAACAAGTTTGCTCAACTCAACCAACTAGCTACCGTAGCTAGACAATAGCCTCTATGGTGGAGGATTCTTGTATAGTTGGAACTACGAATTGTCCATGAATGAATGAAGATTTAGCCAAGCAAGACATAACCAGCAGGGCAAGGCAACCATCAGCAAAACTACAAACAAGCAACCAGCAGTTTCTTAACCTGAATACCTGGCCAAAAAGCATAACACTGCCGCCGCATTTGTCCAAAAAGTCCGGTATAGAAAAATTTCTTTTTTATTTATCCCTGATTCAGGGGACAAGTAAAAAACCCTAAAAAGAAACTAACAGGCTATGATGAAGATTCCGGTGATTATCACAATAGGTGATGATGGAGGACAATGATGACTACAACCACAACCACCCTTTGGAATATCCTTTTCTTTGCCAACATTTTACCTTAATAATTTTTGGTACGAAAACTTTAACAAACAAGAAGAGCATCCCACCTCTCGCTTTTCTATGTGGTGGGAGATGAAGCAATTCAAATTGATGTTAACAAGCAAAAATTTCATTAGTTATAATCCTTAAGGAAAATTACCAACAGGAAAATTAGCTAATAGGCCAGTAGATTGGGGAATTGAATTCTAAGAACAGTAAGGAACGTGGAACGAATATTTAGGGACTCGTGAAATTAATGTGGTTCACAAAAATATTCATGACAAATCAATGAACGCTATGGTGCCTGACCAAGAGGATGGGTTACCAGAATTAGAAGTAAAGAATTCTGCTTAAGTTCGTATCTTGTACCCAGTTCAAAGAATTCTGCTTAATAGGGCATGCAAACAAACGACACTTGGCATTTCAACCATGGTTGCAGATACAATTCATATTAAGGGCGTTTTCAGGCCAATACTATTGTCTGCCTGACCCTGCTATCCGGTGCTATCCGGAATGAAAACGAGAACACTATTGGGTAACCGGAACAAGGAATTGACTGGAGAACTTCTGAGAGCAAAAAAGTAGTCAAAAGGGCCGTGGGAATCATGACCGACCACCTAGCATTGAGGGCATATATGTATCTAAGCAGTTGAAGATGCTGCATTTAGGCCGTGTTTCTAATGTGAACGAGATCTGGGAGTTCTACCTTCGTCAATGTCCTACTTTCAGGAGATATAGAGCCCGCTTTATGGAGAAATAGATGATTTAGGACTGAGTATAGATTGAAAACAGAGACTGGAAACAAATTAGGCAATTCGTTAAAGGCACAGGGTGAGATTCGCCTCGATACAATGCTTAGCATATCCGCCTTGCATACAAAGAGTCGTGGGATCAATCCTAGTTTCGGCAGAACATCAAACATTTTTTTCAACTGTACTTTATCTTTTTCAGTAATGACGGTGATAATTGTGAGAATACCAAAGCTTCTCTAGGTGGTTTCAATTGTTTTGTCCTTACGAACTAGGAAATTCCTTGTCACTATGTGATAAGATAGAAGTTCATTACCTGTCACCACAATACCTGACACTACACTATAATTAACCTAATCCAGGAAATGTGACAATGTGAAACAGATTAACGATGGGAACGGCGAGGAAAACCGTACGGGTTGACCGAAACAAGAACACAACACGTACACTGCTAATCATCAACATGGATTCCGCAAAGTACACAGTACGAAAACGGCTTTGCATGCCATTTCAACATTTATAAATAGGGGACTCAATCAGCCCAGGCCGTGTCACAGGAGGGTCCTCGTGGCGTTTGACCTATCGAAGGCATTCGATCAACCAAGACCTAATTAGTCCAGTTTTCAACGAGAGACTGAAAACAAACTGGGGAATTCATGAAAGTCACAGAGTTCCTGGAATAAAAGAAGTTCCGAACAAGCACATTGAACCATGGTGTATTTAGGGCGCGTTGTGAAGTTAATGGGAGTACTACCTTGGCCACTGCTCTATTTCCACAAGATAAAGGTCAGACCTGGTCCAGCTTTAAACCAGAGACTGGAAACAAAATAGGGAATTCATGAAAATTACAGAGTTCCTGGTATGAAAGAAGTGTCTAAAAAGCACAGTGGAGCATGGTGTGTTTAGGGCGTGTCGTAAAGTTAAGGGGATCTTGGAGTAATATCTTTGCCATTGACAAGTATTAGTCATTAAAGTTCAGTGAAATGATCGCTCACTTTAGGTATTTTCCGATCATTGAACGAGTTCGGTCAGTTAGTTCACTAGTTCATTGCCGGTCAATGACTGGTTCATCAAGATCAAGATCTTTTGTTGCTCTTGTCCAGTTCATCATAAATTACAAGTATTAGCTCTTCTTTCATTTATTGATCCCACAGAAATATGCAAAATATGCTTCATTCTTCGTTTCTTCTTCACCACCTTCCACAGCAACAGTTTTAGAGGCAACAACGCCAAACGTTTCGTCCTTCTTGTGGGTATAATGTTTCCTCATTTGTAGAAAGTATATCGAACTTCTCTTCCTTTTCATCACCATCGTCTGATATTTCCTTCTTGTTCTCGTCTATTGTATCCTTCTTAATTTCAACTTCAAACTGTTGCTTGCATTCCTCCCAATTAGAGGAAATTGCATGAGGCGTTGATTCATATCCTCCGAAGTGAGGACCGTTAACTTCAAACTGTTTCTGGAATTCCTCCCAATTCGAGGAAATTGCATTAAGCGTTGCTTCTGCGGATGTATACGATTAGGCCGTCACAGGTCACGCCACATTTCCTCCGACGAGAGGACCTGTCGGTGCAAAGAAAATCGATGCGCTCTCCAAACTTTCCGTTTTATCGTGCTCTTCGGTTGAGTTCAACAACTCTCTTATTCTTGTAAATTGAGCATTTTCAATTGTTGCTTCTCCCTAAAAAGTTTCCCCAATAGATCGTCTCTATTTCGCTCATATAGGTTTTCAACCTCTTCGAATACTTTGGTTAGATACACGAAGGGTCCATAGTGATTAAAAATAAGTTGCCAGTACAGATTATCCAACTCCTTCATCCATAGGTTAGGTTAGGTGGCAGCCCGATGTATCAGGCTCCCTTAGACTATTCAGTCCATTGTGATACCACATTGGTGAACTTCGCTCTTATCACTGAGTGCTGCCCTATTCCATGTTAAACTCAATGACAAAGGACCTCCTTTCTATAGCCGAGTCCGAACGGCGTTCCACATTGCAGTGAAACCACTTAGAGAAGCTTTGAAACCCTCAGAAATGTCACCAGCATTACTGAGGTGGAACAATCTACCGCTGAAAAACTTTTTGGTTTTCGGTCGAAGCAGGAATCGAACCCACGACCTTGTGTGTGCAAGGCGGGCATGCTAACCATTGCACCATCATCGACCGCATCGTGTTGACATCTACAATTCAGAGGGAATTGTCGGTTTGTACACGTTAATGGGATGGAGGTGTGTATTTTCCCAACCAATAAATCCTATACTGGCCATCCACGTTACTATTCAGGACCTAGCTCAGTATTAAATTTCCAGATCTTTAGAATATACTCCGAAACCCACTTGTCCATCCAATTTGGAGCCATCAGTGTAGAAATCTATATATCTTTTATTCCCCGGGGTCTGTGTACTCCACGCCTCACTATTGGGAATTAGAGTTTCAAACTTTTTGTCGAAAAGTGGTTTCGCCAGAGTGCAATCCACTACGTTAGGCACATCTGGCATTATTGTGAGGACCGAACTATGGCCGTACATTTTTTCCGACCACAGCGATAGCTCGCGCAACCGCACAGCCGTTGTTGCACCTGACTGTTTGGCCAAAATGTCTAAAGGCAATGGATGCAGCATGACATTAAGGGAATCTGTTCCTGCCTTACTGAATGCGCCTGAGATACACAAGCACGCCATACGCTGAACATTATCTAAACCTGTCGGTTGCTGAAGTGCCGGCCACCAGACTACAACACCATATAGCATTATAGGTCTAACCACAGCCGTGGTTAGACCTATAATGCATAATTTTCGGTTTTAGTCCCCACTTTTTTTCTATTTCCTTTTTGCACGAGTACAAAGCTACCGTGGCTTTCCTCGCCCTTTCTTCAATATTAAGCCTAAAGTTCAGCTTCCGGTCCAGAATAACGCCAAGGTATTTTGCACACTCACCAAAGGGAATTTCAATACCACCTAAGGATATGGGCTTAACCGTGGGAGTTTTGCGATCTTTGCAGTACATGACTAATTCTGTCTTGGCAGGTTTCACTCCAAGACCATTTTCTTTCGCCCATTTCTCAGTCATCCGGAGGGCTCTTTGTATAACATCTCTGATTGTGGATGGGAATTTTCCCCTGACTGCAAGGGCCACATCGTCTGCGTATGTCACCACTTTTATTATATGAGCAACCGTGGTACAATGCATGCTCTCCTTGCATACACATGGTCGTGGGTTCGAACCCATTTTCGACCAAACACCAAAAAAGTTTTTCAGTAATGCTGGTGACATTTCTGAGTGTTTCAAAGCTTTCCTAAGTGGTTTCACTGCTATAAAATGGCTATAAAATGGAGGTCCCTTGCCATTGAGTTCAGCACTGTGGTATCACAATGGAAAAACAAAACCAAGCCACATTGTAACTTCCGTGTTTGTCAGCTGTCATGAGACAGAGAAATCTGGATTGTCTTATAAATCCAACCTTTTTCAAACCTTAAAACGTGTGTTTTAAGCTAAACCCCCAATTGAAGCACCCTCATTAAGATCATCGCTTCGACTGATTCCCGTACATTGTATTTTTTTTTTTTTTTTTTGAGGCATCTTTATACCCTCCACCATAGGATGGGGGGTATATTAACTTTGTCATTCCGTTTGTAACACATCGAAATATTGCTCTAAGACCCCATAAAGTATATATATTCTGGGTCGTGGTGAAATTCTGAGTCGAAATAAGTATGTCCGTCCGTTTGTTGAAATCGCGTTAACTTCCTAACGAAACAAGCTCTCGACTTGAAACTTGGCAAAAGTAGTTGTTATTGATCAGATGGTATTGTCAGATGGTATTGCAAATGGGCCATATCGGTCCACTTTTACGTATAGCCCCCATATAAAGGGACCCTCAGATTTGGCTTGAGGAGCCTCAAAGAGAAGCAAATTTCATCAGATCTTGCTGAAATTTGGTACATGGTGTTGGTATATGGTCTCTAACAACCATGCAAAAATTGGTCCACATCGGTCCATAATTATATATAGCCTCCATATAAACCGATCCTCAGATTTGGCTTGCGGAGCCTTAAAGACAAGCAAATTTCATCCGATCCGACTGAATTTTGGTACTTGGTGTTGGCATATGGTCTCTAACAACCATGCAAAAATTGGTCCACATCGGTGCATAATTATATATAGCCCCCATATAAACCGTTCTCCAGATTTGGCTTGCGGAGCCTCTTGGAGGAGCAAAATTCATCCGATCCGGCTGAAATTTGGTACATGGTGTTGGTATATGGTCTCTAACAACCATGCAAAAATTGGTCCACATCAGTCCATAATTATATATAGCCCCCATATAAACCGATCCCCAGATTTTGTTTGCGGAGCCTCAAAGAGAAGCAAATTTCATCAGATCTTGCTGAAATTTGGTACATGGTGTTGGTATATGGTCTCTAAGAACCATGCAAAAATTGGTCCACATCGGTCCATAATTATATATAGCTCCCATATAAACCGTTCTCCAGATTTGGCTTGCGGAGCCTCTTGGAGGAGCAAAATTCATCCGATCCGATCCGGTTCAATTCGATTGTGGATGGCAGTGTTTAGAAGAAGTTTCTACGCAATCAATGGTGGAGGGTACATAAGCTTCGGCCTGGCCGAACTTACGGCCGTATATACTTGTTTTTATTATCTCCCCATAGAGTCTTATAACAGATTTGTTTTTTTCGCTGAAGGAAAATTAAAAACGATCAAGGTTGTCATCAGTCATCAATCATCACGTACACATAGCACTGTTTTGGGAATCCTTTGTTCTTACAGGCTTCAGACGTTCATTCGAAAGTGAGTCATTTTCTTAGTGTAATGCAATGCATATCAATAAGAAACGTAAGATATGTTACGTGTCACAATGTAAAGGTTGCGGTAAATATGATAAAGGAGAATATACCATAATTCAGAATTTCAAAATTGGAAAAACGACATCGGTTTACTCTTAATAAGGAAAGGAAATCATCAAGAGAGAAATTCGATGAGTAGGATGGGGGGAGTTTTTAATAAATATCAGTAGTTAAAATAATTTTTTGTATATTTTGTTTTTTAATTTATTTTTTTTATCCATATCTAGTTATAAGCTTGAAAAATTCTTGCGCCAAAAGGCCAGGCCTCAATCACGTGCTCCCAGTACTCTTACCAAGTGAAATTCATAAATTCATCATTGTGACAAGCGCCTCACTTGCCCGTTTAAGGGGAGCATGACTCAAAACCAAAACCCCATAGCCTTTGGGAACAAAGATTTATTGATTCCAATGTCTATTTGTTTATTGTTTATCAATATCACTACATGTTTATCATTTATTATTATTATTATAATAAAAATGTATTTATATTTTATGGCCGATATCAGCGAAATGATTTAAATTGTGCCGGACTAACGGATACATGGCAAATATGGCCAACACATTGCTCTGGTCCGCTTGGTATGGTCGTCAATGTGACGATGCCATTGGAATAAATAATAAAGCTTGGTGGTGTGGTTGGTAATTTGTCATCTATCCACGCTTTAAAATTTTGTATTTAGTGTATAATGGAGCGGCTGAGGGAGGGAGGGAGGTATTTATAGGCGTCAAATTGACCGCATTATGGCATACCACACTAATCATAATAATAAAAATTTCCATTTTTAATAAATTCACTCCCAATTATTCCAATATTTTTCTTTTGTTTAAAAAATAATTCCACCAAGCCTTTGAAACGAATTCCTAACTGATAACCATTTCCCAATCGTCCGCCGTAGTCTTTGTTCTTTGTATAGAGAGGAAATAATCACATCAAGTTTAGATAGTAATTATTTGCCAAATAGGAACTCATTTTCAAGGTCATTAGCAAAGGCAATAGTCCATTGAGTTTTTGTTTGATGGAAAGAAAGGTGGGGGTTCGGTTGGACAACAAACAACAAAACTCTATACACTAAAAGGACAATTATAGTTCTACTCTCAGCCATGTATTACTCACCCAATTTATTGGCTTTCGACACAAAAGTCTGTAGCAATTGTAGCAACACCATTGTTGACAATTCAAGCTTGGTTGCCAAAGGATGTCATAAATTATCGCAATAAATATAGAAATGCATTCAAATCTCTGAAGTGGTGGTGTGGCAAAGAGGCTGAAATAACAAATAGGTCCTAATACCAATATGGTATAGGGCTAAAGGATGAGTAACTTAGAAATATGGACAATTTAAGGGCAAAGTTGGTTAGTGCCAGCTGCATTATATGCTACAGCAACTATACTACACTGAAAGCAAACAGTGATGCCAGTTTAGTGTTTTAGCAACAAATTTAGAGTTTTTTGATTTCCGAATAGCATCACTTGTATTTAGGTTATGTTAGGGTAGGTGGCAGCCCGATGTATCAGGCTCACTTAGACTATTCAGTCCATTGTGATACCACATTGGTGAACTTCTCTCTTATCAGTGAGTGCTGCCCGATTCCATATTAAGCACAATGACAATGGACCTCCTTTTTATAGCCGAGTCCGAAAGGCGTTCCACATTGCAGTGAAACCACTTAGAGACGCTTTAAAACCCTCAGAAATGTCACCAGCATTTACTTAATTGAAATAAGTAATAGGGATAAATTCGGACATATTTAATTTCGACAAATTAATTTTGTCCTCTGAACAACATAAACTTATGAAACTTTTCGAAGAATTCTTTACTGAAACCCATTACTGACTAAAATTAATGGAATGAAATTGAAATAAGTATTAAAAAAATATAAAAGACTCTAGTACTGGATACTTTTGTGATGGGAATTGGGGTGTTAGAAATTATAATAAATTTGTGGTGCTTTTTGCCATTTGGAAGTTGGCATCATTGAAAGCTAGAGAGGGAGAGATAGAGAAAGAGCGAGTGGGAGTAAGTTAAAGTCAAGAGTGTTGCCAAATATTTAAAAACGTCCAAAATAAGAACCCTAGATCGCCCATCTATACTGAAGCGAACGACTATGCCACCTTAAATCATACGATATTTGAAAGAAATCGAAAAGAAATTCGTCACCACAGTCAAACCAGCAAACATTTTTAACCCTATCCAATATGAGTTAAAAATGTCATAATAGAAGTGCTTTATCTAGCCGACATCTATATACTACGAAAAATCTCCTAAAAAATGCTTGAGGCTAATTTTGGTAAAATATTTACCAGTGTATCGCAAAAAAGATAAAATTCGATAAATGAGATTTGTTTACTAAATTTAATTTTATATACTTGAATTCCTGGTTGTGCTCTAATGTCTGATATGGTTGTGATCCGCAAATCAGAATAATATCTCAGTGTATGAGTCGATCACATATGTGTCCAGTCCCATCTTCTCATCTATTTGCGGTCAATAATCTGTTCTAGAGTCCCAAACACTGTTGCCATTCGTGCCAGAAATAAGCTACCAAAATTTTAAGGAAAATCTACCAAATTTAAAAATTTTTAATCTGATGCTTTGCATCGAATTTTTGTCAACATTGTATTTCTATAGCAGATTTTGTCAAAATTTTTGTCGCAATTTTATTTCTATAGAAAATTTTGTCAACATTTTATTTCTATGGAAAATTTTGTCAAAATTTTATTTCTATAGAATTTTTTTTTAAATTTTATTTCTATAGATTTTTTTTTAAATTTTATTTCTATAGAACATTTTGTCAAAATTTCATTACTATAAAAAATTTTGGAAAATTTTATTTCTTTAGAAAATTTTGTCAAAATTTTATTTCTATAGAAATTTTTTTTTCAAAATTTTATTTCTATAAAAACTTTTGTCAACATTTTATTTTTATAGAAAATTTTGTCAAAATTTTATTTCTATAGAAAATTTTTTTTGAAAATTTTATTTCTATAGAAAATTTTGTCAGAATTTTATTTCTATAGAAAATTTTGTGAAAATTGTATTTCTATAGAAAATTTTGTCAAAATTTTATTTCTATAGAAAATTTTGTAAAAATTGTATTTCTATAGAAAATTTTGTCAAAATATTATTTCTACTATTATAGAAAATTTCTATGGAAAATTTTATTTCCATAGAATTTTTTTTTTTTCAAAATTGTATTTCTATAGATTTTTTTTCAAAATTTTATTTCTATAGAAAATTTTGTCAAAATGTTATTTCTATAGAAAATGTTGTCAAATTTTATTTCTATAGAAAATTTTGTCAAAATTTTATTTCTATAAAAAATTTTGTCAAAACTTTATTTCTATAGAAAATTTTGTCAAAATTTTATTTCTATGGAACATCTTGAGAAAATTTTATTACTATAAAAAATTTTGCAAAATTTTATTTCTTTAGAAAATTTTGTCAAAATTTTATTTCCAAAAAAAAAAACAAAATTTTATTTCTATAGAAAATTTTGTCAGCATTTTATTTCTATAGAAAATTTTGTCAAAATTTTATTTCTATTAAAAATTTTGTCACAATTTCATTTCTATAGAAAATTTTGTCAAAATTTTATTTCTATAGAAAATTATTTGAAAAATTTATTTCTATTAAAAATTTTGTCAAAAATATATTTCTATAGAAATTTTTGTCAAAAATTTATTTCTATAGAAAATTTTGGTCAATTTTATTTCTATAAAAAATTTTGTCAAAATTTTATTTGTATAGAAAATTTTGTCAAAACTTTATTTCTATAGAATATTTTGCCAAAATTTTATTTCTATGAAAATTTTGTCAAAATTTTATTTCTATAGAAAATTTTGTCAAAATTTTATTTTTATAGAAATTTTTTTCAAAATTTTATTTCTATAGACAATTTTGTCAAAATTTTATTTCTATAGAAAATGTTGTCAAATTTGTATTTCTATAGAAAATTGTGTAAAAACTGTATTTCTATAGAAAATTTTGTCCAAATTTTATTTCTATCGAAAATTTTGTGAAAATTTTATTTCTATAGAAAATTTTGTCAAAATTTTATTTCTATAGAAAATTTTGTCAAAATTTTATTTCTATAGAAAATTTTGTCAAAATTTTATTTCTATAGAAAATTTTGTCCAAATTTTATTTCTATGGAAAATTTTGACAAAATTTTATTTCTATAGAAAATTTTGTCAAAATTTTATTTCTATAGAAATTTTTTTCAAAATTTTATTTCTGTAGAAAATTTTGTCAAAATTTTATTTCTATAGAAAATTTTGTCAAAACTTTATTTCTATAGAAAATTTTGTCAAAATTGTATTTCTATAGAAAAGTTTGTCAAAATTTTATTTCTATAGAAAATTTTGCAAAATTTTATTTGTATAGACAATTTTGTCAAAATTTTATTTCTATAGAAAATTTTGTCAAAATTGTATTTCTATAGAAAATTTTATAAAATTGTATTTCGTTATTGTTGTTTTTGATCTCAGCTTAAAGCCATGCATTGACTAAACTACAAGTGTAGCTTAACCAACAGAGGAAAAGTATGCTTGTCAAATTTATTTGGGCAAAGCCCTATAGACTGCAAGATGGTTGGTTGTACAGCTATTTCGGAATTACCACATTCCTCATCAGCATCCTCTACTTGCAGCAAAACTATCAACCAATTATCAGAATAAATTAAAAAAATTAAATTAAAAAATTTTTGACATTTGCATTTAAAACATCATAACGCTATTTGTAAAAATATGTCTTTCCGGAAAATTTGTAGTAGTTCTAAGTAATCTGTAGTCAAATTCAAATTTTGACCAAAAATTAAAAACAAAAAAAAAACTACAAATTTAAAATTAAATAATATTTACAAGATTTAAAAGTAATGTTGGTAAAATAAAAATGTGTAAAAAAGTGTAAAAATATCATTATTCTCTTTTTAATTAAAATTATATATTTGTAAATAAAAATATAGTTTAATGGGCACAGTATTTTTTAACATATTTTTTTTCACAATTTTTTTGAAAAATGGTGTACGCATATGTTCTTTTTTGCATATTATATATTTTTTTGGAGCAATCGGTGGTCTTGTGCATGTTTTAAGAAAATTCCCTTAACTTTAATAATTTTTGTGTACGTTTGTAAAATTAACTAAAAAAGGGGGAAAATACAGAAATTGAGTAGAAAGTTTTAAAAAATTCGTGTCTATCACAAAATAGTTCAGAATTTCTTATTACTTGTACATTTTACGAATAAAGCGGCGACTAAAAACATTTTTGCAATTTTCTCCAATTCATCCCCTCAAACTACGAAATTTTTCAAAAATTAATTAATTAAAATTTTCCTTCCTGGTAAAATCATTCTTTTTTGAGTGTAGATTAAATAATCTATATACATTTTTTTTTTCAGTGTAGTAGTTTTAAATTTCTCTCATCTCATCTAATACAATATCCAAAATCCCTTGATTATTATTCCCAGCAGTGGTCACACTATTATCAATGCACTGGCCATAGTACGACGATGAGAAGTGGGGGGTGGGGAGTTTTTAAATGTTCTAGTAAACAAAAGCTATGGGCCAGTTATGCATGGAACTGGCAATGCTTCCGTTACTGTATGCAACGCTTGCTCTTTTTTTTTCGATGTCCACGCGTCATTGATTTTACGACAAGCTTAAATGATTTCGGATGGTGGCTATACTTGGTGGGTTGGTTACCCGAAGAGAACTACTCCGGCAACAGGAAATTATCAATAAATATGCGCGACTGCAATAACAGCCACTTGGCCATTATGATCAGCATCATCATTACCCAGAATCATCATCGATTGTCATCAAATAGAAATCTATGGGAGAGGAAAATTCATAAAGAAATCTACAGCGACCGGACAAGGCCATTTCTGTGTTCTTTTTTTGTGCATTACAAATTTGTTATGGTCTCCTCATCAGTTGAAAAACCGGCAAGAGGAAGGGTATAGCATGAAGGCGAAAATATAGAACAGGCCTCTGGGGAAATAAAGCCACACTGTTGCCACACACTACCCTTATACGAGAATGCCATTCTAAATATCAAGCATCGACGGAAGCATCATTATCATAAATTATCATTTTGTAGGAATTGCATCCGGCAACAATAATTCAAATGAACAACACCAACAGTTCGAATAGCTATTTGACCAAAAAAAAGCAAAAAAAAAAAACAATGCAGGAATTTTTTTGTAACAAAAATTTTAAGCAAAATAATTGACAGTTAAAGTATGCTCTGGCACTTAAAGGCTAATGCATATGAAATTTTGTGAAATATCAGCTAAAATTAGAGATTACTAAGAAGATGAAAAATAGATCCACCTCTAGCTATAGAATAAAATCTCTTATGGGTGACGTATGGGATGATGCTTAACACAAAGTAATTCTGCTTGTTTCTAGTCGAAAATTCAGGTTTTGTTATCTTAAAATCTCATTTCTCAATTTTTATGTTGGTCACAATTAACTTTCCATGCTATCCCAAATTATCGACCATCGCCGTAAAAATTGAAAATTTCGCTTTGAAATAGAGGAATTCCTTTCTACCTATGTGGGAGGAAAATTACATTTCGTTCTATGCCTACTACAAAGACCTTCGTAGCCGACAATTTTTTGAAAATATTTTTATCCAACCATTATCGCAAATTCCTCGTCTGCCGAGAACACGTTCCAAATATTTTTTTGGAAACTTTCATTATTTTATTTGTCCTATCTGTGTTTTATACACAATAAAATTAAAAACAATTCATATTTTATTGCAAAAACTGTAGGATTTTTATATATTACTACAAAAGAATTTTTTTGTAAAGTGAAAATTAAGTCCATTTCCAGAAAAACAATGACTTAGGAAAAACTTCCAAAATTTTCGATGTGCATCGTTCTTTATGAATGCGACCATGTCTGATGATCCTTTATATACACCAAGTCTGATAAAGTTAACACTTTGGTACTTGTTGAGTAAAAAAATATAGTTCTGCGCATAATATGACCTCGTGTGAGGTCATACTATCAACTTTGATATTTAGTATGATCTTACACAAAAATTAAAATTTTTAAAGATATTGAAATTATAACAAAAAATGTTATCAAAACTTTAGTCCTATGCCAAATTTTATTTCTATAGAAAATTTTGTCAAAATTTTATAGAAATTTTTTTTCAAAATTTTATTTTTATAGAAAAATTTTGTCAAACTTTAATTTCTACAGAAAATTTTTTCAATTTTTTTATAGAAAAATTTTGCCAAATTTTTTTTTTTTTTTTTCTATAGAAAATTTTGTCAAACTTTAATTTCTACAGACAATTTTGTCAAACTTTAATTTCTACATTCATTTTTCTTTTTGGTGTTCGATCGAACCAGTAATCGAACCCCCGACCTTGTATATTAAAGGCGGGCATGATAGCCATTGCACCACGGTGGTTCCCTATTTCTATAGAATATTTTGTAAAAATTTTATTCCTATAAAAACGTTTGCCAAAAATTTATTACCATAGATTTTTTTTTCAAAATTTTATTGCAATAGCAAATTTTGTCAAAATTTTATTTCCATAGAAATTTTTTTCAAAATTTTATTTTAATAGCAAATTTTGTCAAAATTTTATTTCCATAAAAAATTTTGTCAAAATGTTATTTCCATAGAAAGTTTTGTCAACATTTTATTTCTATAGAAAATTTTGTCAAAATTTAATTTTTATAAAAAAATTTTGTCAAAATTTTATTCCTATTAAAACTTTTGCCAAAATATTATTTATATAGCAATTTTTTTAAAAATTTTGTTTCAATAGAATTTCTTTTTTTTTAATTCATTTCAATAGAAAATTTTGTCAAAATTTTATTTCCGTAAAAAAATTTGTCAAAATTTTATTTCCATAGAATTTTTTTCAAAATTTTATTTCTATAAAAAATTTTGTCAAAATTTTATTTCTATAGAAAATGTTGTCAAAATTTTATTTCGATAAAAAATTTTGTCAAAATTTTATTTCCATAGAAAATTTTGTCAAAATTTTATTTCAATAGAAAATTTTGTCAAAATTTTATTTCTATAGAAAATTTTGTCAAAATTTTATTTTTAAAGAAAATTTTGTGAAAATTGTATTCCTATTAAAACTTTTGTCAAAATTTTATTTCTATAGAAAATTTTGTCAACATTTTATTTCTATAGAAAATTTTGTCAAAATTTTATTTTTATAGAAAATTTTGTCAAAATTTTATTTCTATAGAAAATTTTGTCAAAATTTTATTTTTATAGAAAATTTTGTCAAAATTTAATTTCTATAGAAAATTTTGTCAAAATTTAATTTCTATAGAAAATTTTGTCAAAATTTTATTTTTATAGACAATTTTGTCAAAATTTTATTTCTATAGAAAATTTTGTCAAAATTTTATTTCAATGGAAAATTTTGTCAAAATTTTATTTTTATAGAAAATTTTGTCAAAATTTTATTTTTACAGAAAATTTTGTCAAAATTTTATTTCTATAGAAAATTTTGTCAAAATTTTATTTCTATAAAAAAATTTGTCAAAATTTTATTCCTATAAAAACTTTTGCCAAAATTTTATTCCCATAGATTTTTTTTCAAAATTTTATTTCAATAGAAAATTTTGTAAAAATTTTATATCAATAGAAAATTTTGTAAAAATTTTATATCAATAGAAAATTTTGTAAAAATTTTATTTTTATAGAAAATTTTGTGAAAATTTTATTTCTATAAAAAATTTTGTCAAAATTTTATTTTTATAGAAAATTTTGTGAAAATTGTATTCCTATTAAAACTTTTGCCAAAATTTAATTTCTATAGACAATTTTGTCAAAATTTTATTTCTATAGAAAATTTTGTCAAAATTCTATTTCTATAAAAAATTTTGTCAAAATTTTATTCCTATAAAAACTTTTGCCAAAATTTTATTTCCATAGAAGTTTTTTTCAAAATTTTATTTCTATAGAAAATTTAGTCAAAATTTTATTTCTATAGAAAATTTTGTCAAAATTTTATTTCTATAGAAAATTTTGTTAAAATTTTATTTTTATAGGAAATTTTGTCAATTTTTTATTTCTATAAAAAATGTTGTCAAAATTTAATATCTATAGAAAATTTTGTCAGAATTTAATTTCTATAGAAAGTTTTGTCAAAATTGTATTTCTATAGAAAATTTTGTCAAAATTTTATTTTTATAGAAAAGTTTGTCAAAGTTTAATTTCTATAGAAAATTTTGTCAATATTTTATAGAAAATTGAAATCCAAGATGTACTTGGGGAGAAGTATTTTGTGCAAAATTTACGAAAACATCAAAAATTCTGCGAATCTACCAAACAGTAAAAAAATCTACCATTTTTTGTAGAATTCTACCAACTGTGGCAACCGTGGTTATGGTTTCCATCCCAGTTTCGACCAAACACCAAAATGTGTTTTAGTGATTGCTTAACCCCGTCTCAGTAATGATGGTGTCATTTTTGAGTGTTTCAAAGCTTCTCTCAGTAGTTTCACCGCATTGTGGAACCCCGTTCAGACTCGGCTGTAATAGGGAACCCCTTGTCATTGAGCTAAACATAGAATCAGGAAGTACTCATTAAAATGAGAGAAGTACACCTCTGTGGTATCACAGTAGACTGAATAGTCTAAGTAAACCTGAAATATAGGGCTGCCTCTATATCTAGCCTAACTTGCCACTTTCTTCAAACGATGATACTTTTTTACCATTTGTTTGTTGTGCCACTAAATCTCATTCTTTTTAGATTTTTGTGTCACTTTTTTTACCATAATAACATAATTAATGTAATTAAATAGTGTCAATTACATTAATTTATACTGTAGTAACACATTAACACATTTCTATCCCAAAAACCGTTACGATTACAGCAATGGATAGATCAATTTTTCTTTTTACACCATAATATTTTCACCTACCTCCTAAAAGAGGTAGGTGAAAAGACAAAAAAATCTATAGTAGATATACCGGGTTATTCTTCTGAATATTCAATTTCATAGAAAGATTTTCAAAAAAAAATAAACTTATTGTTATCTTTATATTGAATAACAAATCTGTAAAAGAAATTATATTGACCATCTTTCTCCAACATATTACCCACACTGAAAAAAATATTTAAATTTTAGGATGCGCAATTTACAAAATATTAAGCACAAATTTGTTTTTGAAATGAAATTCTAATTAAAATAAAGTTTATAATCTTTCCTTCAAAATTGTTTTCATTTAATTAAAAAATAAAAACGCTTCAAATATAAGCTAAGACCTTAGGATTTAGCATCTTTGGTTTAAAGTTTTTTTTTTTGGAATTACGAAAACATTTCTTTGTTTTGAAGTATCCGTTATGTTATATCCTTAAGGGAAGGTCAAAATCTTTGGATCCAGGTAAACTTTTTTTTGAGAGCATACCACCACCCTTAAAATATGAGAAATCAACACAGCTAAATTTTATCACAGCATAAGAACATCAAAGAACGATGTGATGACATTGATTTTTTTTTTTCAATTATAAAGGTTTCATTCCATTTGTAGTCGCACTCAAAAGGCTTCTTCGATATATATTAGCCACATAGTATTTACCTCTCCAGGCAATTTGTTATTTTTATTAAAAATAACGGTAAAAGTATAGCTGAAATACTTCTATTGAATTTTCACTTAGAGATGCGTTTTTGTGCGAGGAGGGAGGTGTAAACAGTGGCCGACGTCCTGCAAGGACAGTCAATATAGACTGTGTCATTTTCCATTGTAAAGCCTAATCAGCCAGTTTCACTTGTAAGGATGCTGTTATTGGCAGTGACAACAATGCTATGTGATTGCTTGTTACCCAGACCTAATGTCTAGCAAGCGGGTAGGCAGAATGGATTGACTGTGAGGTCGAGAGGACAATAAATTTCTTGTTACCTTTTTCTACACTGAAAATAAATTAACCTAATATAGAAGATAATCCAATCTAACTTTTATTTTTAACTAAATTTTTTGAAAATAAAAATTTTAAAAATTAGAAATCAAAATCAAAATCAAAATTAATAATATTTGCTTTTATTTGTTTTCATTAAATTTTGTACACGAATTTGAGTCCCTCCGTTAAAGATGCATGTCTTTTAAGTAAGGCAAAATCTCTTTAAAATAATGGAAAACAAGTATATACGGCCGAAGCTTATGTACCCTCCATCATGGATTGCGTAGAAACTTCATCTAAACACTGCCATCCACAATCGAATTACTTAAGCTGCGGTAACGCCTGCCGATGGCAAGGTATCTTAAAACCTCCTAACACCATCTTCTAAATTGTATGTAAGTCCATACGTGGTATATATTAAATCAAAAAATATCGATCCAATACGTATATAATTCAGTTTGACAAAGTAGACATAAAATTTTGACAAAATTTTCTACAGAAATAAAATTTTAACAAAATTTTCTATAGAAATAAAATTTTCACAAAATTTTCTACAGAAATACAAATTTTGACAAAATTTTCTATAGAAAGAAAATTTTGACAAACATTTCTACAGAAATAAAACTTCAACAAAATTTTCTATAGAAATAAACTTTTGACAAAATTTTCTATAGAAATAAAATCTTGGTAGACTATTTTTGGCTCTAGTGGCAACCATGATTATGAACCGAATAAAATTTGAACAAAATTTTCTATAGAAATAAAATTTTGACAAAATTTTCTATAGAAATAAAATTTTGACAAAATTTTCTATAGAAATAAAATTTTGACAATGATGAAAATTTTATTATGAACCGAATAAAATTTTAACAAAACTTTCTCTAGAAATAAAATTTTGACAAAATTTTCTCTAGAAATAAAATTTTGACAAAATTTTCTATAGAAATAAAATTTTGACAAAATTTTCTATAGAAATAAAATTTTGGTAGATTATTTTTGGCTCTAGTGGCAACCATGATTATGAACCGATATGGACCAATTTTTGTGTGATTGGACCAATTTTGGTATGGTTGTTAGCGACCATATACTAACAACACGTGCCTAATTTGATCCGGAATTTTGCTCCTCCAAGAGGCTCCGGAGGTCAAATCTGGAGAATGTTTTATATGGGGGCTATATATAATTATGGACCGATATGGACCAATTCTGGCACGGTTGTTAAAGATTGGATGAAATTTGCTTCTCTTTGAGGCTCCGCAACCCAAATCTGGTGATCGGTTTATATGGGCGCCATATATAATTATGGACCGATGTGGACCAATTTTTGCACGGTTGTTAGAGACCATATACCAATACCATGTACCAAATTTCAGCCGGATCGGATGCAAGTTGCTCCTCTTTGAGGCTTCGCAAGCCAGATCTGGAGATCGGTTTATATGGGGTCTATATATAATTATGAACCGATGTGGACCAATTTTTGCATGGTTGTTAGAGACCATATACCAATACCATGTACCAAATTTCAGCCGGATCGGATGCCATTTGCTCCTCTTTGAGGCTTCGCAAGCCAAATCTGGAGATCGGTTTATATGAGGTCTATATATAATTAAGGACCGATATGGACCAATTTTTGCATGGTTGTTAGAGACCATATACCAATATCATGTACCAAATTTCAGCCGGATCGGATGAAATTTTCTTCTCTTTGAGGCTCCGCAAGCCAAATCTGGGGATCGGTTTATATGGGGGCTATATATAATTATGGACCGATGTGGACCAATTTTTGCATGGTTGTTAGAGACCATATACCAACGCCATATACCAAATTTCAGCCGGATCGGATGAAATATGCTTCTGTTAGAGGCTCCACAAGCCAAATCTGGAGATCGGTTTATATGGGGTCTATATATAATTATGGACCGATATGGACCAATTTTTGCATGGTTATTAGGGACCATATACCAACATCATGTACTAAATTTCAGCCGGATCGGTAGAAATTTTCTTCTCTTTGAGGCTCCGCAAGCCAAATCTGGGATCGGTTTATATGGGGGCTATATATAATTATGGACCGATGTGAACCAATTTTTTCATGGTTGTTAGAGACCATATACCAACACCATATACCAAATTTCAGCCGGATCGGATGAAATATGCTTCTGTTAGAGGCTCCACAAACCAAATCTGAGGGTCCCTTTATATGGGGGCTATACGTAAAAGTGGACCGATATGGCCCATTTTCAATACTACATCGATAACAACTACTTGTGCCAAGTTTCAAGTCGATAGCTTGTTTCGTTCGGAAGTTAGCGTGATTTCAACAGACGGACGGACGGACGGACGGACATGCTTAGATCGACTCAGAATTTCACCACGACCCAGAATATATATACTTTATGGGGTCTTAGAGCAATATTTCGATGTGTTACAAACGGAATGACAAAGTTAATATACCCCCATCCTATGATGGAGGGTATAAAAAATACATTCAAATCGATGATTTGAGTTTGGCAAAGGAAAAGAGATATGCTGGCAAATTTGTTTAGGCAGTAGCCGACTATCAAACCCTTTTTCGGGAGGTTCAAGTGTAGTTCACTTTGGGTTGAGTGAATTACCCGAATTTATTCTGATAATTGGTTGATAGTTTTTCTGCAAGTAGAGGGTGCTGATGAGGAATGTGGTAATTCCGAAACAGCTGTACATCCAACCATCTTGCAGTCTATAGGGCTTTGCCCAAATAAATTTGACAAGCATACTTTTCCTCTGTTGGTTTAGCTACACTTGAAGTTTAGTCAATGCATGGCTTTAAGCTGAGATCAAAAAAACAACAAGAATGGAAAACATCTAAAGAAATAATTTTTAAATTAACTGATGTATTGAATATTTAGACCAAAGATAAAAAATTGATCAAAAATAGGCTAATAGTTATTTTGTGGACTTTGAAAGTTTTTATTTTTAATTTAAAAAAATTGTCTTGTCATTTTGGATTTTTAAACTGGCATTTATTTGTATGTAAATAGCACGATAAAGGAAATCAGTTTCTTAATTTTAATATCATAGAGCCCATATTTAAAGCACGAACACTTTCTAAAAAAATGTCCGTATTTGAAAGAAGCAGCATTCTTTGAACGGAATCGATATAAAAATTCTTATTAGAAGGATTGTGGTAAACAAATCAGATTTTTTTTTGAGTGTTGTCCAATTTTATTATCGGCTTAAATTGATTTTATATTTATATCTCACATTGCTATACACTCAAAAAAAATTAAGTGGATTCAAAGCTTTTGTTCTTCCCTTAAGGATCTTGGTATTGATTCCGAGTCAATGATCAGGCTTCTTTAAAATAATGACATTTTTTGGCGATCTATCTGGCTCTAAATCTTGGATCTTATTTATCAAAGCTATTCACGTACAAAAAAAATGCCAATTAAAAAATTCAAATTATAGCGGATACTTCAAAGTAAAAAATGTTTTCTGAATTCCAAAAAACAAAAATGTAAACCAAAAATCCTGAAAATAAGTCTTAACATATATATGAAGTGTCTTTATCTTAAATCTAAAGATTCAATATTTTACTGAATTTTAGGACGATTTCTTTTAATCAAAAATGCGTTTCTTTACTTTAATGAAAATTTGCTTTAGTTCAAAGACATGTGACTTTAACGAAGGGACGCTAATTTACAAAATTTGTGTTCTAAATTTAATGAAACATGTTTTATGCACAGATTATAAACTTTATTTTAATAAATTTTTTTTATGAAATTCGTCCTTAACATTTTGTAAATTGCCCGTAATAAAATTTAGTTGGCGTAATCCTTAATTTCATATAAATGTTTTTTTCAGCGTAGGCTCAGGTATAACCTTGAATAATATGTGGATGTAACAACTATATATATCGATCCATTCATTAGTAATAACTGTTGTAGCTCCCTTCTATATCTCCGGTCTATATGGAAAGATTAAACTTATGTCAAATATACGAGGGTGGTCCAAAAAGTATTTGGCTCTACAGCCTTTCTAGTAAACGCATTGCCAAAGTGATATAAAACCTCTGCTCTATTTTATAATTCTTCTACCTTTCCCCTTTCATCGTCTCCACACCCTCTCATCTCTTACCGCTTAAGCGAATTTAATAAATCATTTACGTTATTAAATGAAACGATGAAACTGTCATCATCAGAACCATAATTCAAAACTTAAAAATATGTTTTTTTTTTTTTTTGAGAAAGGTCCTTCAAGAGCACTCTCTGTTTGTTATTGTCAATTTTTTTAATTGCACCCTGGTGATGAAGTTGTCAATTTTAGTTGCTCTTGAACAACCACCACCATTGCCCAGTAAAGGGACGCATTTCCTCACCGGGTGGATGATAACAAAAGTATTCACATTCATATGTGGTTAACAAGTGAAGGGATTTGAAACCACAATTATGGGTGGGTGAAAACTAATCTACATCATAAAGGAAGAAGAAACAGTGTAGCACATTTGCATAGGACTTTACAAAAAATGATGGCAAGATTTATTCAATTACATTTAAAGACTACTGCCGGGATCTACTTCATTGCCGTTTCTTGACATTTTTTGTGTTTTTTTTTACTTTGGAATTAAAATAAGTCTCCTAGTTGCTATCGATAGCGGAATATCCGTTATATTCATAGGTTATTTTATTCTCTAGAATTCACCAAAAGTAGTTGCATCTGAGAATATTTAAAAATATTCAGAGTGCAAATTTAGTAGTGTGATTGGGTTATGTTTGCATGGGAAATCGCAATCATTAATCAATTAAAACTGGTTCACAAAATGCTATCCAAAATACCCAGCATAAAAGATGGAACATGAATTTTAAAAGAGTGGCAAACTTTTCATATAGAAAAAGTGACAATTAAACGCTTATATATATCAGGGTTTTATATACAATTCTGAAAAACAAAAAACTTTTTCAATTTAGAACTATCTAATCATTCTATCCTCATTTCATTCAAAAGAACTCGTTGAAATTTCATATTCATGAGATTATCTCGTTTATCAGATATAAAGAATTTTCTTTGCATACTTTTAGGCGGTAAACCTGTTCAATTATTCACAATTTGTAAAGACACCTGTCATTTCTGTAATCTTAAAGGGATTTGGTATCAACATTTACAAAATATATACAGTCTGTAAAAACCACACTCTTTCAAAAGTAGACAACTTTCGTGAAACCGTGGCTTTCGTGAAACCGTGGCTATATTATGTCATTAAAATTTATCTCTCTTAAGTGGACAGCTCCCCAATATGAACAGATTTTAGGTAACCGTGAGTGTCCACTACTAAGAGGTTTCACCATAAATGGCTATGAATAAAAAGTGGCACTATGACACGAAAATTTAAAAATTTAGGGAATTCAGTGACAAAAAACGTTTCATCGCTTGAAAAAAAGTAGCAAACCACGGTTGCAACTCGTGCCAAAACTAATCTACAAAAATTTAAGAAAAAATTTTACACAATCTACCAAATTAAAAATGTTTTTCTTGAAGTTTTTGCTCAAATCTTTTTGGTTAGTATGAAAAAATGTTTTTTTTTCTTTGAATGAATGATTGATATCTTCTATTAGTGACCATCACAATGGTTTCGATAGTATGAATTAATACAAAAATTAAAATTTTTAAAGGTATTGAATTATAAAACTTTTCACAAAATTTTATTTTTATAGAGAACGTTCTCACAATTTTATTTTTATAAAAAAAATTCTCAAAATTTTATTTCTATAGAAAGTTTTCTCAGAAGTTTATTTCTATAGAAATTTTTCTTAACATTTTATTTCTATAGAAAATTTTTTCAAAATGTAATTTTTATAGAAAATTTCATAAAAATTTTATTTGTATAGAAAATTTTGTCAACATTTTTTTTTCTATAGAAAATTTTCTCAAAATTTTATTTTTATAGAAAATTTCCTAAAAATTTTATTTCTATAGAAAATTTCCTAAAAATTGTATTTTTATAGAAAATTTCCTAAAAGTTATATTTGTATAAAAAATTCTCTCAAAATTTAATTTTTATATATTATATTTATATAACATTTTTTAAAAATTTTCTACATATAGAATATTTTTCACAATTTGATTGCTCTAGCAAATTTTCTCAAAAATTTATTTCTATAGAAAATTTTCTAAAAATTTTATTTATTTAGAAAATTCCCTCAAAATTATATTATTATATATTATTTTAAAAGAACATTTTTTCAAAATTTTATACGTATAGAATATTTTTTTAAAAACTTTATTCCTCTAGCAAATCTTCTCAAAAATGTATTTTATAGAAAATTTTCTCAAAAGTTTATTTCTATAGCAAATTTTCTCAAATTGTTTTTTATAGAAATGTTCTACAAATTTTGTTTCTATAGAAAAATTTCTAAAAGTTTTATTTCTAAAGAAAATTTTTTCAAAATTTTATTCGTATAGAATATTTTTTAAAAATTTTATTCTTCTAGCAAATTTTCTCAAAATTTTATTTCTGTAGAAATTTTTTTCAAATTTTTATTTCTATAGAAAATTTTCTCAAAATGTTATTTCTGTAGAAAATTTACTCAAAATTTTATTTCTATAGAACACTTTGTCAAAATTTTATTTTTATAAAAAAATTTCTAAATATTTTATTTCTATAGAAAATTTATTTTTATAAAAAAAAATTCTCAAAATTTTATTTCTATAGAAAGTTTTCTCAGAAGTTTATTTCTATAGAAATTTTTCTCAACATTTTATTTCTATAGAAAATTTTTTCAAAATGTAATTTTTATAGAAAATTTCATAAAAATTTTATTTGTATAGAAAATTTTGTCAACATTTTTTTTTCTATAGAAAATTTTCTCAAAATTTTATTTTTATAGAAAATTTCCTAAAAATTTTATTTCTATAGAAAATTTCCTAAAAATTGTATTTTTATAGAAAATTTCCTAAAAGTTATATTTGTATAAAAAATTCTCTCAAAATTTAATTTTTATATATTATATTTATATAACATTTTTTAAAAATTTTCTACATATAGAATATTTTTCACAATTTGATTGCTCTAGCAAATTTTCTCAAAAATTTATTTCTATAGAAAATTTTCTAAAAATTTTATTTATTTAGAAAATTCCCTCAAAATTATATTATTATATATTATTTTAAAAGAACATTTTTTCAAAATTTTATACGTATAGAATATTTTTTTAAAAACTTTATTCCTCTAGCAAATCTTCTCAAAAATGTATTTTATAGAAAATTTTCTCAAAAGTTTATTTCTATAGCAAATTTTCTCAAATTGTTTTTTATAGAAATGTTCTACAAATTTTGTTTCTATAGAAAAATTTCTAAAAGTTTTATTTCTAAAGAAAATTTTTTCAAAATTTTATTCGTATAGAATATTTTTTAAAAATTTTATTCTTCTAGCAAATTTTCTCAAAATTTTATTTCTGTAGAAATTTTTTTCAAATTTTTATTTCTATAGAAAATTTTCTCAAAATGTTATTTCTGTAGAAAATTTACTCAAAATTTTATTTCTATAGAACACTTTGTCAAAATTTTATTTTTATAAAAAAATTTCTAAATATTTTATTTCTATAGAAAATTTTCTCAAAATTTTATTTCTATAGAAAATTTTGTGAAAATGTTTTTCTATAGAAAAAATTCTAAAAGTTTTATTTCAGTAGAAAATTTTCTAAAAATATTATTGCTATAGAAAATTTACTCAAAATTGTATTTCTATAGAAAAATTTCTAAAAGTTTTATTTCTATAGAATATTTTTCAAAATTTTATACGTATAGAATATTTTTTAAAAATTTTATTTTTCTAGCAAATTTTCTCAAAATTTTATTTCTGTAGAAATTTTTCTCAAAATTTCATTTCTATAAAAAATTTACTCCAAATTTAATTTCTATAGAAGATTTTCTCAAAATTTTATTTCTGTAGAAAATCTTCTCGAAATTTTATTTCTATAGAAAATTTACTCAAAATTTGATTTCTATAGAACACTTTGTCAAAATTTTATTTTTATAAAAACTATTCTAAACATTTTATTTCTATAAAAAATTTTCTCAAAATTTTATTTCAGTAGAAAATTTTCTCAAAATTGTATTTTTATAGAAAATTTTGTTAAAATGTTATTTCTATAGAAAAAATTCTAAAAGTTTTATTTCAGTAGAAAATTTTCTCAAAATATTATTTCTATAGAAAATTTACTCAAAATTGTATTTCTATAGAAAAATTTCTAAAAGTTTTATTTCTATAGAATATTTTTCAAAATTTTATACATATAGAATATTTTTTAAAAATTTTATTTTTCTAGCAAATTTTCTCAAAATTTTATTTCTGTAGAAATTTTTCTCAAAATTTTATTTCTATAAAAAATTTACTCAAAATTTTATTTTTATTGAAATTTTTTTCAAAATTTTATTTCTGTAGAAAATTTTCTCGAAATTTTATTTCTGTAGAAAATTTTCTCGAAATTTTATTTCTGTAGAAAATTTTCTCGAAATTTTATTTCTATAGAACATTTTGTCAAAATTTTATTTTTATAAAAAATTTTCTAAACATTTTATTTCTATAGAAAATTTTCTCAAAATTTTATTTCAGTAGAAAATTTTCTCAAAATATTATTTCTATAGAAAATTTACTCAAAATTGTATTTCTGTAGAAAAATTCCTAAAAGTTTTATTACTATAGAACATTTTTCAAAATTTTATACGTATAGAATATTTTTTAAAAATTTTATACTTCTAGCAAATTTTCTCAACATTTTATTTCTGTAGAAACTTTTTCAAATTTTTATTTCTATAAAAAATTTACTCAAAATTGTATTTCTATAGAAAATTTTCTCAAAATTTTATTTCTGTAGAAAATTTTCTCGAAATTTTATTTCTATACAAAATTTACTCAAAATTTTATTTCTATAGAACACTTTGTCAAAATTTTATTTTTATAAAAAATTTTCTAAATATTTTAAATCTATAGAAAATTTTATTTCAGTAGCAAATTTTCTCACAATTTTATTTCAGTAGAACATTTGCTCACAATTTCATTTCTATAAAAAATTTTGTCAAATTGTTATTTCTATAGAAAAAATTCTAAAAGTTTTATTTCATTAGAAAATTTTCTCAAAATATTATTCCTATACAAAATTTACTCAAAATTGTATTTCTATAGAAAATTTTCTAAAAGTTTTATTTCTATAGGACATTTTGCAAAATTTTATACGTATAGAATATTTTTTAAAAATTTTATTCTTCTAGCAAATTTTCTCAAAATTTTATTTCTATAAAAAATTTACTCAAAATTTTATTTCTATAGAAAAATTTCTCAAAATTTTATTTCTGTAGAAAATTTTCTCGAAATTTTATTTTGAGTATTTTTATAAAAAATTTTCTAAACATTTTATTCCTATAGAAAATTTTCTCAAAATTTTATTTCAGTAGAAAATTTTGTCAAAAATTTATTTCTATAGAAAATTTTCTCAAAAATTTCTTTTTCTAGCAAATTTTCTCAAAATTTAATTTCTATAGAAAATTTTCTTGATTTTATGAAAATTTTCTATAGAAAAATCTCTCAAAATTTAATTGTTAATTGCCATATATAGAAAAAATTTTGAAAAAATTAAACGTTTAGAATATTTTTTGATAGTTTATTCATCTAGAAAATTTTCTCAAAAATTTATTTCTACAGAAAATTTTTTCAAAATGTTATTCCTATAGAAAAATTTCTCAAAATTTTATTTTTTTTAAATTATCAACATTTTTTAATATAGAAAATTTGGTCAAAATTCAATTTATATTTAAAATTTAAGTAGTAAGGGAAAAATCTTTTTGAAATTCTCCCAAAACATCAAGAATTCTATTAATGTACCAAACAGTAAAAATCTTTGCCTCTTTTGGTAGAATTCTACCAACTGTTGCAAACGTAATGGTAACACCATCTATGAGTGATTCTTATTTGGTCTACATCCATCTTTCGAATTTGGAGTCCAACCCATATTCTTTGAGTTTTTTTTGCACTGGGTTATTTTTTTTTTTTTTTAGTTCGGGTTTTCCGCTTTTTCATAATCTAATCACCCTATACTGTATCTATTTAAATTATTTCTCAACACAAATTAAAAAATCAAATAAATGGAAGATGATTTAAATTATCATTTGGAGGTAAATGCCATGAATATTCAACCACCCAAGAGTTAACCACGTAGCCACCCTCGCCAATCAACATCAAACCTAGGTATTTACTATGAGCAAAAAAACTAAGGAAGAAAAAAAATACATCAGCAAATATTTTCATAATATTAATGTGACATAATTACATTCAACCACCAAACCAAATTAATTTTTCATACCACACAGCAAACAAGAAGAAGAAGAAGCATAGAAGGACGGACACCCAAAGGAAGCAATCATTATGATAAGGATGACACACAAGGGACGGCGTATAGGTGGTGAGTGCTAAGGCAATGGAAATGGAAACCCCTTAAGAGAATTCGTCACAAAATGATTGGATATGATATGGCAGGATTTTCTATGTAGAGTTAACAATTGACAAGATTTGAATTCTCATGGTTGGGTTGGTAAACCTCAATAAGGCCACACAGCGAACTCGGGAACAACTGACGGTGTATGAACCGCAATAACATCAAAAATATGATAAAAATTGATAGAGCACAGATGAGAGTCGCTGGCAAAAAGCTGGAAAAATTTCCAGCTGAGGATAATTTCTTGTAGTAATGATTGTCATCAACATTATGCTGTGTAGCATTATCATTGCAATTGTTAAGGCCATAGATGGCTACATAAATTTGTATGCCAGAGAGTGGGTATATGTATGTGTGAGTGTGTGTGTATTCATTTATGAGAGTACTTATAATCGGGTTTAATTTGTTATGATCTGAGTATAGAGATAACAGAGCAACATTGGCCCAGCCATTAGATAACAGTAATAGCTAGTCTCTCTCTCTCACTCTCCTACACACATTTAGCTAGCCCTCTTTACAATCAGACATTAAAATCTCCTGTTGTTTTTTGTTGTGTGTGTGTTTTTTTTCTCTCCCATTCATTCATTTTGATATCCTCACAGATGTAATCCCAGTGTAATCTAACCAAATTAAACTTTAAAGGCAAACAGTTGTTAAGTGGTTGTACCAAGCCCTCTAAGCCCATCGCCCGTTATCCAGCAAACCAAGAGAATGACAAGGTTTCATTTGCATTTGCCACAAATCCTGCCACGAAGCCATAACATGCATGCCTGCATGTAGCCAGGACAATACCCTCGCAACAACAACAACAACAACACCAACGATAAAACATCAAAGTGGCAATATTTCAAAATGAAAGTGAACCGAATGTGTAACAATTTGGATTTTTATTTTGCAACTATTTTCGTTCTATATCAGAAGAAGAGACGATGACATACCCAACGACCCTTCTGGCCTTCATCGTTTTCGTTTTTTTTTTACTTGTGGCGTGTTGACATACGTTTCCGTTTGTAAACGCTGCATGTCATCGATATACAAAAATAAGAAACCACTTGAAGTTCTTTGCAAACTCTCCACCATGGAAGTGGCTGCCTTACCTTTGCTCATTCACTATGATTCACTGTCCAGGATGAGTTCGTTTAAAGTACCAAAGGCAAAGAAATACCATAATGGGTATGGGTAGGTGACATTGGTACATGTGTAACAATCTTCGTGGTATGTTTGTTTGTTTGTTTGCTTGCTTGTTGATATACCACATACTTGACAATCTGTTGAAAAAAAACTAAGTATTCAGAAAAAAAAAACCGAACTTCAAGTGATGAAAGGGTTATCAAATTAATACTCACTTTGTTTTTTTTTTGAAATGTCATTCAAGTGTTATCGATATTCTTACTTGAAGAAGGACACTTTAGGTGGAACAAACCCGAAGTACTTATTCAATGCACATAAACCTTATATCGATATTTATGCCAACTGGTTTGGAAAATAGATAACCGGGGAAATAGCTGGACAGTGGTCCCTAAAAACAAAGTCAATGGAGGGCGAACCTAATCTTGTTAGTCTTTCTCTAAAGATGGTTGTATGGCCCAAGGCCAAAATTGGGTCAACTGAAAAAATATTTACTTGGAATTTTAATTAAAAGAAAGTTTATTATCTTTACTTGAATATTTCTTATTAAATTTAGAACACAAATGTTAGAAATTTGCGTCCTTTCGTTAAAGTCGTATGCCTTTGAACTAAGGCAAATTTTCCTTAAAGTAAAGAAAACATTTTCAATTTAAAGAAATCGTCGTAAAATTAACAGAAATATTGAATCTTTATATTTAAAATAAAAATGCTTTAAATATAGGCTAAGATTTATCTTGAGTATTTTGAATCTTTGGTTTATTTTTTTTTATACCCTCCACCATAGGATGGGGGGTATATTAACTTTGTCATTCCGTTTGTAACACATCGAAATATTGCTCTAAGACTCCATAAAGTATATATATTCTGGGTCGTGGTGAACTTCTGAGTCGATCTGAGCATGTCCGTCCGTCCGTCTGTTGAAATCACGCTAACTTCCGAACGAAACAAGCTATCGACTTGAAACTTGGCACAAGTAGTTGTTATTGAGGTAGGTCGGATGGTATTGCAAATGGGCCATATCGGTCTACTTTTACGTATAGCCCCCATATAAATGGACCCCCAGATTTGGCTTGCGGAGCCTATAAGAGTAGCATATTTCATCCGATCTGGCTGAAATTTGGTACATGGTATTAGTATATGGTCTCTAACAACCATGCAAAAACTGGTCCATATCGGTCCATAATTACATATAGCCCCTATATAAACCGATCTCCAGATTTGAACTCAGGATCCTCTTAGAGGAGCAAAATTCATCCGATCCGGTTGAAATTTAGTACGTTGTGTTAGTATATGGTATCTAATAACCATGCAAAAATTGGCTCATATCGGTCCATAATTATATATAGCCCCCATATAAACCAATCCCCAGATTTGGTTTGCGGATCCTCTAAGAGAAGCAAATTTCATCCGATCTGGCTGAAATTTGGTACATGGTATTAGTATATGGTCTCTAACAACCATGCAAAAACTGGTCCATATCGGTCCATAATTATATATAGCCCCCATATAAACTGGAAATCCGGAGCCTCTTGGACGAGCAAAATTCATCCGATTCGGGTGAAATTTGCAACCTGGTGTTAATAAAGGGTGGTTAAAATTTCAAAGGCCGATGTTGATTTTGAATAAAACACAAACTATTTAGGTAATTATTGTAATTTTATTTTATTATGATATATTGGTATTACTCAATTATCTATGGAACAAAATATCGGCCAAATGGGCGCCGCGACCTCAGTGGCACATCTTCATCCGATGGTCCAAATTTTCGATGACGCTGACGCATAATGGAGGTTCTATGCCGTTAATGTGCCGAATTATCTCCTCCTTTAGCTCTTGAATTGTTTCTGGCTTATCGACGTACACCTTTTCTTTCAAATAACTCCAAAGAAAAAAGTCCAACGGTGTCAAACCACATGATCTTGGCGGCCAATTGACATCGCCATTACGTGAGATAACACGGCCATTGAATTTGTTGCGCAAAAGAGCCATTGTTTCGTTAGCCGTGTGGCAAGTGGCACCGTCCTGCTGAAACCACATATCGTCCACATCCATATCTTCCAATTCGGGCCACAAAAAGTTCGTTATCATCTTACGAAAGCGAACACCATTCACAGTAACTGCCTGACCGGCCTCATTTTGGAAAAAATACGGCCCGATAATTCCGCCAACCCATAAACCGCACCAAACAGTCACTCTTTGTGGGTGCATTGGTTTTTCGACAATCACTCTTGGATTCTCATTCACCCAAATGCGGCAATTCTGTTTATTGACGAATCCACTGAGGTGAAAATGTGCCTCATCACTGAAGGTGATTTTCTTCGAAAATTGATCAACCACTGTTGCCATTTCTTGGAACCATTTAACACGTTGTTGGATTGTGTATCTCTCCACGGTTCAAATTGAGTAAGTCTGAAATAGAGAAATGTCAAATAAAATTCGGCCCTTAAAATTTAACCATCCTTTATATGTCCGTTAATAATCATGCCAAAATTGATCCATATCGGTCTATAGATATATAGCCGATCCCCAATCACAAAAAAATAATCTAGCACAATTTTATTTCTATAGAAAATTTCGTCAAAATTTTATTTCTATAGAAAATTTTGTCACAATTTTATTCCTACAGAAAAATTTGTCAACTTTTATTTCTGTAGAAAATTTTGGCAAAATTTTATTTCTATAGAAAATGTTGTCAAAATTTTAATTCTATAGAGAATGTTGTCAAAATTTGAAATCTTTTGAAAATTTTGTCAAAATTTTATTTCTCTAGAAAATTTTGTCAAAATGATATTTCTATAGAAAATTTTGTAAAAATATTATTTCTATAGAAAATTTTGTAAAAACTTATTTCTATAGAAAATTTTAATATATACCACGTATGGACTACGTGGTATATATTACGGTATTAGGAAGTTTTAAGATATCTTGCCATCGGTAAGTGTTACCGCAACCCAAGTAATTCGATTGTGGATGACAGTCTTCAGTAGAAGTTTCTACGCAATCCATGGTGGAGGGTACATAAGTTTCGGCCTGCCCGAACTTACCGCCGTATATATTTGTTGTTTATTAAATTTAGGACACAGATTTTGGAATTTTGCATCCTTCCGTTAAAGTCATATGCCTTTGAACTAAGGCAAATTTTCCTTAAAGTAATTTTATTTTAAGAAATCGTACTTAAATTAACAGAAATATTGAGATTTATCTTGAGGATTTTGAATCTTTGCTTTAATTTTTTTTTGGAATTAAGAAATTTCGATATCGTGGTGGTCGGGCTTCGCAAAACTGCATTTCATGTTGTTTGATTTACTGGAAACATGCAGAGAAGATATGGAGTGGCCTCGTCACAAACACTCGTTGGAGGTTCGAGACTTTCTTCTATGAACAGAGTTGGACTCTGTGGATAAACTCCTATATAACTTTAATTTTAATAGATTTTCATCAGTTAGGGTTTATTTTCACACGGCCTTTTAAGTCAAAAGTGAAAATGAACCCTAATTTTGCTTTGGCATGGATTTTCATTCATCATTTTGTTGAGGTTCATTTTTAATTACGTGTAACGGGACAATAAAAATAAGACCAAAATTGGTCGTTGAAGCGATCAGGTGGCATTCATAGGTGGCCCTTCTTCTCCCGAAAAATACCGCCAAAATTTTTGTAACGAGTTTCAATGTGGTTGTTCATTGTTGTTTCTAATCAAACAAATGATAAATACCATGAAATCCATCATCTCGTATTAGCATAAAACAGCATTTCGGATTACATCATGTACAAAATTTTGGGGATGTGATGCTTTCGGCGCGGATGCTCATTTGCTGCCTCCGGACCCGAAGCGCAAAGGTGAAACCCTTTCATAAGAGAGATCCAAGGGAGCATCTGCATCATTTTGTGACCGTTGACGAAATATTGGTCCACTAGTATACACCTGGTGAACGTTTTCCAAAAAAACAGCGAAAACTGGGGCGAAAACTGTCCCAACGTCCAGAAAGGTTATAACCACAGTTGACAGTATTGGTACTTCATGCAATCAGTCGAAGAATTATAAGTAACCAGTGAACTTGCTCCGAAATCTACTCCAAAAGACTGTAACATCTTTGCAAAACCACTCGACTGTTGCTTATCGATTTATTGGGCCGATTAAAGAAAAATATGTCCTACTGGGCCAAGAATGTGTCCTACTGAGCTCCGAAATCTCAAAGACTGTAACATCTTTGCAAAACCATACGACTGTTGCTTATCGAATTATTGGGCCGATTAAAGAAAAATATGTCCTACTGGGCCAAGAATGTGTCCTACTGGGTCCATTAAAATTATGGAGGTGATCGGTGTTTAACATTTAAACGATACTGTAATTTTGAACACTTTTTCCTTCTCAAACCATATCGTTATCAAGTGGATAATTAACATATGACGCCTGAAAATAGGCAAAGGAAATTTTAAAAATATAATTTTTAATTCCATTTAAAAAACGCGAACTCAAAATTTCGTAACAAAATGAATAAAATCGATTAAGTTCACATTGGTTTTCTTTCTTAATAAAAAATTTGACATTATTTAAAATAAGCCTGACACCTTTTATTTGGAACGACACTTTTTATGCCACCTTTGAAATTCTTTATAAAAACACTGATTTGGAACTATTGCCTAAGGAAGATTTCTTAAGTATCCTTAAAAATTCAAGTATTTTCTTTAATAACCCTATACCATAAATTGAGGTTCAGTCCTTGGACTCTATCAAAAAAACCAAACTAAAAGAGTGGTAGTATGGTGCCACTAAAAACCCACTTGAGCAATTGTATCTGTGTTTGTGTGGATTCGCTATACATTTTTTACGATTTTTTTTATCAACTTTTCTGTAGATTTAAGCGATTATTTGTGGCCTGCGTGAATGTAGCAAAGACACTCACACACACACATACACGTTTACATGAAAAATCTCAGTTCTCCGTCTCAACATTTTATTTATGGCATGATTTCCGTTTCCCCTCCCATTCTCTAACTGAAGCATTTCAGAGAACTTTTCATCTCATGTGTCCTGTATCTCATCGTGTCATCATCATGTTATTGCTGCTGTTTCTGTTGTCCTATCTAATGGATCTTGAAATATGGCCACAAATACACGTAAACAACATCAACTTACAACCAAAGCACTCGCCAGAAGAGAAAGAGAAAAAAACAAAGAAACCTGGAAAAACATTCCATTCCACTTAGTGTCTGAGCTGTAGTGAGTTTTTTTTTGGGGGGTTTTGCTGGTTTTTTTTTTTTTTTTTTTCCTGGAAATATTCCTAGAACTTTTGTTTATGCATTTAACGGGCTATCTACCCCATCACATCTGTCGTAGCGACAAGAATTCCGGGATATTTTCCTAATTTATCTTCTCGTCCCCCGCCCCTCCCCCACCAAAAAGAGGTGCTACCCTTTGGGTTGGGGGTAAATGAAAAAAATGGTCTATGCTTTTGTTCCGATTCCAAATGACCAAATAACAAATGGCGCAAAGTAGCTAGAAATGATGGACAAATGTAGACACACCACAGGAGCATGAGTACTCCGCGACTATGAAGTACACTCGGTCAAACAATCTCATTTCACAAAAGGGAAAGAAGAGGAACACAAGCAAGTTGTTGAGATGAAGGAACTTCACAGAGCATTCCAGTTGGAACTTAAGATCTTGACAAAAGGCCTTTGCATGGGGGGCTTATGAAGAATTAATTCGATATAATTCCGAATATTTCGAGAAATTAATCATCAACCATTCCCATTGACCAGAGTCTGTCACATGTTAAGAAAAGGTTGGAAAGACAAAAAATGGACCATGGTTTTATTCTGACTATTGGCATATTAGTACGAACACTTCCTAAGGAGGAGCACTGTTGCTTAGGGGTAGGTCCTCATCTCCGACCAGACATTATACACTAAGGAACAATGAAACAGAAAATTAATTTTTTACGATGGAGGAGATGCATCCTCGGGAGCCTCCTTAATGTGTTTCAAGTCGAGGCGAATAGACAAAAAATGGACCACGGCTTTATCTTGTCTATTGGAGCACAAGTAGGATCACTTCCAAGAAAACTTCCGGCTGTGGGTCGTATAATTAACCGACTCATTCTAAATTCATTTGTACAAGTGGGGGGATGAGTCTATTTTCACAATTTATTTGCATACGACTCTGTGTGATTAAATATTCTCGGGGTCGCATACGACAAGCTTTTCTAGTCAATTTTTTTTTGTGGTTAGCCACCGCGGTGCAATGATTAACATGCCCGCCTTAAATAAAGGGTCATGGGTTTCATCCACGGTTACCACAGTTGGTAGAATTCTACTGCAAATGGTAGATTTATTACTGCTTGGTAGAGTCTTTTATGTTTCGGTAGATTTTGCTATTCATATATAGAAATAAAATTTTGACAAAATTTTCTATAAAAATAAAATTCTGAAAAAAAAAATCTACAAAAATAAAATTTTGACAAAATTTTCTATAAAACCAAATTTTTGACAAAATTTTCTACAAAAATAAAATGTCGACAAAATTTTCTATAGAAATAAAATTTCGTCAAAATTTTCTACAAAAATAAAGTTTTGTCACAATTTTCTACAAAAATAAAATCTTGACAAAATTTTCTATAAAAACAAAATTTTGACAAAATTTTCTATAAAAATAAAATCTTGACAAAATTTTATATAAAAATAAAATTTTGACAAAATTTTCTATAGAAATAAAATTTTGACAAAATTTTCCATAAAACCAAAATTTTGACAAAATTTTCTATAGAAATAAAATTTTGACAAAGTTTTCTATATAAATAAAATTTTGAAAAAAATTCTATATGAATAAAATTTTGACAAAATTTTTTATAGAAATACAATTTTGTCAAAATTTTCTATAGAAACAAAATTTTGTCAAAATTTTCTATAGGAATACAACTTTGTCAAAATTTTCTACAAAAATAAAGTTTTGTCAAAATTTTCCATAGATATAAAATTTTGACAAAATTTTCTATAGAAATAAAATTTTGACAAAATTTTCTACATAAATAAAATGTTGACAAAATTTTCTATATAAATAAAATTTTGACAAAATTTTCTAAAGAGATACAATTTGTCAAAATGTTCAATAGAAATAAAATTTTGTCAAAATTTTCTATAGAAATACAGTTTTATCAATATTTTTTATAGAAATACAATTTTGACAAAATTTTCTACAGAAATAATATTATGACACAATTTTCTATAGAAATAAACTTTTGTCAAAATTTTCTACAAAAATAAAATGTTGTCAAAATTTTCTACAAAAATAAAATTTTGACAATATTTTCTACAAAAATAAAATTTCGACAAAATTTTCTATAGAAATAAAATTTTGACAAAATTTTCTATAAAAATAAAATTCTGAAAAAAAAAATCTACAAAAAAAAATTTTGACAAAATTTTCTATAAAACCAAATTTTTGACAAAATTTTCTACAAAAATAAAATGTCGACAAAATTTTCTATAGAAATAAAATTTCGTCAAAATTTTCTACAAAAATAAAGTTTAGTCACAATTTTCTACAAAAATAAAATCTTGACAAAATTTTCTATAAAAAAAAAATTTTGACAAAATTTTCTATAAAAATAAAATCTTGACAAAATTTTCTATAAAAATAAAATTTTGACAAAATTTTCTATAGAAATAAAATTTTGACAAAATTTTCCATAAAACCAAAATTTTGACAAAATTTTCTATAGAAATAAAATTTTGACAAAGTTTTCTATATAAATAAAATTTTAAAAAAAATTTCTATATGAATAAAATTTTGAAAAAAAAATTCTATATGAATAAAATTTTGACAAAATTTTTTATAGAAATACAATTTTGTCAAAATTTTCTATAGAAACAAAATTTTGTCAAAATTTTCTATAGAAATATAACTTTGTCAAAATTTTCTACAAAAATAAAGTTTTGTCAAAATTTTCCATAGATATAAAATTTTGACAAAATTTTCTATAAAAGCAAAATTTTATACAAAAATAAAATGTTGACAAAATTTTCTATAGAAATAAAATTTTGACAAAATTTTCTACATAAATAAAATTTTGAAAAAAAATTCTATATGAATAAAATTTTGACAAAATTTTTTATAGAAATACAATTTTGTCAAAATGTTCTATAGAAATAAAATTTTGTCAAAATTTTCTATAGAAATACAGTTTCATCAAAAATTTTTATAGAAATACAATTTTGACAAAATTTTCTACAGAAATAATATTATGACACAATTTTCTATAGAAATAAACTTTTGTCAAAATTTTCTACAAAAATAAAATTTTGACAATATTTTCTACAAAAATAAAATTTCG
The DNA here is from genome assembly GCF_050003625.1 of Haematobia irritans. Lineage (NCBI taxonomy): Eukaryota > Metazoa > Arthropoda > Insecta > Diptera > Muscidae > Haematobia > Haematobia irritans. Next base: position 7,578,959 of record NC_134398.1, read on the forward strand.
ACAAAATTTTCTATAGAAATAAAATTTTGACAAAATTTTCTATAAAAACAAAATTTTGACAAAATTTTCTATAAAAATAAAATTTTGACAAAATTGCTATAAAAATAAAATTTTGACAAAATTTTTATAAATATAAAATTTTGACAAAATTTTCTATAGAAATAAAATTTTGACAAAATGTTCTATAAAACCAAAATTTTAACAAAATTTTCTATTGAAATAAAATTTTGTCAAAATTTTCTACAAAAATAAAATTTTGACAAAATTTTCTATATAAATAAAATTTTGACAAAATTTTCTATATAAATAAAATTTTGACAAAATTTTCTATATAAATAAAATTTTGAAAAAAAATTCTATATGAATAAAATTTTGACAAAATTTTTTATAGAAATACAATTTTGTCAAAATTTTCTATAGCAACAAAATTTTGACAAAATTTGCTATATAAATAAAATTTTGACAAAATTTGCTATATAAATAAAATTTTGACAAAATTTTTTATAGAAATACAATTTTGACAAAATTTGCTATATAAAAAAAATTTTGTCAAAATTTTCTATAGAAATACAATTTGTATATTTCATGTTAGCCTGATAACGAAACAGGCAATTGACGTCCAAATGCATTAAATCTAATTATACAATTATTTTTCGAGCTTTATGGACAGATTATGGACAGATATCTGTCCATAAAGCTCGAAAAATAATTGTATAAGTAGATGAAATACAATTTTGTCAAAAAATTTCTATAAAATTTTGTCAAAATTTTCTATAGAAATAAATTTTGTCAAAATTTTCTATAGAAATACAGTTTTGACAAAATTTTCTATAGAAATAAAATTTTTACATAATTTTTTAAAAAAATAAAATGTCGACAAAATTTTCTATAAAACCAAAATTTTGACAAAATTTTCTACAAAAAAAATGTCGACAAAATTTTCTACAAAAATAAAATTTTGTCAAAATTTTCTAACAAAATAAAATTTTCTAGATAACTAAAATTTTGTCAAAAATTTCTACAAAAATAAAATTTTAACAAAATTTTCTAGATAAGTAAAATTTTAACAAAATTTTCTATAAAAATAAAATTTTAACAAAATTTTCTAGATAAATACAATGTTGTCAAAGTTTTCTATAAAAATAAAATTTTAACAAAATTTTCTATAGAAATACAATTTCGTCAAAATTTTCTATAAAAATACAATTTTGCCAAAATTTTCTACAGAAATCGAATGTTGACAAAATTTTCTATAGAAATCAAATTTTGAGAAAATTTTTTATAGAAATAAAATTTTGCAAAATAAGATTTTTTTTGTTTGGTAGTTTTTTTTTAGTAAAATGTTCTCCAAATTTTGGTAGATTATTTTTGGCCCGAGTGGCACGTGGTTTCATCCTATTTTCGAGCAAACACCAAAAAATTTCTCAGGAGTGGATTATCCCCTCTCAGTAATGCTGGTGACATTTCTGAATATTTCCAAGCTTCTCTAAGTGGTTTCACCAAAATGTGGAACGCCGCTCGGACTCAGCTATAAAAATGAGCTATAAAAATGTCATTGAGCTAATTAAAGATTTGAGCATCACTCAATGATAAGAGTGAAGTTCACCACTCTGGTATCACAAGGGGTTGATTAGTCTATGTGAGTAGGAACTATCGGTCTCACTAATAGAACAAATTACGTTGCAAAATCGTGAACGGACAGTAACAAAATGAAACGGAAACGTTCATGAAAAATCATCACGGTTTCGTCCACGATTTCATGAACGGCTTTCGTATTTCTTTGGCCATGAAAAATCTTCAAATATTCTTCAGACGTTCTTATGGCAACTCTGTCGGTGGTGCAATGTGCTAAGACTACTGGTAACGCATAAGGAGCAGACAATCCAGGTTCGAGTCACGGTAGAGGACTTTTTTTTTATAAATTCGCAACCATTACGTTTTCCGATTATAAACGCAGGTTGTTGTTTTGACAACGCATGGTGTAATTTTATCGTTGTCAGATTGACAACGTCTGTTCTCCGTTTGACACGACATGTGTGTTGATTCACTTTCATGAACGGATCGGTTTGAAACGTTCCATTCATGATTGTAGATACCATAAAATATGGTAGACTTTTAAACCTTTATCCTTCATAAGGCCCTCTAATATTGGAGCCTTTAGCTCTATACTATCTTCTTTATTCCCTTGCCCCATTAGCTTACCAGGGGAAGGCAACTCTAAAGAGCTTGTGAGGAGATAAAAGCTTTTGATATGCATTGCGATTAAGGAAGGAAATTGTTTTGGACAAATCACTGTCGGGGTCAGGTACTGTCATTAAAGTTGCCTGTTTCTGTTTCGTGTTTTTTTCTTTTAATTTTGTTTTTTTTTTTTGCTTCGCCTGTACTCATCTCTTTCTTTCAGCATCAGGTCATCATCATCGTCATCATCTTGGTCTACTGGGTCTACGTTCCTTAATGTTTCGTACACAAGAAGAATAAGCTCATGGAGGCAATGACCAAGAAAAGTGGAATAGATACACTGCTTATGAATGAAAAAGAAGCCAAAAAGAACAGACAGTCCAACAAAATTGTCATCAAAAAGGAATTAATTAAAACAGCAACAACAACAGCTATGTCTTTTGCAAATCAAAAAGAAAGAGAGAGATACAAATATATGTGAGATTGCTCTTAAAAAAATCTCTAAGGTATAGAAATTCGGAGGACTACAAAAGATCTTAAATGCCACTAAGTATAATTAAAATGCAAAAAGAAGAAAAAAACAAATATCTTTGATTAATTATAATTGGGAATATGAATTCTTAGGAAATATAATCGATTAACTAAATTAAATACAAAAAAACAATATTTTAGTGAAAATTATTAAAGTCCTTTCATTGATCAGCCCAGCAATATTTTGAAAGCATTTTTTATTATTTCAAATAACAGAAATATGTCATAGTGATTTACATTTCCCTCTTTGGCATGGACAGATTCGGTAAAAATCAAACAAATTCCCAGTTGCGCGAATATAATCTGGCATCAGCGCATCCCCACTTGGATATTTGTTAGTCCCTACCTGGTGTTACAGTTGTGACGCTTTTTCAAGCGTTTATAATTTCGTTATTTAGTAAGTTAGCCTGATATGAATGCAAGCTGTTGCATTTTGGGCCTTTTATACCACTTTCTTATGGAAATAATTGGAAAGTAATTTTGTGTCAACTGTTTGTCATAATTTTTACATTTTTGTGCCTTTTTTGCCATGCTTGTGTCACTTTAATTCCTTTCATATATTTTGTATACTTTCCGACATTATGGATGTGATCGGTTCCTTAACAAAAAACACGAGTTTTCTCTACCAAGACTATATTAGTGATGAACTTATCCTTCACATACTGTAATATTTTAAAGCAAACACATGGAGCCCCTAAAAGTATGCAACGGAACTGTAAATCACTTATTTCCTATGACGGGCAAGGTTCAAGTTGTGTTTTTCGATGAAATCGATATGAAATGCTTCTTAGGATAATTTAAATTTATTCTTAAATTTGAAACAAATGATTTCACAATTCTATTTAGGAAAACTGATATACACACAGCAAAAAAGATCACCAAAATATTTCCAATTAAAAAGTTGATTGAAGTTGAAAATTTTTTCAATTAATAAATTACTTGATACAATTAACTTTTTAATCAGAATAGAAACATTATGTCAAATAAGTCAATGATTGAACATTTTAAAATTTTTAATTATTTAATTAATTGGCACAATAGGCCGAAGCTTATGTACCCTCCACCATGGATTGCGTAGAAACTTCTTCTAAACACTGCCATCCACAATCGAATTACTTAAGTTGCGGTAACGCTTGCCGATGGCAAGGTATCTTAAAACCTCCTAACACCGTCTTCTAAATTGTATGTAAGTCCATACGTGGTATATATTAAATCAAAAAAGATCGATCAAATACGTATATAATTCAGTTTGACAAAATTTTCTATAGACATAAAATTTTGACAAAATTTTCTATAGAAATAAAATTTTAACAAAATTTTCTATAGAAATAAAATTTTCAAAAATTTTTTTATAGAAATAAAATTTTGACAAAATTTTCTTTAGAAATAAAATTTTGACAAAATTTTCTACAGAAATAAAATTTTAACAAAATTTTCTATAGAAATAAAATTTTAACAAAATTTTCTATAGAAATAAAATTTTGAAAAAATCTTCTATAGAAATAAAATTTTGACAAAATTTTCTATAGAAATAAAATTTTAACAAACATTTTCTATAGAAATAAAATTTTAACAAAATTTTCTATAGAAATAAAATTTTGGTAGATTATTTTTGGCTCGAGTGGCAACCATGACTATGAACCGATATGGACCAATTTTTATGTGATTGGAGATCGGCTATATATAACTATAGACCGATAAGGACCAATTTTGGTATGGTTGTTATCGGCCATATACTAACACGCAGTTCCAAATTTGAATCGGATTGGACGAATTTTGCTCTTCCAAGACGCTCCAGGTCATATCTGGAGAACGGTGGCTATTTATAATTATGGACCGATGTGGACCAATTTTTGCATGGTTATTAGAGACCATATACCAACACCATGTACCAAATTTCAGCAAGATCGGGTGAAATTTGCTTCTCTTTGAGGCTCCACAAGCCAAATCTGAGGGTCCCTTTATATGGGGGCTATACGTGAAAGTGGACCGATATGGCCCATTTGCAATACCATCCGACCTACATCAATAACAACTACTTGTGCCAAATTTCAAGTCGATAGCTTGTTTAGTTCGGAAGTTAGCGTGATTTCAACAGACGGACGGACGGACTTAGATCGACTCAGAATTTCACCACGACCCAAAATATATATACTTTATCGGGTCTTAGAGCAATATTTCGATGTGTTACAAACGGAATGCCAAAGTTAATATACCCCCATCCTATGGTGGAGGGTATAAAAAGTGATGGAAAATTTTTGAATTTTTAATGAAAAATTTATTTCAAACTCAATCAATCATTTTTTTATCAATCTAAAAACACAAAGTCAGTTAAGTATTTTTTTAATTTGCAATTAAATCTGTGATTGATACTATCATTTTCGTGATTGAAGACATTTCAATTAAAAACTTAATTGGATCAATTAATTTCGTGATTGAATCAGAAAACAATTTTTGTGTGCAGATGCCATCATTTCTAATCCGCACGTCTGAGAGCTGGCAGATTTCATTCAGTGACAGTTGTAAGCTTGTAAACAATCAAATACAAGCTTACAACAACATTTCGATCTATGCCGTTTGGCAATAAAGTTATTTGTGTTTCATTTCAAGGCTGATAGCGTGATTTCTTTATATTTGGCTGGAAAACTACAAGTGGCTGTCATTAGAATCCTCCAGCATTTAAATGATTCCAAAAGTGAAGGCCAGATTTGATTTAAATCCACGTTGCAGTAGTAGAAAACTTGCTTGTGAGCTGAATTGTGAATATCATGAGAATGGATGCACGACATATTGAAAAATGAGATTGACCTAAAGCCATTGATATTTCAAAAAGTGCAAAAAAAATTAGACTTGAAAGAACCAAGGGGTTTCTTCAAAAGTGACCAGTTACAGAATTTCATTTTCGTCGATGGGCTGACATTCCCAATTGAGCAATTTGTAAACAAACCAAATGATCGGGGTTACTTGCAATGATAATGGTGTGGGCCTCCGTAACGGCAGATGGTTACTTCCAGCTCGTATTCATCGACCGTGATGTCAAAATAAATATCGAATATGAAATAAATATCGAAAAATGCCCTAAAGACACTATTGAAGCCCTGTACGTGTCAACCAAGAATGACTTTTGTTATTTGTTCTCAAAACCGCAGACCATTTTGACCCATTCGCCGGGAATGGGCTAACATAACGCAGAGCTATTAGCGTGCAGCGTGTGATGGCTTTATCGGCTATTTGAAGGCCATAGCCAGATCCAACAACTATTAACTAATTCTAAAATTTATGTTATTTCCGATATTTTTCATTCAATGAAAAAAATATTGTATTGAGGCCAAAGAATCCTTGTCTTTGAAATTCGAATGCGAATTTTGCTTAGCATAAAAGACGCAGTTCTCTGTCCAAAAGTTGATACACTTTTCAAAACTTAACGGTATCCTTACTTCAATTCTTCGCTTCTGTGGCTCGGATTCAATACCAAAGCCAAAGTCTTTAGAACCAGGCCAGCTTTTTTTCTGTATTTGAAAATTAAATATAAACAAGTATATACAGCACTTAGTTCGGCCGGGCCGAATCTTAAATACCCACCACCATGAACCAAATATTAGGGTTTCCTTTGAAATTTCAGGAAGGCTTTAGGACTTGAGGACACTTCCCGAAGATAAATTTAAAGATTTCACCTACGAGGACTATATCAGATTCTGAATTTATAAGAACCATTTTTGTTTGAGTTTTAGAGGAATCTTTAACATCTCTTGTAAGTGTGCAAGAAAATTATAAAATAACGTCTTGATTTGAAATCTTAAATCTGTAGAAGTAAAATCTGGAAATTTTACATTGAGTTTCAAGCAATTTTCATGATCAGTGCACGGATGAAAAAGACTGTTTTTCATATGTTTGGCTATAAACATTATATGTTTGGAACACAAATTTTTAAACACAATATTTTTGAGTGCAAGCATATAATGTTCATAAACTAGCATAACATGTTTGGGACATATATGTTAATATGTTAGAACCTATTATGTTTGGGACATAAAATGTTTGTAAATATAATATGCTTGGATGCAAACATATATTAATTTAGAAATAGCCTATAAACATATATGTGTTTAGTAGCTTGGAACGCTATTTAACAGGGAGCGATATTGAATTAAGTTGGTGGTTGTTGCTTGTTATTACAAAATTAACATTTTATTTTTCCTTGGGCAATTGATCAGCTACTTCTTTGATCCTTACAAACTGTGTGGTCCGCTGTTCGAATCCCCGTCCGGCAAAAGGTAAAATTAAAATAAAATAAAAATCATAAAATTGAATAATTTCTTCTACAATGTTTGTATTACAGAAAAAGGTGCTAAGAACTAAAAAATCTCGTGGAAGTGAGAAATATGTGGGGGAATATACAATTGGGCAGAAACAAAATTTTGAGCATTCAGGTCGAAAAACTATGTTGTTAGCACCTATATTACCTGTTTATTTTCATAATTCATTATGATTGTAAATATATAAATAAATAAATACAATTTTGAGCACAATATTGTTTGGGAGAATTTTTTTAAGCATATAATATTTTTGGGTGCAAAATGCTTCCAAACATATTATATGTTCACATAATAACATATTGTTTTTTAGAAGACAACATTATTGAATTTGGATGCAAAAATACAAAATGTTTGGAACTTAGACTACCCAAACATATATTGTTTAGACCAATATGCTTTCAAACATATTATATATTGGAAGAGATCAAACATATAAATGTTTGGGCAATACCCAAAAATGTATATGCTTGAAGCAAAATATGTTTGGGAGTATATGTTACAGAGGCGATTTTTTGTGAGGCTGTGCGCCTTCTACGCCCTCAAGAAGTGAAGTCGGTCTATATGGAGGCATTACCAAATGGACCGATAAAAACTTAATCCGATACACGTTTTTGTGAGCCTAAAATACCAGAATATTTACAATTTCAGGCAAATCAGATAAAAACTACGGTTTCTAGAAACCCAAGGAGTTAAACCGGGAGATCGTTTTTATGGGGGCTATACTAAAATATGGACCGATACTCACCGTTTTCGGCACACCTCTTTATGACCCGAAAATACCCCTAGATTTCAAATTTCAGGCAAATAGGATAAAAACTTCGGATTCTAGAAGCCCAAGAAGTAAAATCGGGAAATCGGTCTATATGGGGGCTATACCAAAATATGGACCGATACTCACAATTTTCGGCACACCTCTTTATGGTCCTAAAATACCTCTAGATTTCCAATTTCAGACAAATTGGATAAAAACTACGGTTTCTATAAGCCCAAGACCCCAATTTGGGAGGTCGTTTTATATGGGGACCATACCAAAACATGGACCGATACTCATAATTTTTGGCACACGTATTTGTATTCCTACAATACCTCTAGATTTCCAATTTCAGGTAAATTGAATAAAAACTGCGGTTTCTATAAGCCCAAGAAGTAAAATCGGGAGATCGGTCTATATGGGGGCTATACCAAAATATGGACCGATACTCACAATTTTTGGCACACGTATTTGTAGTCTTACAATACCTCTAGATTTCGAATTTCAGGTAAATTGAATAAAAACTGCGGTTTCTATAAGCCCAAGAAATAAAATCGGGAGATCGGTCTATATGGGGGCTATACCAAAACATGGACCGATACTCACTATTTTTTTGTACAACTCTTTATGGTCATAAAATACCTCTAGATTTCCAATTTCTGGCAAATTGGATAAAAACAACGATTTCCTTAAGCCCAAGACCCCAAATCGGGAGGTCGGTTTATATGGGGACTATATCAAAACCTGGACCGATATAGCCCATCTTCGAACTTGACCTGCCTGCAGAAAAAGACGAGTTTGTGCAAAATTTCAGCACGATTGCTTCATTATTGAAGACTGTAGCGTGATTACAACAGACAGACAGACAGACGGACAGACAGACGGACAGACGGACATCGTTATATCGTCTTAGAATTTCTCCCTGGTCAAGAATATATATACTTTATATAGTCTGAAATCGATATTTACAAACGGAATGACAAACTTATTCTATGGTGGTGGGTATTTATTTTAAAGAAGCTACAACTACACTTAAAGGAGAGTTTTCTTTTCTGAAGAATGACATTTTGGACAAATGAACACGCTAAACAAGTTTCTTTAGAAGCAAATAAAACCGATTAGAGACCATTGTTACAACGTTTGTCATGATTTCGGGTTTATTTGCTTTCAATGAAAATACTTTATGTCAAAGGGAAATTTCGTTTGTCAAAATTTTCGTTCCTTAGGAAAGTATTTTTTCTTTGGGTGTATAGCTTTGTATTAGCTTTTTTTGAGTGCAGATAGAGTTTTATCAAAAAAATCTTCACTACAGAACCTCCCTTCCTGATTCCAAATGAAAACTTCTAATTCAAAACTATTTCCATTTTTAACACACAAACGCAAAATTAATATGAAGCTCACATCTTCCCAGATATGTAACTGAATTCCATGGGCTATATTGCAATAATTTTATCTTCCTTTCATTTATTTTATTTGCGTTTTTTTTTTTTGCAAAATCTAATAAAATTTTATCGTACTTTTCCTTGGGATTGACCAAAGAATAAAAAAAACGGGGACATATACCTCTAAGGGCGTAACTAATAACCAATATTAAAATAACTGTCCAATAACAATAAATTTTGTGAGTTTCAATAATAAAAAAAAAGATTTCGTATCCGAGAATTCCTATAAATTTCCTTAAGGAATGTTGTAATACAATTTTTTATGTGTCCCTGTGGATGGACATTTGGCGGTTGGTCACACAGTTAATGGTCATCATCATCATACATACATATATGCTGCTGGGAGGGGCAAGCAAAAAGATAATGGTGGTGTTTTTGGGTGATATGATAGCATCCCTTTGCCATGGGGAAGAAGACCATCATGATAATGAATTTTAATATGAATGCCAGCAACACACATAATTTTTTTTTGTTGGAGAATTTTTTATTGAAATTTTTTTATTTCAGATTTATACGTTTTATTCGGGTATTTCCTTCCTGGTGTTTTTTCGCTTTTTGTCCAGCAAGCCACTGGTATTTTCCCAAATGAAAATTCTAATGGTCATTTGTTATTGAGATTTGTCATTTGCCCAACAGATATGGGTGGAAAAATTACTCTTGTAATTATTTCCGATTCATCCGTTGGATAAAAATAAATCCCACAGCTATCCACGAGTGATATGCAAGCATTTATTATTGGTTAATAAATACAACAAATGACAAACAATGGCAACTATTCAAATTAATTACAACACTCCAAAACTGTAAGCAAAACTCCCTGAGCTACATGGGATAATGACAAAAGAAATCTCTCAGATGAAAGGAAAATTTCATCCATAGTTAAAAGAAATCTCCCGCATGCAAAAGTGAACTTGAACCTCAAAGCCATTAGAGTCAGAATCATTGTTCTAAAGGTCATCGATGATGCATTGTCTCCGCCTAGGGGTCAGACATTGAACCACCAAGTAATCGATTGTTGAGATTTTATTTCAAAAATTACGCATAATTAGGATGACACACAGAGAACGATCAAAATGGATAGATGAACGAACGAACGGAAGGAACGATGGACAGACGGACGGATAGGCAGACCGGCGGACAGATGGGTTATATGTACAGGAGATATGATAAACAAACAACAAATATTGCATACAAATGTATGGACATACATAAAAATCAATGCTATTGACCCGCATACTGACCCCAGACAATAAACACACATCCCCACATACGTACACAAGCAAAACTTACGTACATCGGCCCATACAAACATACCAAAATAGAGGCAAACAGCAAAGACGAACGGACAGACATACAATCATCATCAATGGAACAAACAAAAATCTTTATAAATCTGGTTAAACAATGCGGAAAGTAGAACAATGCAAGGCAAATGGTTTCGTTCTTTGACCATTTGTCCTCGGCCACAGGCATAGGTCTGGGAAATGAGATGCAATTGCATTTGAAGGATGCTACACAAAAAAATAGATTTAAAATTTCAAAAATTGTACATTAAAGCCAATTTAAAAAAATAAATGAACCAATTATTAACTGGACCCTATTCGAGGTTCAAGGGAGGGTTAGGCTAGGTTAGATTGAAAGCTCGGTGCATGTCTGCTGATATACGCCAAAGCCCTTCATCGGCTTGTTATGCGATCTATGCTCGGAATATGATCACCTCAAACCATAGAACATAAAGTTACATTTCCAGTTCCCAGTGAAAATCTCATCTCTTGTTCTTCCTCTGCGTATCACTTCTTCTCTCCAATGTATTTTTATACCCACCACCATAGAATGGTGACGGGGGTATAATAAGTTTGTCATTCCGTTTGTAACACATCGAAATATCGATTTCAGACTTTATAAAGTATATATATTCTTGATCGGGGAGAAATTCTAAGGCGATATAAGCATGTCCGTCTGTCCGTCTGTCTGTTGTAATCACACTACAGCCTTCAATAATGTCGCTATTGTCCCGAAATTTGGCACAGATTCGTTTTTTGTTTGCAGGCAGGTCAAGTTCGAAGATGGGCTATATCGGGCCAAGTTTTGATATAGTCCCCATATAAACCGATTTCCCGATTTGGGGTCTTGGGCTTATAAAAACTGTAGTTTTTAACCAATTTGCCTGAAATTAAAAATATAGAGGTACTTAAGGACCATAAAAAGGTGTGCCGAAAATGGTGGCCATCGGTCCATGTTTTGATATAGCCTCCATATAGACCGATCTCCCGATTTTGCTTCTTGGGCGTCTAGAAACTGTATCTTCTATCCGATTTGCCTGAAAATGGAAATCTAGAGATATTTTGGGACCATAAAGAGTTGTGTAGAAAATGGAACGTATCGGTTCATGTTTTGGTATAGCCTCCATATAGACCGATCTCCCGATTTTGCTTCTTGGGCGTCTAGAAACTGTATTTGCCTGAAATTGGAAATCTACAGGTATTTTGGGACCATAAAAAGGTGTGCCGAAAATGGTGGCCATCGGTCCATGTTTTGGTATAGCCTCCATATAGACCGATCTCCCGATTTTGCTTCTTGGGCGTCTAGAAACTGTATTTTCTATCCGATTTGCCTAAAATTGGAAATCTACAGGTATTTTGCGACCATAAAGAGGTGTGTCGAAAATGGTCCGTATCGGTCAATATTTAGGTATAGTCGCCATATAGACCGATCTCCCGATTTTTATTCATGGGCTTCTATAAACTGTATTTATTACACGATTTGCCTGCAATTGGAAATCTAGAGGTATTTTAGTCCGTATCGGTCCATGTTTTGGTATAGCCTCCATATAGACCGATCTCCCAATTTTGCTTCTTGGGCGTGTAGAAACTGCATTTTCCATCCGATTTGCCTGAAATTGGAAATCTACAGGTATTTTGGGACCATAAAGGGGTGTGTCGTAAATGGAACGTATCGGTGCATGTTTAGGTATAGTCGCCATATAGACCGATCTCCCGATTTTTATTCATGGGCTTCTATAAACTGTATTTATTACCCGATTTGCCTGAAATTGGAAATCGAGAGGTATTTTAGGACCATCAAAAATTGTACCGAAAATGGTGGCTATCGGTCTATATTTTGGTATAGCCCCCATATAGGCCGATCTTCCAATTTTACCTCTTGGACTTCTAGAAACTGTATTTACTATCCGATTTGCCTGAAATTAGAAATCTAGAGGCATTTTGGGACCATAAAGAGGTGTGTCGAAAACGGTCCGTATCCTTCCATGTTTTGGTATAGACGCCATATAGACCGATCTCCCGATTTTGCTTTTTGGGCGTCTAGAAACTGTATTTTCTATCCTATTTGCCTGAAATTGAAAATCTAGAGGTATTTTAGGACCCTAAAGTGGTGTGTCGTAAATGGAACGTATCGGTTCATGTTTAGGTATAGTCGCCATATAGACCGGTCTCTCGATTTTTATTCTTGGTCTTCTATAAACTGTATTTATTACCCGATTTGCCTGAAATTGGAAATCTAGTGTATTTTGGGACCACAAATTGGTGTGCCGAAATTGAGGTGCATCGGTCCATTTTTTGGTATAACCCCCATATAGACCGATCTCCCGATTTTACTTCTTGGGCTTCTAGAAACTCTATTTTCTAGCCAATTTGCTTGAAAGTGAAAATCTAGAGGTATTTTAAGATCACAAATAGGTGTGCCAATAATGGTGAGTATCGGTCCATGTTTTGGTATAGCCCTCATATAGACCTATCTCCCGACCTTATTTCTGGGGCTTTTAGGATCCGTAGTTTTTATAAAATTTGCCGGAAATTAGGAATCTAGATGTAATTTAGGACCATAAAGAAGTGTGTCGAAAATGGTCTGTGTTGGTCCATGTATTGATATAGCCCCTATATAGAATGATCTCCCGATTTTACTTCTTGGGCTTATAGAAACCGCAGTTTTTATCCAATTTACCTGAAATTGGAAATCGAGAGGTACTTTAGAACCGTGGAATTCTAGAGGTATTTGAGGAACATTAAGAGGTGGTTAGTATTGGTCCATGTTTTGGTATAGCCCCCATATAGACCTAACTCCCGAATTTATTTCCAGGACTTCTGGAATCCGGCTGACCACAAATAGGTTAGCGTAATATGGTGTGTGTCGACCCATGTTTTAGTATAGCCTCCACATACACTCAAAGAAAAAATACTTTCTTCCTGAACGAAATTTTAGACAAACGAAATTCCATTTTCTTAATATGTAATTTCTTTTAGAGAAAATAAATTCGAATTTGTGATGAACGATTCAACGTTTGCCTTTGATATTTTTTATTTGCTTTAAAAGAAAATTTATTAGCTTCAAAAGAAAACCTTGCTTATCTAAAATTTCGCTCCACAGAAAAGAAAACTCTTCTTTCCGGAATGAAATTTTAGACAAACGAAATTCGTGTTTTCGTTTAGAGCAAACTAATCCGAATTTTTGATAAGTGATTCAACGATTGTCTCTAAAATTTGTGTCAAAAGAAAACTTTGCTTGTCTAAAATTTCGTTCTTAAGAAAAGAAAACTGAAAGTAAAAGTTGTCATCAAACCCCCTAAAATTCTATATATTATCAAGAAACCCACTACGAAGAAGAGTTTTCAAAGTAAACTATAATATTTGATTCATGGTGGTGGGTATTTAAGATTCGGCCCGGCCGAACTTACTACTGTATATACTTGTTTTACATAATTTGATTTTATTCTATCTTTTTTTTTATATTCAATCGAATATAATTATTCAAGCTTGAGATCGTATTTAGTTTCTTATTTATTTTATAGTATAAATCAGTGATGAAGTATATCTGTTCTCATTCAATATCCAAATGCTTTTCAAAATTGCAATAACTCAGCTTACTCTCGATTTATGTGTGAGTATGTGCGAGAGAGCCAAAGAATATCTAGACAAATGGACACCCATGCAAGCGAACTCTATATCACCCACCCCATCACATACATTTGTAATCACAGATATTCATCTCTGGACGGACACAAAAAATGTAAACGACATTTGTTATTGTTATACCAAACATCGTCGTCGTCATCGTCATAGTCGGCAACTTCGTTAGACAAACCTTATGGTAATCGACCACAATAGGAACTAAAACTCGGACACAAACACATGCCCATAATAAATACAAACTTCTGTGAGAACCATCTACACACACACATAATCTCTTTCAAAACAAAAACAACAACATTTATGAATCTCTATCATTATTAGACTAGGTCTCAATAACAGAACAAAATAAATATTGTACCTTCTTCTCCTATCCCTATATATAGCGTACAATTAAGGTGGTTGAGATCAGTGCTGCCGCTACTACTTCAATCGAAGTATTTTGCTTCATTTTCACAAAATTTACTTCGTCACTCCTTCTTCCAAAAATCTGCTTCACTTTTTGTCCTGCTTCAAATTTTAAAATTTTTCCCCATATTACCTAATTGTTTTCCTATTCCTTTTTTTAATCATTGAATTATTAATCGATGTGGACAAATTTTTGCATAGTTGTTAGAGACCATATCCTTACACCATGTACCAAATTTCAGCTGGATCGGATGAAATTTGCTTCTCTTAGAGTCCCCACAAGCCAAATTTGGCAGTCCGTTTATATGTGGGCTATACGTAAAAGTGGACCGATATGGCCCATTTGCAATACCATCCGACCTACATCAATAACAACTACTTGTGCCAAGTTTCAAGTCGGTAGCTTCTTTCGTTCGGAAGTTAGCGTGATTTCAACAGACGGACGGACGGACATGCTCAGATCGACTCAGAATTTCACCACGGCCCAGAATATATATACTTTTTGGGGTCTTAGAACAATATTTCGATGTGTTACAAACGGAATGACAAAGTTAATATACCCCCATCCTATGGTGGAGGGTATAATAAAATGAATTCTATTGTTTTGTTTTCAAAAATGTATGCTACTTCAATTTTATTCAATCTACTCCACTTCTTTCCAAAATCTACTTCACTCAATTTTTCACTAGCGGCAGCACTGGTTGAGATTCTGGGGAATCACCCTATTCTAATTCGACCGCCATTTGTTTTATTTGACCAGCTTTACAAACACACACACACACATATGAGCACACCACAGATCCTACCATGCCAAAGTTCGAGTATTTATTCATAATTGTTGCTCTGCTTTGAATTAATAAAAGGCCAAAAATTAAACAAACATTTCCGCTATTATTTATAAGCCACTATTCACATTTATGGCATTTAATTTGTGGGCTATTTATGCTATTTATCCCCCATCCAAAGATATCCCTGATATTTCGAATATGACCATACAGAGCAAGTGATTAATTCGAGTTTAAGAAACCATTAAATGCAATTAAATCAAATTGACAGATTACGGTCCTCTGACATGCAATGCATAACCACCCAAAAACCAAAATATCCAGCATAGTTATGTTTGCTAGCTAAGGAAACAAAAGGATCCGGCTATTTTTTCCACATTAGGTCTAGGGCACTGGCACTACAAACCATTAGCTGAAATATTTTCGTTTGGGTCGATGATGGTGTAGATTATCATTAATATCATCATGAGAACATGAACAGATTTCGATTTTCTTTCACTTAACCTTAAATGGTGATTAAGACCAAAGGGAATTACACTGGACGGTGGGTGATATGATAGCATTTTATCAAATGCTTTAAATTTAATTGGATTATAAGTAAAATAATAAATCTGCAAAAGCACTAATAGACTTTTGCATATTTTGAAAATTATTATTTGAAAAAAATAATACAAGCAATGTAGAAGAAATGTCTGGACCGAGAATCGAACCGCGAGCAATACAGTCTGTAATCGAGTAGCGTCAAATCACACTATCCACAATTATCGGTATGACCAATGCACATGCAATGCACACAGTCTAGCAGTTATATTTATAGAGCATAGTTGTGGGCACCCACCAGCCGATGTAAAGAAACTTTATAAGAAATAAATATATAAAAAATATATACTTATTTAGCCACTTTATTAAAAATACAACAAAAACGGAAATAATGTAATTTTCCATATATTTTAAAACCAAGATTTCGAAAAGATGTTCGGCATTACATACTACTGTATTATATTTGTACTATGAAACTTCAAAATGTGTCTTATTAAAGTCTTAAAATCAGAAAAGAACAGTGCTTTATATAAGCGGAATGGACTGTGATCTTTTTTTGTGTAGGATAAATATTTAAGCGACTTAAGCTTCACTTTAACAAAAACAAATTGATTTTCGAGCCTTATACTATAGCATATAGCATAACATTAGGCCAGATCAAAATTCACTTTAAAAATAGTTCATTCATATGCCCGCTACTATAGGTGATTTCCAACTGACGGAAATAACATAAATGTACACGCAGAGAAGAAATATAATCACCTCCTAGAGCAAACTGTTATTTGTGGAAGGGGGACATAGAACATTTTCGCGATAAGTTCAGTTTACGGCCAAGTTTTCTACCAATGCGGCGTGGATTTCGATTAAATTTGGTCTTCATTCATTTCTCGTGTTGTTGTCGTGTCGTTTATTTTTTCGCCCACTTTTTGGATTCGATGCAGCACTTCTGATATTACCGATAACGAGCATTGGTATCAGAAACAAATGATTTCTTCACATTTAAATGCTGCAGACCTCCAATGATAGACGCATGTGGTTTACCTATCAAATATAAAGCTATAACGTTTCAATTCCAAAACGAATAACATTATTTTAGAATGTAATAGATCAAAATGCTTTTGTAAGCTTGTAAACAATAAAATGAATATTATTTAACGCTTATTTTTGTGTTACTAGCGTATGGTTTACGGTACAGTTTACTTAAAATCTACGAAGATTAACCTACACTTTCCTCCCTGATGGGCTAGTTTTTGTTTGTTTTTTTTTTGAGTGTAACATAAAGCCCACCGGGAGCCACCATGGTGCTTTGGTTAGCTTGCCCGGCTTGCATATACAAGGTCGTGGGTTCGATTCCTGCTTCGACCGAACACCAAAAAGTTTTTCAGCGGTGGATTATCCCACCTCAGTAATGCTGGTGACTTTTCTGAGGGTTTCAAAGCTTCTCTAAGTGGTTTCACTGCAATGTGGAACGCCGTTCGTACTCGGCTATAAAAAGGAGGTCCCTTGTCATTGAGCTTAACATGGAATCGGGCAGCACTCAGTGATAAGAGAGAAGTACACCAATTTGGTATCACAGTGGACTGAATAGTCTAAGTGAGCCTGATACATCGGGCTGCCACCTAATCTAACCTAACCTAGCCTAACATAAAGTCCAAAGGAGTTATGATCATAGTTGCCACTGTTCGTCGAATTCCACCAAAAATGTTGGATTTTTTACTGTTTGATACATTGGTACAATTCTTGATGTTTTGGCCGATTTTCCAAAATATGCCTCCCCAACTAAGAGGTGCCTCATAAATTTTCTATTGAAATAAAATGTTGACAAAATTTTCGAGAGAAATAAAATTTTTAAAAATTTTTCTATAGAAATACAATTTTGAAAAATTTTTCTTTAGAAGTACAATTTTGATAAATTTTTATAAAAATAAAATTTTGACAAAATTTTCTATGCATTTAAAATTTGACAAAATTTTCTTTGGAAATAAAATTTTGACAAAATTTCCTAGAGACTTAAAATTTTTAAAAAATTTTCTTTGGAAATAGAATTTTGACAAAATTTTCTATAGAAATAAAACTTTGACATAATTTTCTCTAGAAATAAAATTTTTACAAATGTTTCTATAGAAATACAATTTTGACAAATTTTTCTTTAGAAGTACAATTTTGATAAATTTTTATAAAATTAAAATTTTGGCAACATCTTCTATGCAAATAAAACTTTGACAAAATTTTCAAAAGAAATAAAATTAAAAAAAAAAATCTATAGAAATAAAAAAAATTTTCTATAGAAATAAAATTTTGAAAAAATTTTTTATAGAAATAAAATTTTGACAAAATTTTCAATAGAAATAAAATGTTGACAAAATTTTCTGTAGAAATGAAATTATCACAAAATTTACTATAGAAATAACATTTTTACAATGTTTTCAATAAAAATAAAATTTTGGCGAAATTTTTTACAGAAATAAAATTTTGACAAAATTTTCTATAGAAATAAAATTTTGACAAAATATTCTATAGAAACAAAATTTTGACAAAATTTTCTATAGAAATAAAATTCTATAGAAATAAAATTATTAAAAAATTTTGTATAGAAATAAAATGTTCACAAAATTTTCTATAGAAATAAAATGTTGACGAAGTTTTCAATAGAAATAAAATTTTGACAAAATTTTCTATAGAAATAAAATTATTACATAATTTTGTATAGAAATAAAATTTTCACAAAATTTTTTAAGAAATAAAATTTTGAAAAAAATTTTCTATAGAAATAAAATTTTGACAAAATCTTCTATAGAATTAAAATTTTGACAAAACTTTCTATAGAAATAAAATCCTTACAAAAATTTTCTACAGGTATAAAATATTGCCAAATTTTCTTTGGAAATAAAATTTTGGCAGAATTTCCTAGAGACTTAAAATTTTGAAAAAACTTTCTATAGAAATAGAATTTTGACACACTTTTCTATAGAAATAAAATTTTGTTAAAATTTTCAAAAGAAATAAAATTTTAAAAAATTTTCTATAGAAATAAAATTTTGACAAAATTTTCTATAGCAATAAAATTTTGACAAAATTTTCTATAGAATTAAAAGTTTGACAAAATTTTCTATAGAATTAAAATTCTTACAAAAATTTTCTATAGAAATAAAATATTGCCAAATTTTCTTTGGAAATAAAATTTTGACAGAATTTCCTAGAGACTTAAAATTTTGAAAAAAAAAACTTTCTATAGAAATAGAATTTTGACAAACTTTTCTTAAGAAATAAAATTTTGTTAAAATTTTCAAAAGAAAGAAAATTTTAAAAAGTTTTCAATAGAAATAAAAATTTGACAAAATTTTCTATAGAAATAAAATCTTGACAAAATTTTCTATAGAAATAAAATTTTGACAAAATATTCTATAGAAATAAATTTTTCTGAAAATTTTCTATAGAAATAAAATTTTGAAAAATAAACTTTCTATAGACATAAAATTTTGACCAAGTTTTCAATAGAAATAAAATTTTGACAAAATTTTCTATAGAAATAAAATTTTGACAAGATTTTCTATAGAAATAAAATTATGACAAAATTTTCTATAGAAATGAAATTTTGACAAAATTTTCTATAGAAATAAAATTTTGATAAAATTTTCTATAGAAATAAATTTTTCTGAAAAATTTCTATAGAAATAAAATTTTAACAAAATTTTCTATAGAAATAAAATTATGACAAAATTTTGTATAGAAATACAATTTTGACAAAATTTTGTATAGAAATACAATTTTGACAAAATTTTCTATAGAAATAAATTTTTCTGAAAATTTTCTATAGAAATAAAATTAAAAAAAAAAAACTTTCTATAAAAATACAATTTTGACCAAGTTTTCAATAGAAATAACATTTTTACAAAGTTTTCAATAGAAATAAAATTTTGACAAAAATATCTATTGAAATAAAATTGTGACAAAATTTTCTATAGAAATAAAATTTTCTATAGAAATAAAATTATGACAAAATTTTCTGTAGAAATAAAATTTTGACAAAATTTTCTGTAGAAATAAAATTTTGACAAAATTTTCTATAGTAATAAACTTTTGACAAAATTTTCTATAGAAATAAATTTTTCTGAAAATTTTCTATAGAAATAAAATTTTGACAAGATTTTCTATAGAAATAAAATTATGACAAAATTTTCTATAGAAATGAAATTTTGACAAAATTTTCTATAGAAATAAAATTTTGATAAAATTTTCTATAGAAATAAATTTTTCTGAAAAATTTCTATAGAAATAAAATTTTGAAAAAAAACTTTCTATAGAAATAAAATTATGACAAAATTTTGTATAGAAATACAATTTTGACAAAATTTTGTATAGAAATACAATTTTGACAAAATTTTCTATAGAAATAATTTTTTCTGAAAATTTTCTATAGAAATAAAATTAAAAAAAAAAAACATTCTATAAAAATACAATTTTGACCAAGTTTTCAATAGAAATAACATTTT
Organism: Haematobia irritans; assembly: GCF_050003625.1. Classification (NCBI taxonomy): domain Eukaryota; kingdom Metazoa; phylum Arthropoda; class Insecta; order Diptera; family Muscidae; genus Haematobia; species Haematobia irritans. The sequence goes on from NC_134398.1 coordinate 7,599,328, forward strand.
TACAAAGTTTTCAATAGAAATAAAATTTTGACAAAAATATCTATTGAAATAAAATTGTGACAAAATTTTCTATAGAAATAAAATTTTCTATAGAAATAAAATTATGACAAAATTTTCTGTAGTAATAAAATTTTGACAAAATTTTCTGTAGAAATAAAATTTTGACAAAATTTTCTATAGAAATAAACTTTTGACAAAATTTTCTATAGAAATAAAATTTTGACAAAATTTTCTATAGAAATAAAATTTTGAAAACAATTTTCTATAGAAATAAAATTTTTGACAACATTTTCTAAAGAAATAAAATTTTACAAAATTTTCTATAGAAATAAAATGTTGTCAAAATTTTCAAAAGAAATAAAATTTTGACAAAATTTTGTATAGAAATAAAATTATGACAAAATTTTGTATAAAAAATAAAATTTTGACATAATTATCTGTAGAAATAAAATTTTGACAAAATTTTTTATAGAAATAAAATTTTGAAAAAAAAATTCTATAAAAATAAAATTCTGACAAAATTTCCTATAGAAATAAAATTTTGACAAAATTTTTTATAGAAATAAAATTTTGACAGAATTTCCTGCAGTATTAAAATTTTGACAAATGGTTCTACGTAAATAAAATTTTGCAAAATAAGATTTTGTTGTTAGGAAGTTTTTTGGAAATGGCCTGAAAAAGATGTCCACATGGCTGCACAATGCAATGAACTTCCCCTGATATAGGAAAGGAAATTCTATTAAATTTAAAAGTATTTAGCATCAACTAAAATTTAAAATTTAAATCATATACACTCACTCACCAACAAACCATAGCCCAAGACTTCCAGGCTAGTTTTTTTCAGTATACCTTTACCTTAGTTGACTTACTGTGTAAACATTTGGAGAAAAACGAAATTTAATATGCGGAAATAGCTCCATGAAATGTAGCCAAAAACTTAAAGGTTCCACAAAATACAAGACACACAGAGACCACGATTTTCCCCCTTTCTACAATACCCTCCTCTGTCACAGCTTTTACTCCATAGTTTATACATCACAAAGTTTTTTTATATTTTTCATTTATTTTTTTTTTTCAATGGAATAACTAAAGCTTTTATTTTCATATTCATAACCAAAGGACAAATAGCTCCAAAGATATTTAAGCAACAGCAATATTGGACCCATCAACGAGTTCGAGAGCAGAGTGCAAAAAAGGCAAATATTTCTGTTTTTTGTGTTTTTTGTTTGGTCCATGATATGTGTACACGCGTCTCCGTCATCATCCTTGTATTTTGTGGCTGTTCACGAACTCAAACACACCAGCAGAAAAAAATATATGTAAAAACTTTCGGGGTAAATCTTATAAATGTTTCAGGACATTTTTTCCTGTTTGCTCTATACAAACACAAGGACACAGGACCATGAGCCAGGAATACGGCAACGACAGGCAAGCAACAACGATAGAGAAAAACAAACCCTCAATGTTGGTTAACTTATTTGGCTTAACTGCCAAATGAAAAATTTATCAAAATGGAGTTTTTTGTGTGTGCTCCACCGAAAAACTTAAATGTGGCCATAAGAGAAACCAGCTGAAGCCAGTAAGCGGTAAAGGACCCAGCAGGATATACTCAACAGACAGAAATAAAAAGCGCATGCTCTTCTTTAATTGGAGGGGGTGGGGAGCCATGTGGGTGGGGGATGAGGGCAAATAACTTCCCCTTTTCCATAATTCCACAATCATGTTCGACGCTCAATTGTATGAGGGTATGTTGCATGTCCTAAGGTTGTAAGCTTTGGGTCCTTGTTGCTCATGAACACATGCGAATTTATGGTCGGGATCAATAACCATCAAACATTTACTCATCCAATGAGAAGCAAAACGAAACGAAAAGGCCTTACAACCCGGTCGATAAAGTTTCTAGCAAAACTTGTTCCTCTCAAAGGACCTGCGTACTATGGCAATTCTCCTTCATCTTACCCAAGGAAATGCACACTAAACATTCCAATTCATCATAGATTTTTACCGTTTTCGTCCTTTCAAAGGCAAGGAAAATTTTCGATGAAGGCATCAAAACGAAACACTTAAGAAGTGTAATCGTAATAAAAGGATATTATTAATTGCCAAGGAAAACGGGAGTAATTAGTCACTCTGCTTTGTAATAAGTCCCAGTATACCAAGAGTCTATGTATTTTGGCCTCCCCATTCTTTTATCCTGAAAATAAGGTCAAACAAATCAGCTCCGAACAAAGAAAGAAGATTTTAATCGAATTTTCTAATGGAAAATGAAAAGTTTAGTATGTAGACTGTATGTAGGTACGTGGATAGGTATGGAGTCTAACGAAGTCTGTTGGAAAAGAGTTAAGCATTCATTTCAATATTTCGAAATATTCATTGTAATTGGATTATTAAAGTAGGATACCTTTAGATGCCAAAGAGAATGGACTCAATTTATGTTAGGCAGAAATTTTTGGAAGATGGACTTGAAATTGTGAAAGTTTCAAGTTTGTTTATTTTTTTTTTAATCTCTAAAAAAATCATTAGAGGTATAATGACCTCTCCAAGGACAAATGTATATGATTTTATCAGCCAGAGTCGTAAAACTTCCAACGAAAGGCTAATATTAATTTTTGAGAGCAAACCAATGTAAATCATGGCCAAGCAAATATATGCACTGCAAAAAAAATTGATTTTTCCATTACCAAAAAGACTTCTTGAACCAACAATTCTAAAGATAGTTCTATTACTAAGCGGAAGTCTGCTAAGTAATGCAACAAAGTAACATCCTAGGGAGCCAACTTGGTACAAAGATGACCATGTCTGCATTGCATTCGAAGGGTCATGAGTTCAATCCCAGTTACGACCAAACACCAAAAAAATTTTGCACTTAGTAATACTGGCGACATTTCTAAGTGGTTTCACCTCAATCTGATATGCCGTTCGCACTCGGCTACAAAAATGAGATGAAATGTCATTAATTCGGGTGCCACTCGAGCCAATAAAAAACTACCAAAATTGGGAGAAAATTTTACCAAAAAAAGTACCAAACAAAATTTTGTCAAAACTGTTATTTCTATAAGAAATTTTATGAAAGTTTTATTTCTATAGAAAATTTTGTGAAAATTTTATTTCTATAGAAAATTTTGTCAAGATTTTACAGAAACGCTTTTCAAAATTTTATTTCCATAGAAACTTTTATCACAATTTTATTTCTATAGAAAATTTTGTCAAAATTATATTTCTATAGAAAATTTTGTCAAAATTTTATTTCTATAGAAAAATTTGTCAAAATTTTATTTCCATAGAAACTTTTATCACAATTTTATTTCTATAGAAAATTTTGTCAAAATTATATTTCTATAGAAAATTTTGTCAAAATTTTATTTCTATAGAAAAATTTGTCAAAATTTTATTTCTATAGCAAATATTTGTAAGAATTTTATTTCTATAGACAATTTTGTCAAAATTTTATTTCTATAGACAATTTTGTCAAAATTTTATTTCTATAAGAAATTTTATGAAAATTTTATTTCTATAAAAATTTTATGAAAGTTTTATTTCTATTGAAAACTTTGTCAAAATTTTATTTCTATAAAAAATTTTGTCAAAATTTTATTCTATAGAAAATTTTGTCATAATTTTATTTCTATAGGAAATTTTGTCAATATTTAATTTCTTTTTTGGGAGCCACCTTGGTGCAATGGTTAGCATGCCCGCCTTGCATACACAAGGTTGTGGGTTCGATTCCTGCTTCGACCGAACACCAAAAAGTTTTTCAGCTGTGGATTATCCCACCTCAGTAATGCTGGTGACATTTCTGAGGGTTTCAAAGCTTCTCTAAGTGGCTTCACTGTAATGTGGAACACCGTTCGGACTCGGCTATAAAAAGGAGGTCCCTTGTCATTGAGCTTAACATGGTATCGGGCAGAACTCAGTGATAAGGGAGAAGTTCACCAATGTGGTATCAAAATGGACTGAATAGTCTAAGTGAGCCTGATACATCGGGCTGCCACCTAACCTAACCAACCGTGGAATAAAGACGAGCAATGCTTAATTTATTATTTTGACGATTTTCTGTGCTTGTTTTTCATAATACAGAAATGAAAAGAATTTCGTGTAAACGATTTCGAGAAAATCCCCACAAAAATCCCAAAATTTAGGAAAATTTCCCACAAAATCTCCAAGTTCTCATCTCAAAAATGTCGTTCCCATCCACAAAAAAAAAAATCCCCAATTTGAGGGAAAATCCCTAATACTGGCAACACTGCTCCTGAATATTCAATTTCAAGCAATGATTTTCAATCAAATGGAGATAAAAACTGACTGCTATATTAGCGAGCAATCACAGTATCACGCTTGAATTCCATCGCGAATAACTTTTATTTCGGAATGCAATAGATCAAAATGTTTTTCTAAGCTTGAAAACAATAAAATGAGCTTCACTGGACTAAATCTTTCAGCTGGCAGAAAAGCGCTTTAATAATAATTATAATCTGAAGTTGGTTGCAATACATATCAGCCACGCTGTACATGAGGCGCTCAAGGACCCTATGTTGTTCGTATGTATTTTCATACGAGCAACATTATTTTATGCGTAATTAAAGAGATAGCAGCAAAATAAATGTTCATAACAATTCAGGATTTTCCGGGACTTTTTGAGTTTTCGTTTGCGTTCACAATTTAACCTCATTTTCACTCTACGGCATGCCACACCATTGCTTACAGCTTCAATACAACATCCATTTCTTCCGTATTGTACATGCCAAAATCTTCAATTTATTATCTCCTCCAACACACTTACTTTAAAAATCCTTTCCCAAGGACATTCAAGGTATCAAGAGATTCAGGCCAGATTTGTGAAAGTGAAACGATATGAAAAACATTTAAACTTGATTTACATTCTTAACAATAATTCAAATACAATTATTCAAATTTTCACAACTAAACTCAATATTGGGGGAATGTGAACGGTGGCAGTAGGGGGGGAGAGAAACAACAGAAGGGTGAAAAAGAACTTTAGGATGGGGAATTGTATTCCCAGTGGCTTTGGTAATGATGGCACTGACACTGGTACAAACACCAAAACAGTCACGATGAAGATATAGGCAAACAAACGCACAAGGCCAACTTCTGTACAATGTCAGGACTAAAGGCTAGAAAAAGGCATCAAGGCAGGCAATGACAACAACAACAACAACAACAACATCAGCAAGTCATTAATTTAATTTATAAGCAATTGTCGCTGTTAACACCCAACTCCCACAGGTTTAGTGCAAAACATGCTTGTGAGAATAGGGCATAGACAAGGAAGAACAACATCATCGGTGATACCATGATGAAGTAAAATTTCCAGAGATATAGAGATGCCAAATGGGGGATTTTTAACAAAGAAATTCCCAAATGTGTATGGGACCAGATATGGAAAATACAATTTTTAAGAAAGTACAAAAAAAAATATATTTTTGGAGCGAAAAAATACTTTTTACAAAATTTCAACAAAAAATGTATTGGAAAATTATTGTCGAGAGCTCTTTTAGACAGAATTTTAATGAAAATAAAATTTTGTTTGTCAACTCCTCAATTTTATATACATATTTTTCTTAGTTTTACATCCGTTTACAAAGACTACCGTAGTATTGTAACCGTAGTATTGCCACAGTTGGTAGAATTCTACTGTTTGTGGATTGGTAGAAGTCTTGGTACTTTCTAAATTTTCTATAGGTAAATAAAAATAAATTTTTGACAAAATTTTTTAAAGCAATACAATTTTGACAAAATTTAGTATAGAAATAACATTTTAACAAAATTTTCTTTATAAAAATAAAATGTTACAAAATGTTCTTCTATAGAAATAAAATTTTGACAAAATTTTCTATAGAAATAAAATTTGAACAAAATTTTCCAAAAAAAAAAAACAAATTTTTGACAAAATTTTCTATAGAAATAAAATATTGACAAACTTTTCTTTATAGAAATAAAATTTTGACAAAATTTTCTATAGAAATAAAACCATGACAACATTTTCTATGGAAAACAAATTTTGACGAGATTTTCTATAGAATAAAATTTTGAAAAAATTTTCTATAGAAATAAAATTTGAACAAAATTTTCAAAAAAAACTAATTTTTGACAAAATTTTCTATAGAAATAAAATATTAACAAAATTTTCTTTATAGAAATAAAATTTTGACAAAATTTTCAATAGAAATAAAATTTTGACACAACTTTCTATAGAAAAAAATTTTGACAAGATTTTCTATAGAAATAAAATTTTGACAAAATTTTCTTTATAGAAATAACAAAATTTTCTATAGAAATAAAATGTTGACACAATTTTCTTCTACAGAAATAAAATTTTGACAAAATTTTCTATAGAAATAAAATGTTGATAAAATTTTCTTTATAGAAATAAAATGTTGACAAAATCTTCTATAGAAATAAAATTTTGACAAAATTTTCTATAGAAATAAAATGTTAGCAAAATTTTTTACAGAAATAAAATTTTAACAAAAGTTTTTAGAAACAAAATTTTGACAAAATTTTCTTTATAGAAAAAAAATTTTGACAAAATTTTCTATAGAAATAAAATTTTGACAAAATTTTCTATAGAAGAAAATTTTGTCAAAATGTTATTTCTATAAAGAAAATTTTGTCAAAAATTTTTTTTCTATAGAAAATTTTGTCAAAATTTTATTTCTATAAAGAAAATTTTGTCAATATTTTATTTCAGTAGAAAATTTTGTCAAAATTTTGTTTCTAAAAACTTTTGTCAAAATTATATTTCTGTAAAAAATAAAATTTTGACAAATTTTTTTATAGATATAAAATTTGAACAAAATTTTCCAAAAAAAAATTTTTTTGACAAAATTTTCTATAGAAATAAAATAATGACAAAATTTTCTTTATAGAAATAAAATTTTGACAAAATTTTCAATAGAAATAAAATTTTGACAAAATTTTCTATAGAAATAACAAAATTTACTATAGAAATAAAATGTTGACAATTTTTTTTTTATAGAAATAACATTCCGACAAAATTTTCTTCTATAGAAACAAAATTTTGACAAAATTTTCTTTATAGAAATAACATTTTGACAAAATTTTCTTCTACAGAAATAAAATTTTGACAAAATTTTTTATAGAAATAAAATTTGAACAACATTTTCCAAAAAAAAATTTGACAAAATTTTCTATAGAAATAAAATTTTGACAAAATTTTTTTTTATAGAAATGACACTTTGACAAAATTTTCTTCTATGGAAATAAAATTTTGACAAAATTTTCTATAGAAATAAAATGTTAACAAAATTTTCTTTATAGAAATAACATTTTGACAAAATTTTCTTCTATAGAAATAAAAATTTTAAAAAATTTTCTATAGAAATAAAATTTTGAAAAAATTTTCTATAGAAATAAAATTTGAACAAAATTTTCAAAAAAAAAAAACAAATTTTTGACAAAATTTTCTATAGCAATAAAATATTAACAAAATTTTCTTTATAGAAATAAAATTTTGACAAAATTTTCAATAGAAATAAAATTTTGACACAATTTTCTATAGAAAACAAGTAAGTAAAGTCTAAAGTCGGGCGGGGCCGACTATATTATACCCTTCACCACCATGTAGACCAACATTTGTGTTACCATCTCAACTACTTCAAATTTGCTGGGAGCTATATAAAGGTTTGCATTTCCAGATACAAATACTTATAATGGAGACAATTTTTTCTACTTATACAAAATCTCTAAAATTAAAATTGAAATCGGCTAACGCCCTGGTATGAAACACAATGTTAGTAAAAAATATGGGAAATATGAAGCGAAAGAAATTTTAATGCAATTGTACAAAGGAGCATTTATGATTTATCAGGTGATACATATGTATTCGAGATATAGGACAATTTTAGTAATATTTACAATTTTTGCTACTTATCAGTGGCGATTTTACAAGGATATTGGTTAGTTCTCGCCAAGATATGTGGTCAAGTGTGGGTTGTGATATATTATTTGGTCAAGTCGGGCGACTTGGGGCCTTATTTAAAACTCAACCGTTCTGTGGAAATTCTAGCATTACAGTGTGTGACTAAGATATGGGGAAATCATCACAAAATTTTGTGTAAAGTGTAGGCCATATTTGTATAAACCAGAAGAACGAATATATGGAGGCTTTATCTGAAACTGTACCAAATAAGAACAAACTTGACACACTTAAATATCCCGCTTGTTCTGGGAAGCAGCGAATACCTAACTATATAGCTACTAATTTATAAACACCCCTACTTACGCTCCGCATTACACCCCATGTGTTTTAGCGGAGAGTTTAACGAGAACATGTCGCTGAATATAACCAATAGACTATTCTCTGCATTATCGATAACCACCAATTTGGTAGCTGAAAATTCACACATAATTTGTACATTGTGTGTTTTTGTTTAGTTTTGCTAGAGACACTATTTTGTACATTACTTTTAGATACCAAAATTAAATGGTCCCTGGATTATATTTTTGAATTTCTCTCTCATTTATTTTCTGTGAGAGAGACAGCGTCTTTATTATCGATTTCATGCTCAACTAGTAATGCCCAATATAATCTATCGATTATTTAACAGATTACTTTATGGTGCTGAATTGGATGTAATGGAAGGGTACATTATATACATACAGAAAACGGGTCTTTAGTACTTTTTGAACTCATTATTCTATACCATAATAACCTCCTGAACATTGGGAGTGCTTATATAGGTAGGGAAAATGTGACAATAGCTATTTGCCGAACAAGCGGGATCATATTAAATATATTCTCTGTGTAAACTATCCAGTCAATTGGAGGAAAATCCCATTGAAAATGGGTCTAAAATATGAAAAAGTCTACCATATTTCCCCGACTCTGGTGTACGTATATATGGGAGCTATATATAATCTGAACCGATTTTGACTAAATTTGAACTGCATAGTTAGAATAATAATTCTGCAATCTCTGCTAAATTTCACGTAAATGGGAGTATAACTTTAGCCCCTGTGGTCATATGAGTGTAAATCGGGCGAAAGATATATATGGGAGCTATATCTAAATTTGAACCGATTTCAACCAAATTTGGTACACTTACCCATACTATTAAACGCACTCCTTGTGCAAAATTTGAACTAAATCACGGCAAAACTCTGGCTTTTGAGGCTACATAAGTCCAAATCGGACGAAAGATATATATGGGAGCTATATCTAAATCTGAACCGATTTCAATCTAATTTACCAAGCATTGGTAGAGTGTCAATTCAACTCTCTGTGCAAAATTTCACGTAAATCGGTAGTAAACTTTGGCCTCTGTGGTCATATGAGTCTAAATCGGACGAGAGATATATATGGAAGCTATATCTAAATCTGAACCGATTTGGATAATATTTTGCAAGTTTTTCGAGACTCATAAAATATTTGGATGTACGGAATTTGAAGAACATCGGTTGATAAACACGCCAATTATAACCAGATCGGGGATAAATATATATGACAGCTATATCTAAATCTGAACCGATTTTTTCCAAAATCAATAGCGATCGTCTTTGTTCCCCAAAACGACCCTCTGCCAAATTGGAGGACGATCGGACTTAAACTGCGACCTGTACTTTGCGCACAAAAATACATGAACAGACAGACAGACAGACGGACAGACAGACAGACAGACAGACAGACAGACAGACAGACAGACGGACATCGCTAAATCGACTCAGAATTTAATTCTAAGACGATCGGTATGCTAAACGATGGGTCTCAGACTTTTCCTTCTTGGCGTTACATACAAATGCACAAACTTATTATACCCTGTACCACAGTAGTGGTGAAGGGTATAAAAATGTTGACAAGATTTTCTATAGAAATAAAATTTTGACAAAATTTTCTTTATAGAAATAACAAAATTTTCTATAGAAATAAAATGTTGACAAAATTTTTTTTATAGAAATAACATTTTGACAAAATGTTCTTCTATAGAAATAAAATTTTGACAAAATATTCAATAGAAATAAAATTTTGACAACATTTTCTATAGAAATAAAATTTTGACAAAATTTTCTTTATAGAAATAACAAAATTTTCTATAGAAATAAAATTTTGACAAAATTTTCTGTAGAAATAAAATGTTGACAAAATTTTCTTTATAGAAATAACATTTTGACAAAATTTTCTTCTATAGAAATAAAATTTTCTATAGAAATAAAATTTGAACAAAATTTCCAAAAAAAAAAAAATTTTTTGACAACATTTTCTATAGCAATAAAATATTAACAAAATTTTCTTTATAGAAATAAAATTTTGACAAAATTTTCAATAGAAATAAAATTTTGACACAATTTTCTATAGAAAAAAATTTTGACAAGATTTTCTATAGAAATAAAATTTTGACAAAATTTTCTTTATAGAAATAACAAAATTTTCTGTAGAAATAAAATTTTGACAATTTTTTTTTTATAGAAATAACATTTTGACAAAATTTTCTTCTATAGAAATAACATTTTGACAAAATTTTCTATAGAAATAAAATGTTGACAAAATTTTCTTTATAGAAATAACATTTTGACAAAATTTTCTTCTATCGAAAAAAAATTTTGACAACATTTTCTATAGAAATAAAATGTTGACAAAATTTTCTTTAAGAAATATCATTTTGACAAAATTTTCTTCTATAGAAATAAAATCTTGACAAAATTTCTATAAAAATAAAATTTTGGCAAAATTTTTATAGAAATAAAATTTTGACAAAATTTTCCATAGAAATAAAATTTTGACAAAATTTCTATAAAAATAAAATTTTGACTAAATTTTCTATAGAATAAAATTTGGACAAAATTTTCCATAGAAATAAAATTTTGACAAAATTTCCTATAGAAATGTAATGTTGACAAAATGTTCTATAGATTTTTTTTTTGCAAAATTTTCTATAGAAATAAAGTTTTGCCAAAATTTTCCAAAAGAAAAAAATGTTGACAAAATATTCTGTAAAAATAAAATTTTGACAAATCGTTTTGAAGAAATAATTTTTTTCGAAATAATAAAATTTTCTCCGTGGATGTAATGGTTCGCATTATTTTAGTACGCCATCGATAACTTCTCATCTGTTCGTGTGGAAACTTTTTTCGACTATTAGTATATTTTTGTAACCATTTATGATAAATCGTATTCCCCAAAATCCCATTAACTTACACACAAGGAAAATTTCATTAAAATTGGGCCAACGAAATTTTTGCATTGACTATGACATCCCTTATGCCTCAATCATTATTGTCATTATGATCATTATGGTTATTCCTCCCACCCCATTTTCCACCCTGCAATCATTACCATCCTTGTCACTGCCATCGTCATCATCATCATTAATTTGTTGTTAACTTTTGTGAATTAAAGCAATTGCCAAAAACCTGAGCTCCGTCCTCTGCCATAGGAAGAAATCTATAAAATAATATTGTGGTTCCCAAAGGAATTAACCGAAAATGTGTAAAACACCATAGCACACACCAACGACAACAACAACAACAACTGTCACACGAATATCCTGGAATAATCAATGGTACCGTAGTTTACCAGACGAGACGAGATTTAAACCCCATGCTATTCATTGCACTGCACGTCTGAGTATGAAGGAGAACCCCCATTTGCGAAGGAAACAATCCTGTCACTGAAGCGAACACTTTAAACGGAAGACGATGACGACGGTTCACTGTGTGTGTGTGTGTGATCGTTTGTCGTTCGAGCTGAAAACATTTTTAAGCAGCTGCTTAAAACAGGCAACTACAACAACAACAATTCACAGGTCTTCACCTCGTCATCTCTCATCCCCTCCATCATAATCATCAAATAAATAAAAATTCATTCATTCCCAGCTCCTCTCACAGACCCATCTACCGACATTATGCTCAGTCTCTTTCCGTTATAAACATTAAACCAAAAGAGTTTGTTTATACTGTTTATGATTATGTATACATAAACTATGACACAGTGGGGGCTAAATTGGAATTAATAAAGCATAAATGGTCCTTCGATGTCAAAATTCTATGATATTCTGGATTTTATACTCCAAAATATAAACTACATTCTTGTGGATACGGATATTTTTGAATGTAAACACAATACAAAAAGCCATGGGTTTAATTCCAGTTTCGGCCCAAAACCAATAATTTTCCATGTAATACGATGGTTAGGTTAAAGTAGCAGCCCGATTTATTTTAAGGCTCACTTACACTATTCAGTCCACCAAAGTCAATTAAATTTTCAAAAAATTTTCTATAGAAATAAATTTTGACAAAATCTTCTATAGAAATAAAATTTTTACAAAATTTTCTATGCAAATAAAATTTTAACAAAACCTTCTATCGACAAAATGTTGACAAAATTTTCTGTAGAAATAAATTTTTGTCAAAATTTTCTATAGAAATAAAATTTTGACAAAATTTTCTATAGAAATAAATTTTTGACAAAATTTTCTATAGAAATAACATTTTGACAAATTTCTCTATAGAAAGACAATTTTGACAAAATTTTCTTTAGAAATAATTTTTGACAACATTTGTATATAAATAAAGTTTTTAAAATTTTTTTTTATAAAAATAAAACTTTGAAATAATTTTCTATAGAAATAAAATTTTTGACAAATTTTCTATAGAAATAAAACTAGAAATAAAATTTTGACAAAATTATCTATAGAAATATAATTTTGACAAAATGCTCTATATAAATAGTATTTTGAAAAAATCTTCTTTAAAAATGAAATTTTGACAAAATTTTCTAGAGAAATAAAATTTTGGCAAAATTTTCTATAGAAATAAATTTTGACAAAATTTTCTTTAGAAATAAATTTTGACAAAATTTTCTTTAGAAATAAATTTTGGCAAAATTTTCTTTAGAAATTAATTTTGACAAAATTTTCTATAGAAATAAAATTTTGACAAAATTTTCTTTAGAAATAAATTTTGACAAAATTTTCTATAGAAATAAAATTTTGACAAAATTTTCTTTAGAAATAAATTTTGACAAAATTTTCTTTAGAAATAATTTTTGACAAAAGTTTCTATCGACAAATTTTCTGTAGAAATAAATCTTTGTCAAAATTTTCTATAGAAATAAAATTTTGACAAAATTTTCTGTAGAAATAAATTTTTGACAAAATTTTCTTTAGAAATAATTTTTGGCAAAATTTTCTATATAAATAAAATTTTGACAATTTTTATTATAAAAATAAAATTTTTGACAAATTTTCTAGAGAAATAAAATTTTGTAAAAAAATTTCTTTAGAAATAAAATTTTGACAAAATTTTCTATAGATATATAATTTTGACAAAATTATCTATATAAATAATATTTTGAAAAAATTTTTCTTTAAAAATTAGTTTTTAACAAAATTTTCTAGAGAAATAAAATTTTGACAACATTTTCTTTAGAAATAAATTTTGACAAAATTTTCTATAGAAATAAAATTTTGACAAAATTTTCTTTAGAAATAAAATTTTGACAAAATTTTCTTTAGAAATAAATTTTGACAAAATTTTCTTTGGAAATAAATTTTGACAAAATTTTATTTAGAAATAAATTTTGACAAAATTTTCTATAGAAATAAAATTTTGACAAAATTTTCTTTAGAAATAAATTTTGACAAAATTTTCTATAGAAATAAAATTTTGACGAAATTCTCTATAAAAATAAAATGTTGACAAAATTTTCTATCAGAAAAATTTTGAAAAAATTTGCTGTAAAAATAAAATTTTGACAATATTTTCTATAGAAAAAATTTTCTTTAGAAATAAAATTATGACAAAATATTTGATAAAATTTCTAGAGAAAATAAACCTTTTTTAAATTTGGTAGATTTTTAAAAAATTTTCTTCAAATTTTGGTAGATTATTTTTTGGGCGAGTGGCAACCGTGTACTCCGTCCCGACTCGACTATCAAACGCAGGTCCCTCACTATTGAGCTAAATATAGATTTGGTCAGTACTCATTGAAAAGAGTGCTGCACACAAAAAATTAATTTTTGGATTCAATCACGAAATTAGTTGATCCGATTAATTTGTTATTGAATCATCATTTCAGTGATTGAAGACAATTCAATTGCATATTAAAATTTTAATTGGAAATATTTTGGTGAATATTTTTTTCTGTTGTATCTCACAACTGGACAGTAAATATATATATATATATATATATATATATATATATATATATATATATATATATATATATATATATATATATATATATATATATATATATATATATATATATATATATATATATATATATATATATATATATATATATATATATATATATTTTTTTTTTTTTTTTTTTTTTTTAACCTTTAAAAAAAATTTTGCATCTACACACAAAAAAAAATTTCTGGTTCAATCACGAAATTAATTGATCCAATTAATTTTTTAATTGAAATGTCAATTGAATCAATTAAATTTTTAATTGAATATTTTTTAAAACTCAATTAAAATTTTAATTGGAAAAATTTTCGTGAAATTTTTTTCTGTGTAAAGAAAACTTTGCTTGTCTAAAATTTCGTTCCTCAGAAAAGAAAACTCTTCTTTCAGCGCACGGTTGCCACTCGTGCCAAACCAAAATTTGAAGGAAATTTTACAAAAAATCAACCACATTGTAAAAATCTTTATTTGAAATTTTGCATAAAATGTTTGCCAAAATTTCATATCTATAAAAAAAATTGTCAGAATTATATTTCTGCAAACATATGAAAATTTTGTTAAAATTAAATTTCTATAGAAAATTTTATTTCTATAGAACTTTTTACGAAAAACAAAATTCTGTAGGAAATTTGGTCAAAATTTATTTCTATAAAAAATTGAAGTACCTCTTAGTTGGAGTGGAATATCAAGAATTCTACCAATTTACCAAACAATAAAAAATCTACCTTTTTTGATATAATTCTACCAACTGTGGCAACGATGGAAAAGACTTCAGTTAAAAATATGTTAATGAATTTAATTGAATTAAAACGAATCGTCGCAAAATATTTTCTACAAGAACAAATAAACACGAATACCTGTGGCAAAGTCTCCAATGAGCTATTATTAGCCATAAACAAAAATATTTGTAGACTAAAAAGGTTTGTTCGGATATTTCATATGACAGAAAATAAAATATTGCTTTGGATGCAACCAAAGAAAAAATACTTTCCTCAGGAACGAAATTTTAGACCAAACAAACCCAAATTTATGATATGCGATTGAACGATTGTCCCTAATCCTTTTTATTTGCCTTTAAAGAAACTTCTTTAGCGTCAAAAAAAATGTTTGCTTGTCTAAAACTTCGTTCCTCAGAAAAGAAAACTCTTCTTTCAGTGTGTAAGCTTCCAAGAAATTAGCCATACTACTATTTTTACATCAACACGAAACCAAATATCTCCCACTGTTCTATGTTGATGATTCCAATGAATCTACTGACACTGATGATGACGATGATGATGACAATGATGCTGATTTTGAAGCTTATGCTTTTATACATAGGCTTAGTTCAGTATATGATTATGTTTATGCCGTTGTTATGTCATATGGTATTACAGAGTAGAGATATACGCATCAACCATCTAATGTTGTAGTAAGAATGTCCTATCTACATTTAAACATTTTTAGATGGCACAAACCAAATATAAAACAACAAAATACTGCCGAAAGTTCGGCGAAGCCGAGACTCTTAAACACCCTCCACCAAGGATCATATGAAAACAAATTTCCTGAAAACATGCTATATAAAATTGGCGATACAAAAATAGATTCACTTTAAGTGATCAAAGGTTATTTGTGTCAATGACTGATATGAGAAGTCAACATAATTTGCCTGCTCCTACAAATTCCCATAAACATATTTACTTGCATACTTTTAGGCGCCATTAAAATTTTTAATTAAATGGGTAAATATGAATCATATATAATGTCCAAGTTATAATTGGTCTTTGTCGAATTCAATTTCAAATTGTATGTAATAAATGTTTTTTTGAATAAGAATTATTATTTTGGTATTCCAAGAAATAGAACTTAATTTTTGAGATGCCTTACCAACAGTATGACAAAGTTATTATACCCTTCCATTGTATGTGAGGAGGATATAAAAATCATATTTATCAGCCGCTTTTTCTTCCACACACACACACCCACACAACAGCACCCATTCTCCCCCTGCGTATATTTAGTCAAGCTATAAAGGGGTTGTGACTTTTGTTGACTTTATTTCTTTAACTTCTGTACTAAATTCATATGAATTCGCGTGAGAATGACATAAAACTTATTACGAGAGTATGGAACATGCAATCATTCCATATATATAAGAGATATGTATGAATGGAGAGAGAGAGAGCGGGAGTGTGGGCTTTCTAATGTACTCGTCTATGTGTAAATGAGTCTACACACATATAAGTGAATACTATCTTCTTGTATATAAATGTGTACATTGAATTCTTAGATTTGTAATGAATCCACATTAGAGATATAAATCCTGTGTGACAACTTTGAGCATTACAAGTGGAAGTTGAAATTACGACATTTTTTTATCTATGTTAAGTAGGATACTTTAAAAAGTTACGGGACTCTTTCTTAAGGTCATAGAATTTGTAATGAGTTCATTAGATATGATTTAAAGAATATGACAAGTAACTTTTTTTACAACTTTTGATGATGAGTATGTGTAATTATTAACTGCTGCTCTATCCTCCCTTCCTCTCTGTCACTAAACCAAAGCAAATTTGTTGTTAAAATTGCAACAGAAATATGATACCTCACCTGTAGATATTTGATTGGGAATGAGGGAGAATTTGTCAGCTTTGGTAAGTTTAGTAAAAGAAGAGTTTAGTTTTAGTTCCAATTAATAGTTCACAAAATTGAATGATCGGTAGGAGCTTGGTCAGCTTTTCAGTGATGTCAATTTAGTTATTTTATTTTATTGTATAGCTTAGGTCGATAGCCTCTAGTAGTTAATGCCCATATAAATAAGTTTATTAAAATTTGTAATTATAACAAATTAATTGATAACTAAATAAATAATAAAATTTTATAGCTAAATATAACTATTTTTGATGTTGAGTTGCTAGAAATTTTATTAAATTGCCATTAGTTAGAAATATAGCCATTTTTGATTATTATTTGTATACCCTCCACCATAGGATGGGGGCATATTATTATACCCTCCACCATAGGATGGGGGTATATTAACTTTGTCATTCCGTTTGTAACACATCGAAATATTGCTCTAAGACCCCATAAAGTATATATATTCTGGGTCGTGGTGAAATTCTGAGTCGATCTAAGCATGTCCGTCCGTCCGTCCGTCTGTCCGTCCGTCCGTCTGTCCGGCTGTCCGTCCGTCTGTGGAAATCACGCTAACTTCCGAACGAAACAAGCTATCGACTTGAAACTTGGCACAAGTAGTTGTTATTGATGTAGGTCGGATGGTATTGAAAATGGGCCATATCGGACCACGTTTACGTATAGCCCCCATATAAACCGATCCCCAAATTTGGCTTGGGGAGCCTCCCGGAGCAGCAAAATTCATCCGATCCGGTTGAAATTTGGTAAGTGGTCTTAGCATACGGTCTCTAACAACCATGCAAAAATTGGTCCATATCGGTCCATAATTATATATAGCCCCCATATAAACCGATCCCCAGATTTGACCTCCGGAGCCTCTTGGAGGGGCAAAATTCATCCGATCCGATTGAAATTTGGTACCTGATGTTAGTATATGGTCTCTAACAACCATGCAAAAATTGGGCCATATCGGTCCATAATTATATATAGCCCCCATATAAACCGATCCCCAGATTTGACCTCCGGAGACTTTAGGAGGGGCAAAATTCATCCGATCCGGTTGAAATTTGGTACCTGATGTTAGTATACGGCCTCTAACAACCATGCAAAAATTGGTCCATATCGGTCCATAATTATATATAGCTCCCATATAAACCGATCCCCAGATTTGACCACCAGAGCCTCTTGGAGGAGCAAAATTCATCCGATGCGGTTGCAATTTAGTACGTGGTCTTAGTATACGGTTTTTAATAACCATGCAAAAATTGGTCCATATCGGTCCATAATTATATATAGCCCCCATAAACCGATCCCCAGATTTGACCTCCGGAGCCTCTTGGAGGGGCAAAATTCATCCGATCCGGTTGAAATTTGGTACCTGATGTTAGTTTACGGCCTCTAATAACCATGCAAAAATTGGTCCATATCGGTCCATAATTATATATAGCCCCCATATAAATCGATCCCCAGATTTGACCTCCGGAGCCTCTTGGAAGAGCAAAATTCATCCGATCCAGTTGAAATTTGGTACATGGTGTTAGTATAAGGTCTCTAACAACCATGCAAAAATTGGTCCATATTGGTCCATAATTATATATAGTTCCCATATAAACCGTCCCCAGATTTGACGTCCGGAACCTCTTGGAGGAGCAAAAGTCATCCGATACGGTTGAAATTTGGTACATTTTGTCAATATATGGCCTCTAACAGCCATGTAAAAATTGGTCCATATCGGTCTTTAGTTATATATAGCCGATGACTTATTACACAAAAATTGGTCCATATCGCCAAAAATAATCTACCAAAACTTTATTTCCATACAAAATTTTGTCAAATTTTATTACTATAGAAAGTTTTGTCAAAATTTCATTTCTATAGAAAGTTTTGTCAAAAGTTTATTTCTATAGAAATGTTTGTCAAAATTTCATTTCTATAGAAAGTTTTGTCAAAAGTTTATTTCTATAGAAATGTTTGTCAAAATTTTATTTCTATAGAAAATTTTGTAAATAATTTATTTCTGTAGAAAATTTTGTCAACATTTTATTTCTATACAAAATTTTGTCAAAATTTTATTTCTATACAAAATTTTGTCAACATTTTATTTCTATAGAAATTTTTGTCAAAATTGTATTGCTATAGAAAATTTTGTCAACATTTTACTTCCATAGAAAATTTTGTCAACATTTTATTTCTATAGAAAATTTTGTCAAGTTTTTATTTCTATAGAAAATGTTGTCAAATTTTTATTTCTATAGAAAATTTTGTCAAAATTTTATTTCTATAGAAAATTTTGTCAAGGTTTCATTTCTATAGAAAATTTTGTCAAAATTTTATTTCTATAGAAAATTTTGTCAAACTAGATTATATACGTATTTAATCGGCTTTTTTTGTTTAATATATACCCCGTATGGGCTAACTTACAATTTAGAAGACAGTGTTAAAAAGTTTTACGATACCTTGCCATCGGCAAGTGTTATTGCAACCCAAGTAATTCGATTGTGGATGACAGCCTTTAGTAGAAGTTCCTACGCAATCCATGGTGGAGGGTACATAAGATTCGGCCTGGCCGAACTTACGGCCGTATATACTTGTTGATGTTGAGTTGCTAGAAATTTTATTAAATTGCCATTAGTTAGAAATATAGCCATTTTTGATTATTATTTGTATACCCTCCACCATAGGATGGGGGCATATTATTATACCCTCCACCATAGGATGGGGGTATATTAACTTTGTCATTCCGTTTGTAATACATCGAAATATTGCTCTAAGACCCCATAAAGTGTATATATTCTGGATCGTGGTGAAATTCTGAGTCGATCTAAGCAGGTACGTCCGTCCGTCCGTCTGTTGAAATCTCGCTAACTTCCGAACATAACAAGCACTTTTACGTATAGCCCCCATATAAACGGACCCCCAAATTTGGCTTACCGATCATCTAAGAGAAGCAAATTTCATCCGATCCGGCTGAAATTTTGTACATGGTGTTAGTATATAGTCTCTAACAATCATGCAAAAATTGGTCCACATCGGTCCATAATTTTATATAGCCCCCATATAAACCGATCCCCCGATTTGGCTTGCCGAGCCTCTAAGAGAAGCAAATTTCATCCGATCAGGCTGAACTTTGGTACATGGTGTTGGTATATGGTCTCTAACAACCATGCAAAAATTGGTCCACATCGGTCCATAATTATATATAGCCCCCATATAAACCGATCCCCAGATTTGGCTTGTGGAGCCTCTAAGAGAAGCAAATTGCATCCGATCCGGCTGAAATTCTGTACATGGTGTTAGTATATGGTCTCTAACAACCATACAAAAGTTGGTCCAAATCGGTCCATAACTATATATAGCCCCCATATAAACCGATCCCCAGATTTGACCTCCGGTGCCTTTTGGAGAAGCAAAATTCATCCGATTCGATTGAAATTTGGTACGTGATGTTCATATATGATATTTAACAACCATGCCAAAAGTGGTCCATATCAGTCCATAATCATACATAGCCCCATATAAACCGATCCCGAGATTTGGTTTTGGAGCCTCTTGGACGAGCAAATTTCATCCGAGTGACTTGAAATTTGGTACATTGTGCTAGTATATGGTCGTTAACAACCATGACTAACTAGGTCCATATCGGTCTATAGTTATATATGGCCCTCAGATAAATCGATCCCCAATCACACAAAAATTGGTCCATATCAAGTTCATAATTTTATATAACCCCCATATAAGCGACCCCCATATTTCAATTCTGGCTCTCTACGTACAAAAAGTCCATATCGGTTCCTAATTATTTGTAGACTTACCTATACATAACTTTTTTGTCTAATATATACCATGTATGGACTAAATCACAATTTAGAAAACGATGTTAAGAATTTTTAAGATACCACCACCCAAGTAATTCGATTGTGGATGACAGTCTTTCGTAGAAGTTTCTACGCGATCCATGGTGGAGGGTACATAAGATTCGGCCTGGCCGAACTTACGGCCGTATATACTTGTTTGAACTATGACTCTTTCTAAAATCATCAATCTAAATTTCAATTATAAAATATTTTCTATAGAGTAGATCTTTGATCAAATCCATGTTGGACCTTAAATTTCTTTAACTCTTAACTTTCACTTAAAAAAATTGTATGGTGTACTTTGACATACAACACGTCTTGGCTTTTTCTATCCTGTCAAAAGGATATAAACTAATTTCTCCATCATATATGGAGGTCGGATGACATGCCGCAGGATGAAATTTCTACAAACTTCAAATATTACAATGAAATATGTGAAAATATTTGACATGTTATTGCCTGGCACCTTTTGAAGGGTTTCCTTCAAGGATTTCATGGACGACGAAGAAGGTGTTGAGAATTCTTATTTTTATTTAAGGATTTACAAAAAGAGATTACAAAGCCCAGATGGTGATGGTGTATCTCGTGTATATAGAGGCTTTAGGTAAAATGTCTGTTACTGCAACACTTTTAAGGAGCAAATACAAGAAAACCGAAAACGTGAATATTTCAAGAACATCCCATTGAGGGATGTTTTCACACTTTTATCCTGTACAAAAAACACACACAAACTCCTACACAAACGTAACTTCGACACTTGAGTCAAAGTTCCGGCGGCCATAGGTGAACATATGTAAAAATTATATAAAAATTTGTTCAAAGATTATAAAGGAAGTTATAAAAAGTTTTCTCTTCGCGCTTGGCATGAACTTTTGTCAGGACATCTTGCACATGCTGTGCGGATTCAAGGAGAAGGTTAAAGGAGGACCTTAACCAAGAGATGCGGTGCTAGCTAGGAAACAAACATTATAAAGCTATTGAGGAAGGAAAGTAAGCATTTGTCATGTTTGTTTGTCATGTTTGAGTTAATGGTGGCCCAGATACTATAACAGCCCCCAAAACGAGGGTGGAGGTCAGTTTTTCTTTTTCTATGAAAAAAAAAATTTTTTTTTCGTCCTTCGTATGACGTAAAATTATGATGAGCATTTTTTTCTTGTGGAAATTCCGCGAATGTTTAAATTCCTCTTTGTCAATATTTACTTAAAAAGAAACATTAAAAAAATAAACAAATGTAACCAAAGATAAATTGAAAATGTGCGACAAATGGCATCTGTTCCAATAACAAACAAAGGCGTCACATTGGTGGCCATCCCAAATAAAATCAGAGCCATTGGCCCTAACTGGCATTGATGTCATCTACTTCACATTGATTTTTCTCTTTCCCTCAAAAAATTTAACTTCATTAGTGGATAGTATTTTGTCAACGGTTTGCAATTTCATATAATCTGGGGGTGTGGGAGGTCCTGATGGCAAGGAAGGATGGTTTCAAACTTTGTTATTTTAACAAAAATTTCTTAATAGCTAAACCCCTCTCCTGTGTTAAGTGAAGGAAATTTTATTTTTAAAAATATCAACAACACTAAATTTGTTTTTTTTTTGCTTCTCCAGAATCAATATTTGAAGTAGATCATATTGCCTGGGATGTTTGTTTTTTGTTTTTTTTTTTTTATTGTAGCAAGGCATCATTTTTTTTTTTTTTGTAGGAAATAAAAACCAAATAAGTAGAAACTGCCACCCGCCCCCTCTATGATTAAATCCTGCTACTTTAAAGCACTTGTATGTTGTTTTAACTTCTACGAGTAAAGTATTTGGTTTCAACTTTTTTTTGCCATTAAATATAAAGAAGGTTTTAAGTGCAACGGGAAAGGGATGGCAACCCGGAAAGGATTGGGTTTGGGGTCCTAGCTTTACTGATCTACTAAAGAGGGGAAATCATCCCCATACCCAATGGAAACAAAATTGTAGCAAACTTCATTTGAGAACTGTAAGCTTGTTACAAGTACCCAACATCAGCAACGGGCGACGTCAGGCCATCCTTCGTGATTTGTTACTCTCATGGGTTGACGTCGCCATCAGCATCATCGACATCAGCACCATCGCCATCGCCATCGCTATACCGATGCCTAACGATGATAATAATGATGACGATGTTGTTGATGATGGAAACTTGGTGAAGCGCTTGCATTCTCAAGGATACTTGAGGATTTTTTACTTTAACGCGCGTTGATAATACATCGGCCTCAACGGCGTCCAAACGAGTGTATACGCCAGTGTTTAGTTCAGTTACATGGCACAGTGGTAAGTATAGTATATCTGTAAAAGAAATTAGAGGAAATGAAAGTCTTAAAAATCGAAATCATAAATAAAATTTCAACAACATTTTCTATAGAAATAACATTTTGACAAAATTTTCTATATAAAAATGTTTTTTTTTTTTTTTTGACTAAATTTTCTATAGAAATAAAATTTTGAAAAAAAAATTTGCCAACATTTTCTATAGAAAGTAAATTTCGACACACTTTTCTATAGAAATAAAAATTTTACAAAATTTTCTAAAGAACTAAAATTTTGACAAACTTTTCTATATAAATAAAATTTTGAAAAAATTTTCTATAGAAATATAATTTTCATAAAACTTTCTATAGATATAAAATTTAGACCAATTTTTCTATACAAATAAAATTTTACAAAATTTTCTTAGAAATAAAATTTTGAAAAAAATCTATAGAAATACAATTTTAGCAACATTTTCTATAGAAATAAAGTTTTAACAAAATTTTCAATGGAAATGAAATTTGGACACAATTTTCTATAGAAATAAAATTTTCATAGAATTTTCTGTAAAAATAAAATTTTGACAAAATTTTCTGTAGAAATAAAATTTTGACAAAATATTCTGTAGAAATCAAATGTTGACAAAATTTTCTATGGAAATGAAATTTGGACACAATTTTCTATAGAAATGAAACTATGACAACATTTTCTATAGAAATAAAATTTTCATAGAATTTTCTGTAAAAATAAAATTTTGACAAAATTTTCTATAGAAACGAATTTGAAAAAATGTTCTATAGAGATAAAATTTTCACACAATTTTCTAGAGAAATAAAGTTTGTCAAATTTTTATTTTCATAGAAAATGTTGTCAAATTTTTATTTCTATAGAAAGATTTGTAAAAATTTTATTTATATGGAACATTTTGTCACAAATTTATTTCTATAGAAAATTTCCTCAAAATTTTATTTCTATCGAAAATGTTATGAAAATTTTATTTCTTTACGATATTTGGCAAAATTTTTTTCTATAGAAAGTTTTGTCCAAATTTTATTTCTATAGAAAACTTTGTCTAAATTTTATTTCTATAGAAAATTTTAACAAAATATTATTTCTATAGAAAATTTTAACAAAATATTATTTCTATAGAAAATTTTGTCCAAATTTTATTTATATCCAAAATTTTGTCAAAATTTTATTTCTATAGAAAGTTTTGTCAAATTTTTATTTCTATAGAAAAATTTGTCAAAATTTTATTTATATGGAAAATTTTGTCAAAATTTTATTTATATGGAAAATTTTGTCAAAAATTTATTTCTATAGAAAATTTTCTCAAAGTTTTATTTCTAACGAAAATGTTCTCAAAATTGTATTTCTTTACGATATTTGGCAAAATTTTATTTCTATAGAAAGTTTTGTCAAAATTTTATTTCTAAAAAAAGTTGCCCAAATTTTATTTCTATAGAAAATTTTCTCAAAATTTTATTTCTATAGAAAATTTTGTGGAATTTTTTTTCTATAGAAAATTTTGTGGAAATTGTTTTCTACAGAAAATTTTGTCCAAATTTTATTTCTATAGAAAATGTTGTCAAAATTTTATTTCTATCGCAAATGTTGTCCAACTTTTATTTCTTTACGATAGTTGGCAAAATTTTATTTCTATAGAAAATTTTGTCAATTTTTTTTCTATCGAAAATTTTGTCAAATTTTTTTTCTATAGAAAGTTTTGTCAAAGTTTTATTTCTATAGAAAAATTTGTCAAATTTTTTTTTAGAAATTTTGTCAAAATTTTATTTCTATAGAAAGTTTTGTCAAAGTTTTATTTCTATAGAAAAATGTGTCAAAATTTTATTTATATGGAAAATTTTACCAAAAATTTATTTCAATAAAAAATTTTATCACAATTCGTTTTGTTTTGTTATTGTTGGTTTTTGTTCTTTAATCATTGTTGTTGTTCTTTTGATTTCAACTTAAAACCATACATTGACTAAACTACAAGTGTAGCTTAACCAACAGAGGAAAAGAATGTTCGTCAAATTTAGTTGGGCAAAGCCCTATAGACTGCAAGATGGTTGGATGGACGCACGTTTCGGAATTACCACATTCCTCATCAGCATCCTCTACTTGCAGCAAAACTATAAACCAATTATCAGAATAACTTCAGGCAGTTCATTAAATCCAACAATAAACCACACTTGAACCCTCCGAAAATTTTTTTCTATAGAAATAAAATTTTGACAAAATTTTCTATGGAAATAAAATTTTGAGAAAATTTTCAATAGAAATAAAATATTGACAAAATTTTCCATAGAAATAAAATTTTGACATAATTTTCTACAGAAATAAAATTTTGATAAAATCTCCTAAAATAATAAAATTTAAAAAAAAAAATTCCACTGAAATAAAAAGTTCAAAAAATTTTCTATAGAAATAAAATTTTGAAAAATATTTCTTTAAAAATAAAATTTTAGCAAAATTTTCTATAGAAATAAAATTTTGACAAAATTTTCTATAGAAATAAAATGTTGACATAATTTTCTATAGAAATAAAATTTTGATAAAATCTCCTAAAATAATAAAATTTAAAAAAAAAAAAATTCCACTGAAATAAAAAGTTCAAAAAATTTTCTATAGAAATAAAATTTTGAAAAATATTTCTTTAAAAATACAATTTTAGCAAAATTTTCTATAGAAATAAAATTTTGACAAATGTTTCTATAGAAATAAAATTTTGACAATATTTTATACAGAAACAAAATTTTGACAAAATTTTCTATAGAAATAAAATGTTGACAAAATTTTCTATAGAACTAAAATGTTGACAAAATTTTCTATAGAAATAAAATTCTGACAAAATTTTCTATAATAATAAAATTTTGACAAAATTTTCAATAGAAATTAAATTTTGACAAAATTTTCAATAGAAATAAAATATTGACAAAATTTTCCAAAATAATAAAATTTTGAAAAAAATTGTCCATAGAAATAAAATGTTCAAAAAATTTTCTATAGAAATAAAGTTTTGACAAAATTTTCTACAGAAATAAAATTTTGACAAAATTTTCTATACAAATAAAATTTTCACAAAATTTTCTATAGAAATAAAATTTCTATAAAAATAAAATGTTGACAAAATTTTCTATAGAAATAAAATTCTGACAAAATTTTCTATAATAATAACATTTTGACAAAATTTTCAATAGAAATAAAATTTTGACATAATTTTCTATAGAAATAAAATTTTGATACATTTTTCTAATATAATAAAATTTTGAAAAAAATTGTCCTTAGAAATAAAATGTTCAAAAAATTTTCTATAGAAATAAAATTTTGGAAAATATTTATTTCAAAATAACATTTTGTCAAAATTGTCTATACAAATAAAATTTTGACAAAATTTTCTATAGAAATAAAATTTTGACAAAATTTTCTACAGAAATAAAATTTTGACAAAATTTTCTATAGAAATCAAATGTTGACAAAATTTTCTATAGAAATAAAATGTTGACAAAATTTTCTATAGAAATAAAATTCTGACAAAATTTTCTATAATAATAAAATTTTGACAAAATTTTCAATAGAAATTAAATTTTGACAAAATTTTCAATAGAAATAAAATATTGACAAAATTTTCCAAAATAATAAAATTTTGAAAAAAATTGTCCATAGAAATAAAATGTTCAAAAAATTGTCTATAGAAATAAAATTTTGGCAAAATTTTCTATAGAAATAAAATTTTGAAAAAATTTTCTATAGAAATAAAATTTTGAAAAAATTTTCTATAGAAATAAAGTTTTGTCAAAATTTTCTACAGAAATAAAATTTTGACAAAATTTTCTATACAAATAAAATTTTGACAAAATTTTCTATAAAAAATGTTTGACAAAATTTTCTATAGAAATAAAATTTTGAAAAATATTTCTTTAAAAATAACATTTTGTCAAAATTGTCTATACAAATAAAATTCTGACAAAATTTTCTATAATAATAACATTTTGACAAAATTTTCTACAGAAATAAAATTTTGACAAAATTTTCTATAGAAATAAAATTTTGACAAAATTTTGACAAAATTTTCTATAGAAATAAAATTTTGACAAAAAATTCTATAGAAATAAAATTTTAACAAAATTTTCTATAGAAATAAAATTTTGAAAAAAATTGTCCATAGAAATAAAATGTTCAAAAAATTTTCTATAGAAATCAAATTTTGAAAAATATTTCTTTAAACCTAACATAGAAATAAAATTTTGACAACATTTTCTACAGAAAAAAAATTTTGACAAAAAATTCTATAGAAATAAAATTTTGGAAAAAGTTTCTATAAAAATAAAATTATGAAAAAAGTTTCTATCAAAAATGTTTGACAAAATTTTCTATAGAAATAAAATTTTGAAAATATTTTCTATAGAAATTAAATTTTGACAAAATTTTCAATAGAAATAAAATATTGACAAAATTTTCCATAGAAATAAAATTTTGACATAATTTTCTATAGAAATAAAATTTTGATAAAATTTTCTAAAATAATAAAATTTTGAAAAAATTGTCCATAGAAATAAAATGTTCAAAAAATTTTCTATAGAAGTAAAATTTGAAAAATATTTCTTTAAAACTAACATTTTGACAAAATTTTCTATCGAAATAAAATTTTTACAAAATTTTCTACAGAAATAAAATTTTGACAAAATTTTCTGTAGAAATAAAATTTTGACAAAAAATTCTATAGAAATAAAATTTTAACAAAGTTTTCTATAGAAAAAAATTTGAAAAATATTTCTTTAAAACTAACATTTTGACAAAATTTTCTATCGAAATAAAATTTTGACAAAATTTTCTACAGAAATAAAATTTTGACAAAATTTTCTACAGAAATAAAATTTTGACAAAATTTTCTGTAGAAATAAAATTTTGACAAAAAATTCTATAGAAATAAAATTTTAACAAAATTTTCTATAGAAATAAAATTTTGAAAAAAATTTCTATAAAAATAAAATGTTGACAAAATTTTCTATAGAAATAAAATTCTGACAAAATTTTCTATAATAATAAAATTTTGACAAAATTTTCGATAGAAGTAAAATATGGACAAAATTTTCTATAGAAATAAAATATGGACAAAATTTTATACAGAAATAAAATTTGAAAAAATTTTCTATAATAATAAAATTTTGACAAAAATTTCTATAGAAATACAAAATGTCTACAGAAATAAAATTTGGACAAATTTTTTCAGTAGAAATAAAATTTGACCAGTATTTTTATTTAGTTTTTTTTTTCAAAATTTTAGTAGATTTTTTTTTCAAATTTTAGTAGATTGGCAACCGTGTTTAAGATACGAAAACGATAGTTGTGAGTACTTTTCATTTCGTATACACAATTTTTCCAAACGGGCACTTGAACCAACAAAAGTATGCAAAGAAAATATTCTTTAGTGGGTAAACTTAGCTGCTCCCCTAAACTGGCAATTTTAATATAGTGACATTTCACTATTGTGAATTAAATAGGTCATTCACAATTATATATAATAATATAAGTTCACCTAAAACATATTCTTCCGCTTGAAAAAATGTGCTACCTTTCGCGCTAATTTTTCGAAATGAGTGTGCGACCATTTATATCAAGGGACACTTTTTGTGCCAATTTTTATAAATTATGATTATTATGCCCCAGCAACAAGTTTATTCTGACATATAAAAGAATTTTATTGCTGTGCGACTTTAGTGCACCGTTTCTTACATTTTTCGGTGCCTTAAAAAATAATCGAGTTTCCGCTTCCAATTGTAGATTTCCCTTCTCACATTATATTATTATCTAGCTAAAAAATTCACAGCCTAAAAGTATGCATATTTTCCTCTACATTTCTTTATAATAGTAAAACAGGTTTACAGGGCCCTACTTACGGCCCAATTGAGTACACCAATCCCAGAATATTCGGAAAATTTTGCATCTCGAAGCCACTGTCCTGCAGAAAGAAGCAAAACTCCATGAAAAATAAAAATCAAAACTCGTAATAAGTATGTCTTACCTAAGCAATTTAGCGAGAGAAACTCTGTACTATATATATTTTTTTTTAATTAAATACAAAATCTGTAACACCAACTCGAAAAAATAACTCACCAAATATTCAAGCAGTGGCCCTTAAATTTTTCACTGAGGAGAAGAATTCGCTTCTTCATATAACCATGTTTAGAGTTGATGACGAAAGGATATTAAGGTTACTTTTATATCCCTGCCTCTTAGTTAGTGGGGAGCATATACAAGGAATCTTGATGGCAATGGTGGTTGCTCTAGGTGTTATGGAGGGTGATACTGACGTTGTGTCCCCAACTCCCCCTCTCCTTATGTGTAAACGTTCCCTACCTTGGCCAATCTTTACTAGCAAGTGCGTATATGGGAACTGAACTCTTTTTTACAGAACATCCTTTAGCTTAAGATTTTGATACACTTAACTAACATACTTGCAACACTTACGTTACGTTACGAAAGTTCTTGTGTTGCTTGTGGTATGGCTAAGTGGTCGACATTTCAATTGATTTGAAGTGCTCCCAGCAAAGTCAGCCTGGTTATAGATGGATGTAGTATGTATGGAATATCAGAAATCTGTTAGTGTGTTTGTAAAGCCATGTGTCTCAGTAGTTGTTATGTATGTATGAGCGTATATCCACTAAACCCTTTCAGTTTTTTTTTCGAACGCTCTAGGAGGACTCGCATGTAATACTTAAGTGGGCGCAATGCATGAGACATAACATCACCATCATCGTCACCATCCACACTGATGCCTCTCTTACCCCTTTTTTTGGGCGAAACCAATGGCTCTCCAGTTTGGCTTTACCTATAGGCACTAATGCTCCTTCATTGCCTTCCTACCTTCTTTCGATTTTTTGTTTGGTCCTTGTCTATAACAGCTACAGCTACTCTCATATGTTCTTCGAGTTGAGCTTGTAGCACTCACACACACACACACATCCTGTATCCGCATGTATCAGGCTAATGTATATCGCTTGGTTGGTAATGGTCTTTACATCCAAATAAAATGAAGGCACAAAAAAAATTGTTACAATTTATTTAATTTAACATAATTTAATTTTACATTCACGCCACTCGAGCAACTCCATTAAGGAAAAACGTGGCCAAACGACATCAGTCAAGCATCCATCCATCCATCCATTTGTACAGCCAGTCAGACACTCAGTCCTCTTTAAAGGATATGGAAATATCATTAGCTCTAATAGCATTCATGAATTGTATGGAAGTGAGCGTTGTCTACACGTTTCTCCAAATTAAATCAATGTCCTGTATTTTATTTATTTTGTATCCTTACTAAGAGTTTCACTAATAAATCAAATAACAGGTTATTATCACTATGTATTCCATGATGTGTAGGAATGTAGAATCCAAAGGTAAACCGAGGCTATGGAGAATTTTTAGTTGACCTCTATGTTGATAATCATGCCAAGCAACGATAGACTGATCATGATACAGCTTCTAGCAGACCATGATGTCCTTTAATTGTTTTCGGACTCTTTGGGTTGACTATTTGGGAATTGGAGAACTTGCTGATTCGCAGATGGTCGGGATTTCATAAATGCTTCGGTAATCGAAAGGAAACTGTGCGAGGAATAGGACTAGTAAACGATTTAATTAAATATTTGAGCTCATGGTTATCAATATTGCGGACCGGTAACTAAACAACAGAAACTACTAGAACGAGGTGATAAAGGAATACGTGGATAGGATGCAGCTTCGGTTTGGAGATGATACGATGTACTAGCAGGTTGGGGGTTTTTCAATGACTACAGTACAGCCCCATTTATTAAATTGTAGACCTATCTGACCTGAAGGTTTCAGTGACTGAACAGAAGCCGCGAAGATCCCAAAAATTGAAACGCAGAACAGGTGGTCTCAATAGTTGAACTGAGAAGAGAGAAGTTCACCACTGTGGTATCACAATGGACTGAATAGTCTAAGTGAGCCTGATACATCGGGCTGCCACATAACCTAACCTAACCTAACCTAATAGTTGAACTGCCGAGCAGTCAGGGATTGAATTGTATATTTGAACCCTCAGAGAATGGGGTGCGTACCCGAAGGTCTCAATGAACTGCAGACTCGAAAGTCTTAGTTAAATGGCAGACCAAAGGATTACATTGGGCTACGTACCCGGAGGTCTAAGTGAACTGCAGGCTCGATGGTCTTAGTGACTAAATGGCAGGACCTAGGGTTACATTGATTGCCAACCCATAACAGAGATCTCTGTAATTGAACTACATATCCTTCGGTCTAAGGCTATAGGCCCGAATGTCCCAGTGGTTTAATTATAGACCGCAAACTCAGAGATTGAAATGTACCACCTAGTTTGAAGCACCGGCCTGAAGGTTTTAGAACTGCAGACCCGAAGGTTTCAATGATTGAACTTCAAAACTTAAGATCGCAGTGGTGGAATGAACAACAGATCCAGGTGTCTCAGACTACAGGCTCGAAAGTCTCGGTTGTCGAACTATAGGTCGAAAACTCAGAAATTGAGATGTAAGGCCTATAGTGAAGTGCAACCTGGAAGCATCAGCGAACTGAATTGCAGACCCGAAGGTTTAAACGATTAAACAGCAAATCGTAAGATCTCTGTGGTGTAATACAGAGAGTAACAGGGCTGAGTTGCGGGTCAGAAGATCACAAAGGTTCAATGAAGACCAAAAGATATCAGTGGTTGAACTGCAGATCAAGGGATCGGTTTAATTGCAGATCCAATTATCGCAATGGTTGAATTGCCACGTTCTCAGTGGCTACATTCCAGATCCCAGGATCTCAGAAATTCAACCGTATACCTCATCCTGATCCGCAGTGATTGAACTACAATCTTAAGAGTCGCAGAGATTGAACTGCAATCTTAAAGGTCGCAGAGATTGAATTCGTGATCTTAAAATTTCGTTGATTGAACTACAGATCCCAAGTTCTCAGTGGTTGAATTACAGACCAGAGGATGTCAGTAATTTAACTGCTGGATGGAAGGTTCCAGTGGTCGAATTGCAGGCCGCAACCTCAGTGATTGAAATGTATGCCCCAGAGAGAACTACAAACATCAGTGATTTAACTACATATGAAAAGTCAGTCATTCAACTGGAGGTACGAGGATCGCAGTCGGAGAACTAAAGAGTCGAATATCTTACTGATTGAATGGTTTGCGCGGGGGTTACATTGATTACAATGCGGAACAGAAGGTCTAAGTAACTAAACTGCAGAACCGGCCGGTCTCAGTTGTTCAATTCCGACCCCATGATCTTACTATTTCAACTATATACACCCGCTTAAGCCTTAGTGGTTGAAGTGTAGACGGCAAAACCCCGGGGTCGTAAACTTGATTGAATTGAAGATCCAAGTGTCTCAGTGGTTGAACGGAAATGGCTGAGGTATCGGTGGTTATGCTAGATACCCGAAGACCCTAGCGAAGTGCGGTAAAGTCCTGGGGTCCTAACCTTGATTGAACTGAAGATCCAAGTGTTTCAGTGGTTGAACTGCAGAGTCTGAGGTACCGATGGTTAAGTTAGAGACCCGATGACCCCAGAGAGAGAAGAAGAGGCCCTAGCGATTCTTTGACTGAATAAACAACGATTGAAGTACAAATGTGAAGGTCTCAGAGTTGAAATGCTGTATCAGTGGTTGAACTGCAGGTCTGAACATTTCAAAGGTTCAATGAGGATCCGAAGATCTCAGTGATTGACCTGCAGCGCCGAAGGTTTCAGTGATTGAACTGTAGATAAAAAATGTCAATGGTTGAATGTGGATACCGAGGTATCATTTGTTGTGCTTCAGACTCAAAGGTCCCAATGATGGAATTGGAGGTCCCAAAGTTTTGTGATTACACTACAGATCCTAAGGTCTCAGTGATTGATTTAATTCTTAGCCATGGCGTATAAAACATGAAGTTCTGACATCCATCTAAACTTTACTGCGAGATATTTACCCCACTACAGGGGGAAATATCTTCAGAGAAGTCGTAGCAATGGCGTATAAAAAATGAAATTTTGTTGATCGAACTACAGATCCAAATGATTGAACTACAGATCCAAAGGTTTCAGTGGTTGCAGATCCAAGGGCCTCAGTAATGAAACTGCGGACCGCATGGTCTCAGTAATTAATCTGCAGACCCGAGAATCTCAGTAATTAAAGTACAGACCAAAATTTCTCCGTGAATGAACAGCAGAGCCGTAGATTTCTGTGATTGAATTTCATATCTGAAGATGTCAGTGATTGAAATCAGGTCCGAAGGTATCAGTGTTTAAGCTGTATACGCACAACATCCGAGACTAACTGCGAGATATTTACCTCACTTACGGGGGGACGAAAATATCTTCGTTCTGTAGGTCTCAATGCAGTAGTTAACCAGACCCCAGGATCTCAGTAATTGAACTGTATGCCCCAGCCTAAGCCTCAGTGATTGAAGTGTAAACTCGAAGGTTCCAGTTATTGAACTGGACGACTCAATATTTCTTTGAATTTCAGACCCGAAGGTCCCAGTAATTAAACTGTACACCCAAAGGTTTCCGTGATTGAATTGCAGAGCCGATGGTTTCAGTGATTGGACTGCAGATCTGAAGATCTCAGTGGTTAAGCTTTATGCCCACAATTCCCGAAGCGAACTGCGAGATATTAACGGGGTACGAAAATATATTCGTGAATATAATAGCAACGACGTTCTATGGGTCGAACTTCTGACATTCATTCGAACTTCCTCCTGAAACGCAAACAAAAGGGCAAACTCTGCATCCCATTTGTGTAGCAATCTCCGTTCAGATAAACAATGATCGTACTGACATAAGGCCAGACACCATGGCCATCTGAAAGGATGATGCCAAGAAGGAACACAAAATATCAAGTTCTATGGGTCAGACCTCCCACTCTCATCCGAACTTCCTCATGGAATCTACATCAAAGGACAAACTCTGCATTACACCCAAAGGTTTCCGTGATTGAACTGCAGAACCGATGGTTTCAGTGATTGGACTGCAGATCTGAAGATCTCAGTGGTTAAGCTTTATGCCCACAATTCCCGAAACGAACTGCGAGATATTAAAGGGTACGAAAATATATTCGTTGATATAATAGCAACGACGTTCTATGGGTCGCACTTCTGACATTCATTCGAACTTCCTCCTGAAACTCAAACACAAGGACAAACTCTGCATTCCATTTGTGTAACAATCTCCGTTCAGATAAACAATGATCGTACTGACATAAGGCCAGACACCATGGCCATCTGAAAGGATGATGCCAAGAAGGAACACAAAATATCAAGTTCTATGGTTCAGACCTCCGACACTCATCCGACCATCCTCATGGAATCCAAATAAAAGGACAAGCTCTGCATTACATTTGTATTGCAACCTTCGTTCAGATAGTTGATCGTACTGATATATAGTTATCCTCCGTGGTCTCATGCCCATTTGACGAAATGATATTACCTAGTTGTCAGCAAAAAAGGACTTCTCTGAGTCATTAACGACCATTTTAATGACAGTGATTGAAATCAGGCCCGAAGGTATCAGTATTTAAGCTGTATACCCACAACATCCGAGACTAACTGCGAGATGTCTACCTCACTTACGGGGGGACGAAAATATCTTCGTTCTGTAGGTCTAAATGCAGTAGTTAAATTCCAGACCCCAGGATCTCAGTAATTGAACTGTATGCCCCAGCCTACGCCTCAGTGATTGAACTGTAGACTCGAAGGTTCCAGTTATTGAAGTGGAGGACCTAATTTTTCTTTGAATTTCAGACCCGAAGGTCCCAGTAATTAAACTGCACACCCAAAGGTTTCCGTGATTGAATTGCAGAGCCGATGGTTTCAGTGATTGGGCTGCAGATCTGAAGATCTCAGTGTTTAAGCTTTATGCCCACAATTCTCGAAACGAACTGCGAGATATTAACGGGGTACGAAAATATATTCGTGGATATAATAGCAACGACGTTCTATAGGTCGCACTTCTGACATTCATTCGAACTTCCTCCTGAAACTCAAACATAAGGACAAACTCCGCATTTATGTAACAATCTCCGTTCAGATAAACGATGATCGTACTGACATAAGGCCAGACTCCATGGCCATCCGAAAGGATGATGCCAAGAAGGAACACAAAAGATCAAGATCAGACCTCCGACACTCATCCGACCATCCTCATGGAATCTACATAACAGGACAAACTCTGCATTACACCCAAAGGTTTCCGTGATTGAACTGCAGAGCCGATGATTTCAGTGATTGGACTGCAGATCTGAAGATCTCAGTGGTTAAGCTTTATGCCCACAATTCCCGAAGCGAACTGCGAGATATTAACAGGGTACGAAAATATATTCGTGGATATAATAGCAACGACGTTCTATGGGTCGCACTTCTGACATTCATTCGAACTTCCTCCTGAAACTCAAACACAAGGACAAACTCTGCATCCCATTTGTGTAGCAATCTCCGTTCAGATAAACAATGATCGTACTGACATAAGGCCAGACTCCATGGCCATCCGAAAGGATGATGCCAAGAAGGAACACAAAAGATCAAGTTCTAAGGATCAGACCTCCGACACTCATCCGACCATCCTCATGGAATCTACATAACAGGACAAACTCTGCATTACACCCAAAGGTTTCCGTGATTGAACTGCAGAGTCGATGGTTTCAGTGATTGGACTGCAGATCTGAAGATCTCAGTGGTTAAGCTTTATGCCCACAATTCCCGAAGCGAACTGCGAGATATTAACAGGGTACGAAAATATATTCGTTGATATAATAGCAACGACGTTCTATGGGTCGCACTTCTGACATTCATTCGAAATTCCTCCTGAAACGCAAACAAAAGGACAAACTCTGCATTCCATTTGTGTAACAATCTCCGTTCAGATAAACAATGATCGTACTGACATAAGGCCAGACTCCATGGCCATCAGAAAGGAATGAAGAAGGAACACAAAAGATCAAGTTCTATGGATCAGACCTCTCATCCGAACTTCCTCATGGAATCTACATAACAGGACGAACTTTGCATTACATTTGTGTTGCAACCTTCGTTCAGATAGTTGATCGTACTGATATAAACTCATCCTTCATGGACTCATGGCCATTAGAAGACCTTAGTATAAAAATGACTTCTCTGAGTCATTCAGCTATATTAACATTTTGCGATAAGTGGTGTTGTACTATGCATTAAAAAGGCGATGAGCCATCTAAACACCCAATTATTTGTAGGGCGCCTATATCTGTGGTCACAACCCTTAACAGCCTAACTCGAGTTAGGACACAGTTGATTTATTAGCACCATCGTATTCAGCGTATCTAAATTTATTTGCTCTAAATTTTTCATGTTTGTATCTCTTCTAGGAATCTATAGCAAAGTTTTCCAAAAAACACCTTCTCCTGATTTTCAGTGAAGATTCAAAACTTTAAACTCCTGTACTGAAAATATTGAAAAACAGACTTAGGTTGTTATGGGTTGTGACCACAGATATATCCATGAATCAATATTCACAATTGCCATCTTACCTTCAACATTCCTACCAATTCCATCATTTATTCTTTATATATCCCTGCTCCTGCTACCTTAAAGCTTCCATTCATTAACATAAACTCAGAAGATCTCATCAATAAATGTTGTCACAACATTTCTCCCCTTTTTTTGTGGAATACACCGTCTCAAACATTTACACAAGAGCACCCATCAAAAGAGCCATCCAAACACGTGAGCAATGACGACACCAACTCTAATGGAGAAGGTGGCAAGGAACATGACAAGTGGGCGTTTGATTTGGTTGACAATATTAAATTAAGTCGTTCGTTCGTATGTATTTCTCACTGATGGATTGGGAAGGAGGGAGGGAGGTAGGATGGTTAAGCCTGAGACTAAAATCAAGGAAATCAATTTGATTAGATTTACAATTTTAAAACGACACTGGGCCAACATGGGCATAACGCCTTCCCATGCCTAGGTGATGTTTTATGGCCATAGTCACGTGTCGGAAAACGTGTCAAAGGCTAAGCCAATGGATGGTATAACCAAAGCTTAAAATCTAAAAATGTCATTTAGAGTGTAGGTCTCTGGCGTTATGTTTTAAGAAACATGGGGTAGGTTTTGGTTTTTTTTGGTGGGAATGATGACATCTACCTTTCCTGTAGATGTCATGGGCCAAATATTTACCTAACCGATTAAAAATTTGTGTCTAAATAAAGATAAGTGTCAAGTATAGTGGCAAGGACAACACTTTATGCAACTGTTCTTGGCTTTTGAGATGTGCAAAAAAGTCAATAAATCCAGAAATTGAGGACTTCTTCCAACCCTCCCTGTTGTATAACTGTGGGAATTTCCTTATTCCATAAGAATCTCCCTTTTTTTGGAGAAAACCCATCGAGGCTTGAAATTTAATTGGACATTAAACATATTTTCAGCACCCGTCGATCAACATTTCCACACTCACTCCTTCTCCTCCCCCTCTTGCGATTACAACTAACACCCTCTCCTGTCCCCTTGCCATGGGGGTAATAGAAAACAAACACAACGAAGAAGTGTTTTCTGCCTGTTAAACAACTTGAACAGATCCACTAGGAAAACATCATCATCATCAGGAAACGGCCTTCGGGGAGCAATGCACCCTTAAAATAAATAAAAGTTAATGCTTAAATAATTCAATTTGCAACTTAATGCTACAAGTTAACGCCTAGGGCTATGAAGCTAAATAAGGCACAAAATCACAACCACATGGCAGAAACCAAAAATTGGCAAGAGCCACCCCCAGCCTTATAAGGTCGGTCGGTCGGTTGGTCTTCAAGTATCCTTCGATTTTATTTGTGGTGCTTACAAGTTTTGCCAAAAAAGGTAAACAAAATTAAATTAAATAAACGATGTTTGCCCAATTTTGTAGCTTGTTAGCTGGTCTTTGTTGGACTCAATGCACTTGATGGCTGGGTGGTTATCCTTGCATCCTTTTGGCACCAT
Source organism: Haematobia irritans (assembly GCF_050003625.1). Taxonomy (NCBI): domain Eukaryota; kingdom Metazoa; phylum Arthropoda; class Insecta; order Diptera; family Muscidae; genus Haematobia; species Haematobia irritans. Next base: position 7,637,215 of record NC_134398.1, read on the forward strand.
TGAAACCTGCACTTCCGAATCTCATTAAATTTCCTGGATTCAAAGCAAAAAAATTTTGTTTCATAATTCTTGTATCCTTTAGGCTTTATAATTCAATTACCAACTCCCATGCACAAATACTTACACATCCGCACACACACACACAATAACCCAAAACTAATTCCTGTTAACCTTTGAACTTTAACGAGATTTACCCTCAAATTTTGTTTGCTGATGCAAATGCTATGCTTGATGTTTTTTTCTCGTAGACTTGAACACAATTAATGTTCTGATACCAACAATTTTTATTGTTTTGAATGGCGTTAGCCTGAAGGTTAAGGTAGAATTATTACCATATGTTAGGGTACAGTCACACTGGGCAAATATTTAATCAAAAAATAATTCATCACCAGAGTCAAACATTTTTAGCTCATATAGGATCTTTGACATCACAACAGGAGTGTTTTCCACTAACGGCATCCATATATTTCTAAAATGATTCTGACAAAATGTTTAACGTTCATTTTGGTCATATTTTTGTCTAGTGTGACCATACCCTTAGTCTAATTGGCCTAGGTTAGGTTAGATAGAATAGTGGCTGCCGATTACTACCGTTTGGCTGACATCTACAGCAAGCAACTTCAGGTTGCTATCAATTCTAAACCACTCGTCTGACAGCTGGCAGATTCCATTAACAGTTCATTTTATTGTTTACAAGCTTACAAAATCATTTTGATCTATTACATTCACAAATAATGGTATTCGTGGTGGAATTTAAACGTGATAGTGTGATTGCTTTATATTTGGCAGGAAAATTACAAGTGGTTATCATCCTTCAGTACTTAAATGTGAATAAATCTTTTGCTTCTCATACCATTGCTCCTATTCATGGTTGCCACTCGAGCCAAAAATAATCTACCAAAATTTAGATAAAATTTTTCCAAAAAAATCTTATTTTGCAAAATAAGAAAATTTTGTTAAAATCTTATTTATATAAAAAAATTTTTTCAAAATTTTATTTCTATAGCATTTTTTGTCAAAATTTTATTTCTATAGAAAATTTTCTAAAAAATTTATTTCTATAGAAAATTTTTTCGAATTTTTTTTCTATAGAAAATTTTGCTAAAATCGTATTTATATAGAAAATTTTGTCAAAATTTTAATTCTATAGAATTTTTTTTTCAAAATTTTATTTCTATAGAAAATTTTGTCAAAATATTGAAAATTGTTTGGAATCCTATATACACTGTGCACTGTGATCGAATTGAAAGATTGCAGAGAAAATTCATAAAGTTTGCACTATCGTCTGTGCCATTTACGAACCCAGTGCCTTCATATAAAGCCAGATGTAGTCTTATTCATTTGGAATCCCTTGAGTGTCGTAGAATAAAATGTTCTATTTTGTTCACCTATAAAGTAATTAATGGATTTATAGATTGTCCGCCTATTCTTCAGTTGATTAGTTTTAATGTACCGGTGCACTGTTTACGAAACCATGATTATATCGCTATCCCAGGTCATAGGTCAAATTATGCATCCTTTGAAACAATTTTGAGATCTTTAAAGGAATTCAATCACTTAAATAATAAATTTGAATTAGATTTTTCAATTTCCCTAAATAGATTCAATACTATCTTATACTTAATTTATTTTTAGAATTCCTTACAGACTAGTAAGGAATGTATTCTATAGACTGAATAAATAAATAAAGAAAATTGTTGCTTTAAAAAAATTTTCAACATTTTATTTCCATAGAAAATTTTGTCAAAATTTTATTTCTATAAAAAAATTTTGTCAAAATTTTATTTCTATAGAAAATTTTGTCAAAATTGTATTTCTATAGAAAATGTTGTCTAAATTTTATTTCTATAGAAAATTTTGTCTAAATTTTATTTCTATAGAAAATGCTGTCAAAATTCTATCTCCATTGAAAATTTAGGAAGTACCTCTTAGTTGAAAAGGGAAATTTTGTCAAAATTTTATTTCTATAAAAATGTTGTCAAAATTTTATTTCTATATACAAATTTGTCAAAATTTTATTACTATAGAAAACTTTGTCAAAATTTTATTTCTATAGAAAACTTTGTCAAAATTGTTGCTATAAAAAAATTTTTCAAAATTTTATTTTTATAGAAAATTTTGTCAAAATTTTATTTCTATAGAAAATTTTGTCAAAATTTTATTTCTATAGAAAATTTTGTCAAAATTTTATTTCTATAGAAAATTTTGTCAAAACTTTATTTCTATAGAAAACTTTTTCTAAATTTTATTTCTATAGAAAATGTTGTCAAAATTTTATTTCTATAGAAAATTTTGTCTAAATATGTTTTTCTCTAGAAAATTTTGTCAAAATTTTATTTCTATAGAAAATTTTGTCAAAATATTTATTTATATAGAAAATTTTGTCTAAATTTTATTTCTATAGAAAATTTTGTCAAAACTTTATTTCTATAGAAAACTTTTTCTAAATTCTATTTCTATAGAAAATGTTGTCAAAATTTTATTTCTATAGAAAATTTTGTCTAAATTTTATTTCTATAGAAAATTTTGTCTAAATTTTAATATCTATAAAAAATGTTGTCAAAATTGTATCTCCATAGAAAATTTAGGAAGTACCCCTTAGTTAGGAAAATTTTGTCAAAATTTTATTTCTATAAAAATTTTGTCAAAATTTTATTTCTATATGCATTTTGGTCAAAATTTTATTTCTATAGAAAATTTTGTCAAAATTTTATTTCTATAAAAATTTTGTCCAAATTTTTTTCTTATATACAATTTTGTCAAAATTTTATTTCTATAGAAAATTTTGTCAAAATTTTATTTCTATAGAAAATGTTGTCAAAATTTTATCACTATAAAAATTTTGTCAATTTTTTATTTCTAAAGAAAATTTTGTCAAAATTTTATCACTATAAAAATTTTGTCAAAATTTTATTTCTATAGAAAATTTTGTCAAAATTTTATTTCTATAGAAAATTTTGTCAAAATTTTATTTCTATAGAAAATTTTGTCAAAATATTTATTTATATAGAAAATTTTGTCTAAATTTTATTTCTATAGAAAATTTTGTCAAAACTTTATTTCTATAGAAAACTTTTTCTAAATTCTATTTCTATAGAAAATGTTGTCAAAATTTTATTTCTATAGAAAATTTTGTCTAAATTTTATTTCTATAGAAAATTTTGTCTAAATTTTAATATCTATAAAAAATGTTGTCAAAATTGTATCTCCATAGAAAATTTAGGAAGTACCTCTTAGTTAGGAAAATTTTGTCAAAATTTTATTTCTATAAAAATTTTGTCAAAATTTTATTTCTATATGCATTTTGGTCAAAATTTTATTTCTATAGAAAATTTTGTCAAAATTTTATTTCTATAAAAATTTTGTCCAAATTTTTTTCTTATATACAATTTTGTCAAAATTTTATTTCTATAGAAAAATTTGTCAAAATTTTATTTCTATAGAAAATTTTTTCTAAATTTTATTTCAATAAAAAATATCAAAATTTAATCTCTATAGAAAATTTAGGAAGTACCTCTTAGTTGGAAAGGAAAATTTTGTAAAAATTTTATGTCTATAAAAAATTTGTCAAAATTTTATTTCTATAGAAAATGTTGTCAAAATTTTATCTCCATTGAAAATTTTGTCAAAATTTTATTTCTATAGAAAATTTTGTCAACATTTTATTTCTATAGAAAATGTTGTCAAAATTTGATCACTATAAAAATTTTGTCAATTTTTTATTTCTATTGAAAATTTTGTCAAAATTTAATTTCTATAGAAATTTTGTCAAAATTTTATTTCTATAGAAAATTTTGTCAAAATTTTTGCTATAAAAAATTTGTCAACATTTTATTTCTATAGAAATTTTATCAAAATTTTGTTTCTATAGAATTTTGTCAAAATTTTATTTCTATAGAAATTTTGTAAATTTTTTATTTCTATAGAAAATTTTGTCAACATTTTATTTCTATAGAAAATTTTGTCTAAATTTTATTTCTATAGAAAATGTTGTCAAAATTTTATCTCCATAGAAAATTTAGAAAGTACCTCTTAGTTGGAAAGGAAAACTTTGTCAAACTTTTATTTCTATACACAATTTTGTCAAAATTTAATTTCTATAGAAATTTTTGTCAAAATTTTATTTCTATAGAAAATTTTGTCAAACTTGTTGCTATAAAAAAATTTGTCAAAATTTAATTTCTATAGAAAATGTTGTCATAATTTTATTTCTATAGAAAATTTTGTCAAAATTTTATTTCTATAGAAAATTTTGTCTAAATTTTATTTCTATAGAAAATTTTGTCTAAATTTTATTTCTATAGAAAATGTAGTCAAAATTTTATCTCCATAGAAAATTTAGGAAGTACCTCTTAGTTAGGAAAAATTTGTCAAAATTTTATTTCTATAAAAATTTTGTCAAAATTTTATTTCTATATACAATTTTGTCAAAATTTTATTTCTATATACAATTTTGTCAAAATTGTATTTCTATAGAAAATTTTGTCAAAATTTTATTTCTATAGAAAATTTTGCCAAAATTTTATCTCCATAAAAAATTTTGTCAAAATTTTATTTGTAAAGAAAATTTTGTCAAAATTTTATGTCTATAGAAAATTTTGTCAAAATTTGACTTTTACACCACCAAAAAATAAAAAAAAATTTCCTCAAGAGAGTAAAGAAATATTTCGGCAGCAGACCATGGATATTTCAACAGGACTCAACACGCGTCAACCGAGAATGGCTAAGAAGGAGGTTCCTCGCTTCACTTCTACCCTACAAATTGCAGAACTCAATCCGTTGAACTTTTGTGCCTTGGACAGTGCCTAGCCGGGAATGAGTGATGGCGTTGTCGGCACGGTCGATGAATATTATTGGGAAAATGTCCTACAACGCAACCATTTCATTTCCAATAGAAATCAACACTATCGCACTCAGCACCCGTCAAAGCATTTTGGGGAGTAAGGTTGGTACTAAAAGATACCAAAGTGTCAATCAAGACGCCGCTTATGCGTAAATACGTCAAAATGTCCAAACAGGGGTACCACTATCTGAAAATCGTCTATATACGTTAATGGTGGCAGGCCATTGTTTTGGGCTTACTTAGTTTATTCAGGCCATTGTGGTATCACTTCTCTCTTATCAATGAGTGCGAGAAGCTTTGAAGCACTCCGAAATTTCCCCAGAATTACTGAGAAGGGATAAACCACCACTGAATGACTTTTTGGTGTTTGGTCGAAACTGGGATTGAATCCATGCTCCTTTATATGATGAAAAGCCATAATGGAAGCCCGTTATTTTGGGGCTCACTTTGACTATTCAGCCAATTGTGATAGGACATCTGGTGAACTTCTCTCTTCTCAATGAGTTCTGCCCGATTCTATGTTAAGCTCAATGACAAGGGACCTCCTTTTTATAGCCGATTTCGAATGGCGTTTCATATTACGATGAAACCGCTAAAAGAAAGTTGACACACTCAGAAATGTCACCAGCATTACTGAGAGGTGATAATCCAGTTTGTGGTGTTTGGTTCAAAGCGCATGATCCTTTGTATGCAAGACGGGCATGTCAACCATTGCATCACGGTGGCTTCCTCTAGTATGTGTTGAATTCTAGTTTTGGTGGGCATGAGACTAAACCTGCTCTTTTCCATATTAGTGGTGTCGCATATTGTCCGGAGTGCCTTTCGGCATCAGCTGTAACATCGAGATCTCCTATCTTTCTGTTTAAAATTAAAACCACCTATCACTCTTTGATATAACGCAATATCATTAAAGAACTTAAAATGATATTCTCTTGCTTACCCAGTCCCCCCACACTCTCTGCTAAATGCAATTTTTTTAACTAAGCTATACACTCTCATTAAAATGTCATAAGGACATTTGAATTTGAATATTCCATATAGGCATATATATTTTTTGCTTTGCTTTTTTTAAAATAATTTTTAATTAAAAACACGAAATTCTTAAGCCCTAACGAGAACAACAACACAAGGCTTCACGCATTAAAAATGCCTAGAAAATTATGAAAAAAAAAAAGCAAAATCATCGTACATTTTTCATCCAAGAAAATTATTATGAACACCATAATGATTTGAAACAAACAGACAGGCCAACCGCACTCCATCCTTGAGTTGTCATGAACGAAGGATAATTGCAAAATGTGTTGGGCCAACCCAACCCACTAAAGAGGGACTGAAGAGGACTTTGTCATTAGATGTCATTAAGGTGTGGATGATGAGGAGATGCAGCATGCATGCATGGGGTGCTAGTTAAATTGAGGCTTAGATTTTAGCCAAAGTGGGTACATTTGGTAATTGGTGCTGGGCCACCTTACCGCCTCTATGTACTCCTCACCTAGGCACAAACTACTCGTACATTCCTAAGATGGCCTATGCGGCATTGTGGGAAACAAACAGCTCAAGTGGGTTTGTTGCTGTGCCTTGCTACATGCTTTAGTGGCAAGTTGGTATGCCTAAGTACCTGCTGTTGCGTTGCAGCATCCATCTTGGCACCTTGCCTCCATTGTTCGAAGGTGGTGGATTTAGTCTTGGCTTTTCATTTGTTTCAAGAGGGAAGCTAAGTACCGAGTCCATTAAGAGGCCTTTAAAATACAGGACTAACTAAAGTCTTCAAATGTGTCCTGCATGAGTGACGGGGCATAGGAGGGGCCCTACCTCCCTCCCCCTTTGCCTGCCATTAATTTGGCAGTTAATTGCAATTAAGGAAACCGAGCCAAACCAAGCATCTCAGTAGCAACTTAATCCATGACCAAGGCATTGTCCGGGGGAGCAACACACCCACACACACACACACACAACGTAAGCGTGCATTCCACCTTCATCGTCATCATAGTCCTCCATCGTCATCATTAGTAATTAAGAAATTGCACCACAATATTCAAGTGACAATAAAAAGCATTTAACAACAACAACAACAATAGCAACAACTGCAAAAAGCAAATAAAACACCTCCATAAATGCATCAGCAAAAAAAAACGAACACCTCCTTCTTATGAGTTTCATACATGAGAAAATTTGAATGGCTCTAAAATGGGGGGAGGCGGGCAAGAGAATGGGCTATAGGACGACAACAACACCTTCAGCAGTCAAATCCATCTAAGGCGACATTAGCAGTGTGAAAATAAAGTGAAATCTTTTGGCTAAATTAAAAGCCCTCATCTCCCTCATCATCATCATCAGCTCAACCACTCTATTTTAACCCCACCCCCTTTTCCATCACAGGCGAACATCATCCTTCTCATAGTCCTTTTACGTTCTGGTTGCGCAAATGTGAATGCTTTTGTTTTGTGTGAAAAATAATTTTGCAAATGGATTAATTGTTGTGTTTATTGTTAATTTCTTATTTTCCACATACCATTTCGAGTGTAAAGTCAAAGATTGCCAGCAAAGAAAAAAAATGTGAGGTGACACGTATGCCCTCACCCATCTGCAAGGACAGAAAAATCGTGAATTATTGCCATGTAGCATTATGCATCAGCCATGGCTACTTATCGTAATGGTCATCGCATATATTTTTAGAACTTAAGATCTGCCGTCTCTGTTTTTCTATCACATAACAATATTATATTAAAATTTTGATAAACTTTTCAATAAAAAATAAAATTTTGACAAAATTTTCTATAGAAATAAAATCTTCAAAAAATGTTCTTTTTTTTCAAAAATAAAATTTTCTATAGAAATTGAATTTTGGCAAAATTTTCTATAAAAATAAAATTTTGACAACATTTCCTATAGAAATAAAAATTTTGACAAGAAATAAAATGTTGATAAAATTTTCTATGTAAATGAAATGTTGAAAAATTTTCTACAGACATAAAATTTTGACAAAATTTTCTGTAGAAATATAATTATGACAAATTTTTTCAAAAAAATTTTTTGACAAATTTGCTATAGAAATAAAATTTTGACAAAATTTTCTATAGTAATAAAATTTTGACAAAATATTCTATAGAAATAAAGTTTTGACAAAATTTTCTATAGAATTAAATTTTAGACAACATTTTCTACCAAAAATAGAATGTTGATAAATTTTTCTATAAAAAGTAACATTTTTACACAATTTTCTATAGAAAGAGAATTTTGACCAAATTTTCTATAGAAATAAAATTTTGACAAAATTTTCTATTGAAATAAAAGTTTGACAAAATTTTCCATAGAAATAAAATTTTGAAAAAATTTTCTATAGAAATAAAGTTTTTACAAAATTTTCTAAAGAAATAAAATTTTGATAAAATTTTCTATAGAAATAAAATTTTGACAAAATTTTCTATAGAAATAAAATTTTGGCAAAATTTTCTATAGAAATAAAATTTTGACAAATTTTCCTATAGAAGTAAAATTTTGACAAATTTTCCTATAGAAGTAAAATTTCCACAAAGGTTTCTATAGAAATAAAATGTTGACAAAATTTTCTATAGAAATAAAATTTAGACAACATTTTCTACCAAAAATAAAATTTTGACAAATTTTTCTATAAAAAATAACATTTTTACACAATTTTCTATAGAAAGAGAATTTTGACAAAATCTTCTATAGAAATAATATGTTGACAAAATTTTCTATAGAAGTAAAGATTTGACGAAATTTTCTATAGTAATAAAATTTTGACAATATTTTCTATAGAAATAAAAATTTAACAATATTTTCTATAGAAATGAAATGTTGACAAAATTTTCTATAGAAGTAAAGTTTTGACAAAATTTTCTATAGAAATAAAATTTTGACAAAATTTTCTATAGTAATAAAATTTTGAAAAAATTTTCTATAGAAATAAAATTTTGACAAAATTTGCTGTTGAAGAAAAATTTGGCAAAATTTTCTATAGACATACAATTTTGACAAAATTTTCTTTAAAAAGTAAAATTTTTACAAAAATATTTTATAGAAATAAAATCTTGACAAATATTTTCTATGAAATAGAATTTTGACAAAATTTTCTATAGAAATAAATTTTGACAAAATTTGCTATAGAAATAATGCTTTGACAAAATTTTCTATAGAAATAAAATGTTTACAAATTTTTTTTTATAAAACATAACATTTTTACACAATTTTCTATAGAAAGAGAATTTTGACGAAATTTTGTATAGAAATAAAATTTTGACAAAATTTGCTGTAGAAATAAAATTTGGCAACATTTTCTATAGAAATACACTTTTGACAAAATTTTCTATAAAAAGTAAATTTTTTACAAAAATATTTTATAGAAATAAAATCTTGACAAATATTTTCTATGAAATAGAATTTTGACAAAATTTTCTATATAAATAAAATTTTGACAAAATTTGCTATAGAAATAATGCTTTGACAAAATTTTCTATAGAAATATAATTTTGACAAATTTTCTCTAAAAAAAAATTTTGACAAATTTGCTATAGAAATAAAATTTTGACAAAATTTTCTATAGTAATAAAATTTTGACAAAATATTCTATAGAACTAAAATTTTGACAAAATTTTCTATAGAACTAAATTTTAGACAACATTTTCTACCAAATATAGAATGTTGATCAATTTTTCTATAAAAAGTAACATTTTTACACAATTTTCTATAGAAAGAGAATTTTGACCAAATTTTCTATAGAAATAAAATTTTGACAAAATTTTCTATTGAAAAAAAATTTTGACAAAATTTTCTATTGAAATAAAATTTTGACAAAATTTTCTATAGTAATAAAACTTTGACAAAATTTTCTATAGAAATAAAATTTTGACAAAATTTTCTATAGAAATAAAATTTTGACAAAATTTTCTATAGAAATAAAATTTTGACAAAATTTTCTATAGAAATACAATTTTGACAAAATTTGCTGTAGAAATAAAATTTGGCAAAATTTTCTATAGAAATACAATTTTGACAAAATTTTCTTTAAAAAGTAAAATTTTACAAAAATATTTTATAGAAATAAAATTTTGACAAAAATTTCTGTAGAAATAAAATTTTGACAAAATTTTCTATAGAAATAAAATTTTGACAAAATTTTCTATAGAAATAAAATTTTGACAAAATTTGCTGTAGAAATAAAATTTGGCAAAATTTTCTATAGAAATACAATTTTGACAAAATTTTCTTTAAAAAGTAAAATTTTTACAAAAATATTTTATAGAAATAAAATCTTGACAAATATTTTCTATGAAATAGAATTTTGACAAAATTTTCTATTGAAATAAAATTTTGACAAAATTTGCATAGAAATAATGCTTTGACAAAATTTTCTATAGAAATAAAATTTTTACAAAATTTTGTTTTTATAAAATATAACATTTTTACACAATTTTCTATAGAGAGAGAATTTTGACGAAATTTTGTATAGAAATAAAATTTTGACAAAATTTGCTGTAGAAATAAAATTTGGCAACATTTTCTATAGAAATACACTTTTGACAAAATTTTCTATAAAAAGTAAAATTTTTACAAAAATATTTTATAGAAATAAAATCTTGACAAATATTTTCTATGAAATAGAATTTTGACAAAATTTTCCATAGAAATAAAATTTTGACAAAATTTGCTATAGAAATAATGCTTTGACAAAATTTTCTATAGAAATAAAATTTTTATCAATTTCTTTTTTATAAAAAATAACATTTTTGCACAATTTTCTATAGAAAGAGAATTTTGACGAAATTTTCCTATTGAAATAAAATTGTGACAACATTTTCTATAGAAATAAAATTTTGACCAAACTTTCTAGAGAAATAAAATTTTGACTAGTTTTTCTATAGAAATAAAATTTTGACAAAATTTTCTATAGAAATAATTTTTTTTTGTTTGTTATTGTTGGTTTCTCTTCAATCATTATTGTTGTTTTTTATCTCAGCTTAAAACCATGCATTGACTAAACTACAAGTGTAGCTTAACCAACGGAGGAAAAGTATGCCTGTCAAATTTATTTGGGCAAAGCCCTATATACTGCAAGATGGTTGGATGGACGCACGTTTCGGAATTACCACATTCCTCATCAGCATCCTCTACTTGCAGCTAAACTATCAACCAATTATCAGAATAAATTCGGGTAATTCACTCAACATAAAGTGAACTACACTTGAACCTTCCGAAAAAAAAGTTTGATAGTCGGCTACTGCCTAAACAAATTTGCAAGCATCTCTTTTTCTTTGCCAAACTCAAATAATCGATTTGAATGTAGTTGGCTGGGTTTGTTTTTGAGCGTGCTTCCTCTGTTTTCATTCGTTTTGTTTGTTATTGTTGGTTTATTCTTCAATCATTATTGTTGTTTTTGATTTCAGCTTAAAATAGTAGTACAATTTTGACAAATTTTCTATAGAAATAAAATTTTGACAAAATTTTTTGTAGTAATAAAATTTTGACAAAATTTTCTATAGAAATAAAATTTTGACAAAATTTTCTATAGAAATAAAGTTATGAAAAAATTTGCTATAGAAATAAAATTTTGACAAAATTTTCTATAGAAATAAAATTTTCTATAGAAGTAAAATTTTGACAAAATATAGATGTAACATTTCTGTAGGAATAAAATTTTGACTAATTTTCCTATAGAAGTAAAATTTCCACAAAGTTTTCTACAGAAATAAAATTGTGACCAAATTTTCTATAGAAATAAAATTTTGACAAAATTTGCTGTAGAAATAATGTTTTGACAAAATTTTCTATAGAATTAAAATTTTGACAAAATTTTCTATAGAAATAAAATTTTTGACAAAATTTTCTATAGAAATAAAATTTTGACAAAATTTTCTATAGAAAAAAAATGTTGACAACATTTTCTACCAAAAATAAAATCTTGACAAAAATTTTCTATGAAATAGAATTTTGACAAAATTTTCTATAGAAATAAAAGTTTGACCACATTTTCTATATAAATAAATTTTTGACAAAAAATTTTTATAGATATACAATTTTTCAAAATAAAACTATTTTGTTTGGTAGTTTTTGGTAAAATTTGCACCAAATATTGGTATATTATTATTGGGTCGAGTGGCAACTATGATAACAATGCACTGAATAGCCCAAGTGAACCTGAAATAATGGGCTGTCGGTATACCCAACGTAATCTATCATTGATTCACTTTAGCAGTTTGTCGGAACTTTACCAACACATTTGTTATAGGGTCTTTCTGCAGTATATCCTTATACAGACCAATATACCACGTTTGCAAACCAAAGACTTAATAACTCTAACATCAATCCCTCTTATAACCATACAGAGACATAATCTCAAATAAAAAGGTATTTTAGTTTTTACAGCAAATGTCGTACCATAGTAGAGATCATGCATGGGTGAGTAAAAATTTTCTCAATTGCACATCTCTATAAAACAAAAAGCACAATGCGACCTCTGGCGAAAATCAAAAATAACTACCGTTAATGGTTGAAGTCGTCGCTAACTGAAAAGTCACGACAACAAGCTATTATCGATAAGGCAGTGAACACGACCCATAATGCCGTATTTGAGGTGGAGAATATGAACAACAGAGGGCCCTAGTGGTTATTGACAAAATGCATTTCTGAACATAAACAGTGATGCCGTTGTAATATTTCCGAACTGAATAGCCCATACACATTTTAATTATACCTTTTCTGAGATTTTCATTCCATTAAATTGTCCCTACTGAAAATTTCCATAAAAATTGTCTCTATAACGTACATCTTTAACTGTAAACGCCCAGCAAAAAAAAAAGTACGTTGTTCTAGAGGCACAACTTCTAAACTAAAAATAAGAAAACAAGTTGTATAGAAATATAGTGCACAATTTTACAAAAAAAAAATATGCACTAACTTATAATACCCTGTTCCACAGTGTGGCGCAGGGTATAATAAATTAGTTCATACTTTCCTAAAATGGCAGCACTTTGCTTAAATTGAGTTCATAAGTCTCTCAAATAAGTAAATTTTACTAAAATTGTACCTGTCTCAAACTTCGTACAGCGCTAAAGACATTTTAACAATTTTTATATCCAATTTTTTCTTTCAACATATGAAATTTTCTTAAACAAGAGAAAAAATAATTATGTTTAATAAATTTTCTTCAATTTGACAAAAAGTATTACCTTATTTGTAACATGGTGCAATTAGAAAACTATTTTAGTTAAAATTTTCTAAAATAAACCTACATTTTCTTCCACGGTGGGTTCACTTTTTTTGGCTGTAGGTGAACAATTTCCGAATTTCCACATGGATTAAAGTGATAGTTTTTCAGATATTTTTTCAGACACGCTGCCTCCATCGAGAATAAACAAAATGGCTGATAGACGCTGCAACATGTAGCTTGCGACTTGTAACTCAACTTCATTCTTATATCAACGCAAAAAATTATGTTAAATGTAAAGTGATAGTCGAATAAATGGTATATTTATAAGAATCGTGTTTTGCTTGAACACAATGATTCTTTTACAACTATCTTAAAATTCACTTTTTCTAATACTTTGAAGGGGCTCCTGTTGGCGTCGTTTTAAATGTATCTAAAAAGGCACCTAATAATTGCACTCATGCGAGTAACTTGGCGTGGTACAACTTCTCAATAGTGACGGCGCATTTTCGACGTATTTTAGATATCGTATACGACTGTTTTCGACGTGGTGGGGATTCTCAGAAGCGCCGTCAAATTCAAAAATTGTTGACACTAAGAAGTAAAAATACTGGCTTGGATAATACCAGTGGCGTTGAACTATATTTTTCGTTCTCTTTTCAAAGACTATTGCCATAGAATCGGGCAATAGATATTTTGAATGATTTAAGCCTCGATCAGCTCGATTCATTCATCCCATATACATGTTCACTTGTCCATAGGAAAGAGGTACAAACACTTGTATTCAATAAAAGAGAACTCTCTATTTCACTTAAGCCAATTTACCTTTTAGTTCATGGAATTATTATGTTTGGAGAAAGTTTCATTTACTCTAAATTTTTTTTACGTACGTTAGTTAAATTAACTAAAACACGGGGAAAATTATACACAAATAAAGCATAAAGACTTCCTAAATTCGTGCTTCTCACAAAATAAGTCATTATTTCTTTAAATTCGGTAATTTTACCAAATTTTTTTTTTTTCTTGGTGGGTTCTAGTCTTGTGTCGTTCCGGAACGAACTAGTTCCAATGAACGGTTCACTAAAAGGAACGATTGTCACTAGTTCCATCTCTTTCATCCTCATCGTTCCTTTTGTCATTTAGTTTTATGTTCAACTTACGCTCCATAGTTCCGCGGATCGCAATTTGATTTTTTGACTTTTGTTTGAGCTATATGATAATTTATTCATTTTGGCGCGTATGTATATTAAATCATTGATTAGTATGCTGCTATTCAAAAGAATCATTAGTTCCATTTCAGGCTCTTCACAATACACAAAAAAATCTTAATTTCTTGCAATGACTTTAGTTACTTCTTTAAATTTTCCATTCATTATTTTTTCTTCCTATATTTCAATAAACTATTTTGAGTAATTTTACTCAATTTTTAATATTTTTTTGTATCTTTCATTTGACCACGAATTTCGTTGCACAAAGTAAAACAATGTCATCTGTGTCTTTAGTAGATGACAGTGATGACAAATATAAAAAGCTGGAACGAAAAGGAACGATGGAACGATTTGAAGGAACTAGTTCCTTTGTACAAAAGGAACGACGAGTCCGAATCACTATGGTGAACGATTTTGCCCAAGACTAGTGGGTTCACTGTTTTTTCAGTGTGGAAAATTGGGAGCAACTCTAGTTTAGCTATACCTCGTAAAAAAATTTTTTTTTGGGTCGATAGAGAATTAAATTTGACATCGAAATAAACAGTAACCGGTTGGCGGACGTAACCGGTTAACCGGTTATTCGAGCCTAAAGTGTAAGTAAATAATCGTTAATAAAACCGGTTTTAGTGAACCGATTACTTTGAAATCTACATCACTAAAAATCTAAAGGTAAGACCTTTCAAATAAGGTACGACTCGTTTATCCGGTTATCAATCTAGGTTTTAGATGAAAAAATATGTGTTTTTGAACCGTTTTTTTTTTTTTTTGACAAACCCGGCTTTTAATCCAAAAACGCTCGATGTAAATGTGCAAAATAACTAATTGCATTGTGTAGCTAACACTTCTACCTATCCCTTAAAGTCATATTCAAGCCAATATCTCTGTTATAACCGGAGATATTTGCTGGTGAATTTAATTGTAGCCGCGTAATTAGAATTTTGCAAAAAAAATATATTCAATTTTATTTAAAAGTTGTTTTCGGGGTAGAATGAAGAGAGATCCGGTTTAAAACCGCTTATGGGGGAGTACACGAAATATGAAAAGTGCCGTTATAACATAGGCTGTGGTGTTAAATGCAACCATGCGTTTCAAAAATTAATTGTTTGTGAAGATCCATTAATTAAACTATTAAGAATTTTAATTAAAAAGTGTCATTTGTTTTATTTTGGTTACCAAATGTGAATTAATGTGAACGTATACTTTTGAAACCTGTTAACATATGTAATTGTAAGAATGAAAATTTTTTCAAAAAAATTGCGCGATTTTTTATTTTTCTTTATTTTTCAAACCGGATATATAATAGTTAATATCACCGGTTATACCCTGCCAACAGTTTTTGAGTTTGGGGGCGCTTCTGAGAATCCCCACTACGTCGAAAACAGTCGTATACGATATCCAAAACTCCTCGGAAAAGCGCCGTTACTATTGAGAAGTTGTACCACGCCAAGTTACTACAAAAAAGTATCCCATGAGTGCAATTATTAGGTGCCCTTCTGGATACATTTAGAAGGACACCAATAAGAGCCCCTTCAAACAATCAGAGAAAGTGCATTTTAAGATAGTTGTAAAAGAAACATTGTGGTCAAGTAAAACACGATTGTTTAGATGTTTATTAATTTTATTAAACATTTATAAATTGTCATAAATATAACATTTATACGACTATCACATCACATTTAACATATTTTTATGCATTAATAAAAGATTGATGTTGAGTTACAAGTTGCAAGTTACATGTTGTAGCGTCTATCAGCCAGTGCTTCTATTCCCAATGGAGGCAGCGTGTCTGGAAAAATATTTGAAAAACTATCACTTTATTCCATTTGGAAAGTCAAAAATTGTTCACCAATATACCTTTCACAATTTTAAGCGAAATAACTATGTCCTCAGCACCTCATTATCATTTTTATTTAATTAAATTATAAGAAGCTAGTTGTCCTTGATGTTTCACAACATATAAAATGGCTCTTGTAACAATAGTGATGACAAAATACTTTCATGCGAATAGTGATGGCAAGATACTATCACAGTTGGCGATTGTTGCAGTGTCACTTACGAGTCTGTGGTAGCGATGAGGATGAAATGGAACTCTGAAATGCTGGCAGGGTAGTAGGTTAGGTGGCAGCCCGATGTATCAGGTTCACTTAGACTATTCTGTCCATTGTGATACCACATTGGTGAACTTCTCTCTTATCACTGAGTGCTGCCCGATTCCATGTTAAGCTCAATGACAAGGGACCTCCTTTTTATAGCCGAGTCCGAACGGCGTTCCACATTGCAGTGAAACCACTTAGAGAAGTTTTGAAACCCTCAGAAATGGCACCAGTATTACTGAGGTGGGATAATCCACCGCTGAAAAACTTTTTGGTGTTCGGTCGAAGCAGGAATCGAACCCACAACCTTGTGTATGCAAGGCGGGCATGCTAACCATTGCACCGCGGTGGCTCCCTTTTATAGTAGAGATAGCAGCTTGACTTTGACCTTGACGGATAAGTAGAAGTGTTAGCTACACAATGCAATCGGTTATTTAGTACCTTTACATCGAGTATTTTTTGAGATATTAGCTTATTTGTAAAAAACCGGTTCCGAAAAAAAAACAAGTTTTTACCTGTACAGCTGGAACGGATGTAGCTGATATAACGGTTCGTACATCATTTTAAATGTCTCTTCAAAACCTTTCTAGTGATGTACATTTCAAAGTAGTCGCACCCAGAAAAAAGTGCCTTCGAAACTAAAGGAAAAAATTTTCATCAATATAGTTTATCCATTTTATTTCCATTAAGGTAAATTTTTGTGAAAAATAATAAAATTTACTCGTTTCAGTAAAAAAATCCTAAACTGTAAGCAGTTAGGAATAGTTCATTAACTAGAATAAGGCATGGAATTTTACTCATACTATTTTCTTCGCTGGGTATAAGAATTTACTACTGAAAAAGAAAATTTTATTCACCGATAACAAAGCATTCGTAAAAATAAACAAAACTAAAACCAAGTTTCCTCAAAATTAGTAAAATTTCTTATAAAATGATAATTGCGACTTCCTTTATAATAGAAAGTTTTTCATACATACGAACAACACTTGGCATATAAAAATATTTTAGTTCATTCGTACTAAGAAGTATGCAATCCTTTCAAAACTTAAGGAAACACACTTGTTAGAATATAGGAAATTTTCCTAAATTTCTATTGTCTACCTGTAATCGAGACCTGTCATCGTAATCGATGTGTTTGCGCGTGGGTGTAATCGATACATTTGCGCGTCGGTTGTTTTTTTAGTTGGAATCGCGTTGTTGTGGTATACGGAGAGATTGTTAAAAAATAATATGGTAAAATAATATAATAAATAACAAATAAAATATATAAAATATTTGTTATTTTAAATTAGTGAGAAAAATTTTCGTTTTTTTAAATAAATCTATCAATGTTCGTGATAGTGTATAAAGAAAGAAAACACCAGCAGAATAACAACCCTTTCATTTGTCTTCATTTTGGAATCTTCGATTATCAGGTAATATTCAGTGACGCTAACCTTTTGCAACAAAAATGTTTTATGATTTTTTATATTTGTAGGTATTGAAATTGTAAAAGGAGGACAAAATCGTTAGGCAGCAACTTATTAAAAGTGAAAAGAACAAGAAGAAGAAAAAGTGCGTTTTACAGTTGATAATATCACAGGGAAATTGGAAATAGTGGAATAATAAACTAATATTTCAAAGAGATTCGATGCTGTTGATTCTTAATAAATATATTCAATATATTAATAAAACATGTCTTTTATTGAAGATAAAATTGCTTATAGAAATAAATAAAATTGTATTTAAAAACGAAGGTAAGCAGTTCTAATTATGAAGTAAAAGTTTTACCACAAATGTGTAAGATTTGTCGAAATGAATGAAAAAATTTCAATAAAATCATTCCATATATGAATTCAAATTAATTAAATTTTTTCATTCTGTAGTATAGTGGTATATAAATATAGGAAAATGTTAACTAATATATGGAATGCATTATTCCTAATTTCTACGAAAATCACATCGTTCAAACAAATAAAAATGTCTTTGGCGCTATACGAAGTTCAACTTTCTTCACAATGAGTTCATTTTAACTTAAAGAAGGGGTCACTTTTTTCTGGGTGCGGTCTTCTAGATCCGGTTTTATTAATGATTTTAACTTACACTTTAGAACCGAATAACCGGTTATCCGGTTACGACCGCCAGGAAAAAAGTTATCGTTGTAATCTACTCATAGAGTACTACCATCTATGAAGTTTTGAAAAAATCTGAGAGGTATAGCTAAACTAGAGTTTAGCCGAAAATTTTATTTTTTTTCTAAATTACCATAGATAATATAGGCAAACTTAAGACCTATCTTAGACTAATATTTCTTTCAGGCTTATTTTCCTGTAGTCTAAAATTGGCATCGTTCCAGAATAGTATCCAGCATCGTACTTTTGTTGTAACTAGAATCCCATTTTTTGACGTTTTCATTGTGTGTTTAGAACTATTGAGGCAAACTGCCGCCGATAACCATAAAAAAAACAAAGAGAGAGTTTTTATCGATTTTTTTCGATAACAACTCCATTCATATATTCTTGTTGGCTTTTACTGTCCATGCCTAGTTCCAATTTAGATATCAAAGAGAATTTACGTCGACGCTTTTGTGTAGGCCTTTGTTTGTATTTGGTGTTGTTGTTTTAATATTCGGCCGTTTATCTACAGCTCTCATCGTCTCGTATGATTGAAACTACAGCAACAACAAAAAAAAAAAAACTATAGTCGCGTAAACAAACTCTCATCACACAGCCACACATTTGCTCATCGAAGAACGATTGTAGTAGAAGAGAAGATGAAAACAGAAACGCAAATAAAAAAATCATAATTTTTTGTTATTCGCAATTTGTAGGCTGTCGTAGTCGCTGGTCAACAATTTGATAAGTCTGCAGAAAAAAAAACATTAATAAAAAAATAACGCAAATCAAGCACACAGATTATCTTGGACTTTGTTTATATTGAATGGTGGTTACCTTTAAATTCTTATAGATACATAAATGTGAAGAAGTTTGTGTGTTTCTTGTTGTTGCTAAATAGTTGAACAGTTACCCAAAAAAAAAAAATCGATGGATAATCAGAATGGAATAGCCAGCCCTTGTCGGTCGGTTGGTTGGTGCGGTGGAAAGTAGCGATAAAGCAACCATATGTCGAATGAATTTGTAGTAATTTATTAAATTAACAAAAACAACAACTACAACGTTGTTTTTGTTGTTCTCACAACAAAGGTGAAAACAGAGTCAAGAACAAAACAAAAAATAGTTGTGCTGTTTAATAATTTGCGTGATGTTAGAAAACAACAAAAGGTGATTCATTACTGCTCCTTCTAGCCATAACCATATGTCGTCCCTCGTGTGTGAGAATATCCATATTTCCCTGGATTGTTTGTGTTTTTTATCAATGACATGCTTTCTGAAACAATCGACAAAAAAACCAATTCATCATACACTCATGCAAAAATATTCAAAGCTATTTAAAATAGAACCAAAACATTCATCATTTTTTTAAGAAAACTTTTTTTTTTTAACTAAGTACGCTGAGGCCTTGCTTTAAGAATGCATTTAAAATAATTTCAATACAAGAGAAAATATCAAATGGTCATATAAAGGAGCCATAATATCTCTTCACAAGTGTAGTGTAAACGTTCTTCGTCATTATTTCAAAAACAGCTGCCTGATTCGTATGTGTATCTCTGTGCGTGTGTTCCCTGTCGTGTTTAAAAATCCTTTTGGGAGAGTGTAAAACTAAAACAAAGACCAATTTCCCCATTTGAAAAGAGCAACAAAAACACATGTTCGGTAAGAGTTCCTCAAAATCTTCGTCATCACTACCCCCACCACTTGCAACGTCTACACCATTGTGTAGACCAACAACAACAGCAACAGTGGCGCCTCCACTGCCACCACCATCATTATCAGAGTACTGTAAGTTAAGAAGGGCCACATCGTCATCATCAGATGCCTCCATGACCAGCATGAAAATGGTGAAGATATTTTTCAGGTAAATTAATGAAGTTCAAATGGTCTTCTCAATCAGACAAAAAAAAAACACAAATCGAACCGCAAACACACACTCTCTTTTCGTATTGGAACAAGCAAACACTAAAATATTTTATTAGTGAAATCAAGAAAACAAAAATCCAACAAGAAAGTGGATAATTTTTCCCCTGTATTATAAATGGCTATTTTACTAAGATTCGTAGTTTGGCAACCCTGCTGTATGGGCAAATAGCCCCCTTCATTGAGAGTTCGTCCTTCAACATGTAGAGTTCGACCATCTAACAGAATAACGTAAGTGTGTAAATATAACCATAGCGATAGGCGGTAGGCGAAACATTTTTGCCGCAACGGCAAATACAATAAGCTTGACGGCGAATAATTCCCTTTTTCACGTTTCCTAGCGTTTTTGTTGTCAATACAGCATGCTTTGACAATATTAAACAATGAAGTTGAATAAAAACATACAATGGCTTGTTATTTGTTGAGTTATTTCAAGAAAAAATAATCTATACGTGTCTAGGCAACAGCAATTCCTAGTGGTGAGTCAAAAAAATGATAAGCGATGGCAACACTATACCAGTTTTCGCCAAGGAGTTAGAATAAGTTTTAATTTTGCGACACGCCGCTAGCCGTCACGGTATTCCATCGCGGATTTTGGACTTCCCATAAGAAATACACGTAAATAAGTGTTCACCTACCGCCTATCGCTATGGTTATATTTACACATATACATACTTTTCCTCTCTAAAAAGACTGACTTAATACGCTGAAAAAAAGCCCTAGTTAAACTAACGCAAACTGTAACTTATTTTCATTGCAAAAAATTATTTGTTTGTAGTTAAATTTTATTACTTTGTTTTTTTTTTCGTAATTTTTCACAGCCCAATGAAATTTTCCTTTTTTTAAGTATGTTTCAAACATTTTATGAACTAAAAGTGGTTATAAAGTTCACTGACCCTACACATAAGTTTAATATGAACTAAAGCAAAAGAAAATTTTTGTACGATTCCCAAAAATAGTAAAAATGAGCTACAGTATGAGGGCTGTTTTCTTTTAGCACTGGATACCCTAAGCCGTGAAGGACTAAAAGAAAACAGAGTACTCGTTTATCCAGGACATCTACAAAAAATGCAACACTGCCATCAGCTGCTTAGAAACAATCACAGATAAGTGAAATCTTGCATTTTTAATGTATGCGATTATTTATGACACTGTACCACTTTGAATTTCGTGTTTTTCGATAAATTAGTCACAATAAATTGCTATTGTGAATCGAAGAAGCGTCACTTTATCAAAATACAATCTGGCAACATCGGCGCGACTTGCACTAATGAGATGTTCTGGGGCCAAATCACCGCTGTCGAAATCGAGTACTTCGTCTTCGTAATGTAGTTTACGCGGATCACCGCAGTCGTTATCGAATTGTTTCTACTCGAAGTTGAACACGATAGGTAGCATGCTATCGAAAACGAAGTATGTAGTGATTTTTGAGCAGAAAAAAGGTGAACAAAAAGAAACAAGTAGTTGGTGAAAATGGAAGTATTATTTATATATTTTGGCGAAATACATTTAAGAAAATGTAATATTACTTGCATTTAGGGAAACGGAACAAAGAAGGGAATGCTCAGTAGCCGCTTCAAAAAAACTCATTTTTTAAGAGTATTTTAAAAACTTCTTTTGACAGACGAAAGCGTCTTTTAAATCTATGGATGTTAAAACACAACAAGTATATACGGCCGTAAGTTCGGCCAGGCCGAATCTTATGTACCCTCCACCATGGATTGCGTAGGAACTTCTACTAAAGGCTGTCATCCACAATCGAATTACTTGGGTTGCGATAACACTTGCCGATGGCAAGGTATCGTAAAACTTTTTAACACTGTCTTCTAAATTGTAAGTTAGCCCATACGGGGTATATATTAAACAAAAAAAGGCAGATTAAATACGTATATAATCTAGTTTGACAAAATGTTCTATAGAAATAAAATTTTGACAAAATTTTCTATAGAAATGAAACCTTGACAAAAATTTCTATAAAAATAAAATTTTGACAAAATTTTCTATAGAAATAAAAATTTGACAAAATTTTCTATAGAAATAAAAACTTGACAAAATTTTCTATAGAAATAAAATGTTGACAAAATTTTCTATGGAAGTAAAATGTTGACAAAATTTTCTATAGCAATACAATTTTGACAAAAATTTCTATAGAAATAAAATGTTGACAAAATTTTGTATAGAAATAAAATTTTGACAAAATTTTGTATAGAAATAAAATGTTTACAAAATTTTCTACAGAAATAATTTTTTTACAAAATTTTCTATAGAAATAAAATTTTGACAAACATTTCTATAGAAATAAACTTTTGACAAAACTTTCTATAGAAATGAAATTTTAACAAAACTTTCTATAGTAATAAAATTTGACAAAATTTTCTATGGAAATAAAGTTTTGGTAGATTACAAAATTTTCTATAGAAATAAAATTTTGACAAAATTTTCTATGGAAATAAAATTTTGACAAACATTTGTATAGAAATAAACTTTTGACAAAACTTTCTATAGAAATGAAATTTTGACAAAACTTTCTATAGTAATAAAATTTGACAAAATTTTCTATGGAAATAAAGTTTTGGTAGATTATTTTTGGCGATATGGACCAATTTTTGTGTAATAAGTCATCGGCTATATATAACTAAAGACCGATATGGACCAATTTTTACATGGCTGTTACAGGCCATATATTGACAAAATGTACCAAATTTCAACCGTATCGGATGACTTTTGCTCCTCCAAGAGGTTCCGGACGTCAAATCTGGGGACGGTTTATATGGGAACTATATATAATTATGGACCGATATGGACCAATTTTTGCATGGTTGTTAGAGACCATATACTAACACCATGTACCAAATTTCAACTGGATCGGATGAATTTTGCTCTTCCAAGAGGCTCCGGAGGTCAAATCTGGGGATCGGTTTATATAGGGGATATATATAATTATGGACCGATATGGACCAATTTTTGCATGGTTGTTAAAAACCGTATACTAAGACCATGTACTAAATTTCAACCGGATCGGATGAATTTTGCTCCTCCAAGAGGCTCCGGTGGTCAAATCTGGGGATCGGTTTATATGGGAGCTATATATAATTATGGACCGATATGGACCAATTTTTGCATGGTAGTTAGAGGCCGCATACTAACATCAGGTACCAAATTTCAACCGGATCGGATGAATTTTGCCCCTCCAAAAGTCTCCGGAGGTCAAATCTGGGGATCGGTTTATATGGGGGCTATATATAATTATGGACCGATATGGACCAATTTTTGCATGGTTGTTAGAGACCATATACTTACATCAGGTACCAAATTTCAATCGGATCGGATGAATTTTGCCCCTCCAAGAGGCTCCGGAGGTCAAATCTGGGGATCGGTTTATATGGGGGCTATATATAATTATGGACCGATATGGACCAATTTTTGCATGGTTGTTAGTGACCGTATACTAAGACCACGTACCAAATTTCAACCGGATCGGATGAATGTTGCTGCTCCGGGAGGCTCCCCAAGCCAAATTTGGGGATCGGTTTATATGGGGGCTATACGTAAACGTGGTCCGATATGGCCCATTTTCAATACCATCCGACCTACATCAATAACAACTACTTGTGCCAAGTTTCAAGTCGATAGCTTGTTTCGTTCGGAAGTTAGCGTGATTTCCACAGACGGACGGACAGCCGGACAGACGGACAGACGGACAGACGGACGGACATGCTTAGATCGACTCAGAATTTCACCACGACCCAGAATATATATACTTTATGGGGTCTTAGAGCAATATTTCGATGTGTTACAAACGGAATGACAAAGTTAATATACCCCCATCCTATGGTGGAGGGTATAATTAGTTAAAAGCACTCACTTCAAAATAGAATCACTTACAGGCAATGCTAAACGACTGATTTTGTCTCGAATATTTTTCCTTATTAATGCCACTTTGTACTCATCCTCTGAATACGAAGAGGAGGAAAACAAAAACAGATGGATTCATAATAATTTTTACACATATACATATTTTGATCACAAAAAGTTATTTTGAAATCATCTTTTGCTTCCAATTTCTTATTACCATATGTTTACAGCAATGTAAAAAAAGTAGTAGACAAAATAAATTACGATCGAATGCGGTGATCCAAAATTTTACAGCGATCGAAATGTTTCTCGATACGAAACAGAACTCGATGACGAATGCGGTGATTTGGCCCCTGGATAGAACACCAGTGCAACGATGTTCTGGATAGCCCATACAAATGTTGCTTCCAGTACTAACAGAAAACAACCCTATGAATAAAATGGTCATGATTTGGCATCAATGATATTTTCTTTAATTTTAGTTAATTTTTTTTTTTTTCACAGGTTGTTATTTCGTGGATAGCAGTTAAAAAGTACACTAGGGCTTTAATTTTCCTGGTTTAAACAACGCCTTGGGGAAATCTCAAAATGTGGGGTATAATTTAGTTCAATTTTCGTACGACGTAGTTCATTCTATAATAAAACAGTTCACTTTTTTCTGTGTAAGAACGATAATCAAATACACATTCAGTACACAAAATTAACACAATACAAAAAAAACGATCAATTTATAAATTATTCCCCCATGTTCCTATATTAAGAATCGCCAGTCGCAAGAATTTATATTTCTTGTAACGAAAAATAGAGATACTCTTGGACTCCACAGCAATTTAAACTTGAACTTCTCAGTAAAAAGAACTAAAGGGTGATACGGTCAAAATTTGGTCAATATAAACTTGACGTATTTCTTTCAATTTTGCGTTTAAAAAACCTGAACACCCCTCATTTTGAAGGTGTGTGTGTAGAATGTTGCTCCTATTTTGATTTTGGAATTCACCCTTCAGTTGTCAAAATGCCGTCTAAGCAAGAAGAGCAGCGTATCAAAATTTTGATCGCGCATCACGAAAATCCGAGCTACTCGCACGCAAAGCTGGCAAAATCGCTAAAAGTTGCCAAATCAACCGTTACAAATGTAATAAAAGTATTTGGGGAACGTTTGGCGACAGCCAGGAAGTCTGGATCGGGTGGAAATCGAAAACCGGAAGCCGCTGAGACGACAAAGAGAGTTGCCGGTAGTTTCAAGCGAAACCCTAACCTCTCTCTCCGAGATGCCGCAAATAAGCTGGATGTATCGTCTACAACCGTGCATCGAGCCAAAAAACGAGCCGGACTTACTTACAAGAAGGTAGTGACTCCAAATCGCGATGATAAACAAAATACGATGGCCAAAGCGCGATCCCGGAGGCTGTACACGACGATGCTGACGAAGTTTGACTGCGTGGTAATGGACGACGAAACCTACATCAAAGCCGACTACAAGCAGCTTTCGGGACAGGAGTTTTATACGGCAAAAGGAAGGGGAAATGTCGCAGATATTTTCAAGCACATAAAACTGTCAAAGTTCGCAAAGAAATATCTGGTTTGGCAAGCCATCTGTACCTGTGGCTTGAAAAGCAGCATTTTCATAGCTTCCGGGACTGTCAACCAAGAAATTTACGTGAGAGAGTGTTTGAATAAACGTCTGCTGCCTTTCCTGAAGAAACACGGTTGTTCCGTACTGTTTTGGCCGGATTTGGCATCTTGTCGTTACGGTAAAAAGGCCATGTAGTGGTACGCCGCCAACAACGTGCAGGTGGTTCCCAAGGACAAGAACCCTCTCAACACGCCAGAGCTCCGCCCAATTGAGAAATACTGGGCTATTGTCAAGCGGAACCTAAAGAAGACCAAAAAAACTGCTAAGGACGAGCAGCAGTTCAAGGCAAACCGGCTTTCTGCGGCGAAGAAGGTGGACAAGGTGGCTGTACAAAATCTGATGGCAGGTGTCAAGCGTGAGGCCCGGCAATTCGGATTTGGAAAAGCGAAAGCCTAACTGAATATTTTTCCTGAATTTTATACTAATTGAACTTGAAAAAGAAATTTAATTTGATTTTTTAAATAAACGATTTCACCGATTTACACGCGTTTTCCCTTGACCAAATTTTGACCGTATCACCCTTTTGAAGTGTCTATATGTAATATGTATTTTTAGTTAATGTGGCTGCTCCTCTTCGGCACAGATGTGCTCTCAATTCTAGGTGCTAGTTCATTATTCCCTCGGTCCTTCTGGCACGTCGTCCTACTCTCTTTAAATAGTTCTCCAGTATGGGTCATCCCATAGTATTTTCGTCGGCCTTAAGACCGTTGTATTGGTTCACATCGCTTTATGTGTCTACCGTGCCCACTCATCCAACTCGGCCTGCGTTGCCTCCATTAGATTTACGTTCTATAAGTTTATTTTCCTATGTGTCCTAGCTTTATTTCCAGTTCATTAGCATATTCCGACATCCATATAATCCGGATCCTATCGTATTCCGAGTATTTGCTGACCATGCGTTTGTATTACAATATGGTTCGAGATCGAACCATCCTCTGCTGCTCCTTTTCGTCATAGAAGTGCTCTCAATACTAAGTATTATTGCCACGGCCCTCATGACAGGTGTCCTACTCTCCTTGAGTAGTTCTCCTTCCTATCGTTGCATTGATCCACATCGCTGTGTGTCTGCCGTGTCCATTCATCCAAATCGGCCGGCGTTGTCCCTATTGGCTTTGCGTTCTCTAAGTTAATTTTCCTATATGCCCTAGCTCTTATCCACAGTTCATTTGCTTTTACGTTTTGTCTTATTTCAATATGTCCCGGCACTCATATGATGCGGATCCTGTCATATTCCGAGTGCTTTTGTATTCCAATACGGTTCGCGATCGAACCGCAATGTCTTATATTGTCTTCATTGATCTGTAGCAATCTGTGAAAAGGTTTACGTTCTGTCGCCTCGTGTTATGTTAACACATTCCGGACTTCTGCCTACAGGATTGTGCTGTGGTCCGGTAATCGGATTTGGGTCTTCTACATGTGCGCCTAGTGCCGTCCTCCCACTCATCTTCGAGCCATCGGTGTAGCAGTTACTTCCCTCTGATATCTTTTCTGGGGTTCCATTCTCCCAGGGACCATCTTACTGGTACCAAAATGTCACACTTGGCGGCTATGTCCGCCACAGGTATACAATCATGGATTGTTGCGGCATATGCCATTTCACCTACCTTCTCCCATATTATCATTTACTGGTTCATCATGTTTCCTTCCATCTGTCGTTACGTCCTATATCCAAAAGCTATGACGAAGTCCTTCATATTTCGCAATTAAATTTCGCAAATTGTCCACTTTTTATTATCGTAATCACCATAAGGAATTATCGAACCACCATCGTATTTACAATTCAGGTTTACCTATTGGCTAAGTTTTCTGCTTGAAAAATCAATTCACATGGAGCCAGTGTAAAATTCGTACACGCTCTTTTAATTTTCTAAGCAAATATTTTGGATAATCGGCAATTTTCCAGGCTCAGTTTCCATCGCAATGGCAACACTGCAATGGCCTGGTGAACTCAATGTTCACTGTGGGTAGGAGTAAGAACCAACCAGCAAAGCACGGCGGCGACGACGACGACCAATTTCTTCATTTCTTTCAGCCATTTATTATGTTCTCACATTCGTTGTTATTTCTTCGTCTCGGTATCTCTTTCGGCTCCCTGCCGGGGTATGCCAATGTTCGCTATGGTTGCCGCTCTAGTGTTATTTTCGAAAATGACGTAAGCGTTCAAACGGCTTTTCGAACAGAGAAAAAAGCCAACAACAACAAAAACAGAATAAAATACGACACCATAGACAAGCGAATATCAAAATGTCAAAAGACCTGTGAGCGTCGAAGCCACATACATCACATACAGCAACAACAATAACGACAACAAAGAATGAAGAAAATAAATAGCAAAAAGCGTTAAACAAGTACCACTTTGGACTCCCCAAATTGATGGAAACAATAACAAATCAAAAAAAAAAAAAAAAAAATGCTATAGAAAAGAAACACGAGAAGAAACTTTCATACGTCAAGTCAGTCCACAAATGGTGGATCGGAGAGACGTACAGGCATATAGATGAGAAGCATTATTAGTGATAGGAGAAAGAGCCGAAACCAGCAAAAAAAAAAAAAACTAACTAAACAAATAAAACAATACGAAAGCTGTTGTAAATGTTTACTAAATACCCTACTATTAGTGATGTTGTTTGTGCCTATGCAAATACACTAAACAAACTGTCTGACTACAGAGCATGTAAGAGTTTGTGTGAGTGTGTAAGTCTGAAGTCTTAACGTGAAAACTATAAAGTGGAGCAACAAAGGCCAATCGATCGTGTGCACAGATTTTTTGGGCCATTGACCTATGAATGTGCGAGTACCGCTGTTTTGTTTTAGTTATAAAAATTACTCATCAGCTGGTATCTATGACTTGGTCTTGCCATAGATTGATACTCACCATCTAACACACTCTATTCGTGTATCTTTGTCAAATAATTATTTGATATTTTTGGTATAGGTGTCAGTCAGTTCGTTTGCCTAGCTTTGCAAATGTCAAAGTTCAATCGCACCCATTTGTGACATGTATGGTGAGAATGAGCGAAACTCTATATCGTACTGCATTCAATCTCTCTATGCATAGGTATGAGAAATTTAATACTACGACGCTAGTTTCGTTTTCATCCAGTCATGACAACGAAATTTGCTATGAATACCAAAACCATATCAACAAATACTTCGATAGCACCGATTTCGCCATGGCTGGAAATGAAGAAGACAATAAATTTTAGAGTTGCCATTGTCAGGTAAATTAGGATGGAAAACCTCTAAATGGGAGTAATATAAAACAAGTATATACGGCCGTAAGTTCGGCCAGGCCGAAGCTTATGTACCCTCCACCATGGATTGCGTAGAAACTTCTATTGAAGACTGTCATCCACAATCGAATTACTTGGGTTGCTGTAACACTTGCCGATGGCAAGGTATCTTAAAACTTCCTAACACCGTCTTCTAAATTACAAGGTAGTCCATTCGTAGTATATATTAAACTAAAAAAGGACGATTCAAACGTATATAATTAAGTTTAAAGTTTCTATAGAAGTAAAATTTGGAAAAAATTTTCTATAGAAATAAAATTTGGAAAACATTTTCTATAGAAATAAATTTTTTACAAAATTTTCTATAGAAATAAAATTTGGACAAAATTGTCTATAGAAATAACATTTTGACAATGTTTTCCATAAAAATAAAATTTTGGTAGATTATTTTTGGCTCGAGTGGCAACCATGCATAAGAACCGATATGGACCAATTTTTGTGTGATTGGGGATCGGCTATATATATAACTATAGACCGATATGGACAAATTTTGGCATGGATATTAGCGGCCTTATACTAACACCACGTTGCAAATTTCAACCGGATCGGATGAATTTTGCTCCTCCAAGAGGCTCCGGAGATTACGGGCCTATATGGACCAATTCTTGCGTGTTTGTTAGAGACCACATTCTAACACCATGTTCCAAATTTCAACCGTATCGGATGAATTTTGCTCCTCCAAGAGGCTCCGGAGGACAAATCTGGGAATCGATTTATATGGGGGCTATATATAATTATGGACCGATATGGACCAATTTTTGCATGGTCATTAGAGAACATATATCAACACCATGTACCAAATTTCAGCCGGATCGGATGAAATTGTCGTTTCTTAGAGGCTCCGCAAGCCAAATCGGGGGATATGGACCAATTTTTGCATGGTCATTAGAGAACATATATCAATACCATGTACCAAATTTCAGCCGAATCGGATGAAATTTGCTTCTCTTAGAGGCTCCACAACCCAAATCGGGGGATCGGTTTATATGGGGGCTATATATAATTATGAACCGATATGGACCAATTTTTGCATGGTCATTAGAGAACATATACCAATACCATGTACCAAATTTCAGCCGAATCGGATGAAATTTGCTTCTCTTAGAGGCTCCACAACCCAAATCGGGGGATCGGTTTATATGGGGGCTATATATAATTATGGACCGATGTGGACCAATGTTTGCATTGTTGTTAAAGACCATATACTAACACCATGTATCAAATTTCAGCCGAATCGGATGAAATTTGCTTCTCTTAGAGGCTCCACAACCCAAATCGGGGGATCGGTTTCTATGGGGGCTATATATAATTATGGACCGATGTGGACCAATGTTTGCATGGTTGTTAAAGACCATATACTAACACCATGTACCAAATTTCAGCCAAATCGGATGAAATTTGCTTCTCTTAGAGCGATCGCAAGCCAAATTTGGGGGTCCGTTTATATGGGGCTATACGAAAAAGTGGACCGATATGGACTAATTTTTGCATGGTTGTTAGAGACCATATACTAACACCATGTACCAAATTTTAGCCGGCTCGGATGAAATTTGCTTCTCTTAGAGCAATCGCAAGCCAAATTTGGGGGTCCGATTATATGGGGGCTATACGTAAAAGTGGACCGATATGGCCCATTTGCAATACCATCCGACCTACATCAATAACAACTACTTGCGCCAAGTTTCAAGTCGATTGCTTGTTTCGTTCGGAAGTTAGCGTGATTTCAACAGACGGACGGACGGACGGACAATCTCAGATCGACTCAGAATTTCACCACGACCCAGAATATATATACTTTATGGGGTCTTAGAGCAATATTTCCCATCCTATGGTGGAGGGTATAAAAAGTAGCGGTTCAGTCATATAATATGCCGAGAAATATCTGAATATACCGAGAGGTGATTACCTAACAAGACTTCTCAATTTGTCTCATTATTGCAGACTTCGTCAAGAAATTTTGTGACGCTATTTTGCTAATGCAGCTTCTCTAAGTTGAGAAAACAATTTCGGTGCTAGTCCTGCAGTGCTTTGCGATTAATTTTTTGATGACATGAGCATACAACATACAAAGGACCGAAAAAAATATATACAGAGAAAGAATATGATCACCTCAATCATGTTTCAAGACCATAATGTAATTTTTCCTCTAGGAACATGGATCAAAAATATTATTTTCTAGCCAAACAGCCGCCGTGGTGCAATGGTTAGCATTCCCGCCTTGCATATACAGGGTCGTGGGTTCGATTTCTGATTAGACCGAACACCAAAAAGTTTTTCAGCGGTGGATTATCCCACTTCAGTAATGCTGGGGAGCCACCGTAGTGCAATGGTTGGAATGCCCACCTTGCATACACAAGTTCGTGGGTTCGTGCTTGGACCGAACACCAAAAAGTTTTTCAGCGGTGGATTATAGCACCTCAGTAATGCTGGGGAGCCACTATAGTGCAATGGTTAGCATGTCCGCCTTGCATACACAGGGTCGTGGGTTCAAACCCAGTTTCTACCGAACACCACAAAGTTTTTCAGCGGTGGGTTATCCCACATCAGTGATGCTGGTGACATTTCTGAGTGTTTCCAAGCTTCTCCAAGTGATTTCACTGCAATATGGAACGCCGTTCAGACTTGGCTATAAAAAGGAGGTCGCTTGTCATTGAGATTAACATGGAATTGGGCAGCATTCAGTGATAAGAGAGAAATTCACCACTGTGGTATCACAATGGACTGAATAGTCTTAGTGAGCCTGAAAAGTTTATCCCACCTCAGTAATGCTGGGAAGCCTTCGTAGTGCAATGGTTAGCAAGCCCGCCTTGCATACACAGGGTCGTGGGTTCAAACCCAGTTTCTACCAAACACCAAAAAATTTTTCAGCGCTGGATTATTCCACCTCAGTAATGCTGGTGACATTTCTGAGTGTTTCAAAGCTTCTCCAAGTGATATCACTGCAATGTGGAACGTCGTTCGGACTTGGCTATAAAAAGGAGGTCTCTTGTCATTGAGCTTAACAGGGAATTGGGCAGCATTCAGTGATAAGAGAGAAATTCACCACTGTGGTATCACAATGGACTGAATAGTCTGAGCGAGTCTGATAAGTTTGGCTGTCACTATACCTAACCTAACCGTAACAAGACACCGAAATTTAGAATTTAGAGATAAGAAGCCGAAGCCATGGAAGGTGCAAAAATGTTCCAACAAATCTTGTTCCCGGAGACCGACCACCATCCTTAGGATCGGAAAAATGTACACAGAGAAGTAATATGATTACTTCGAACATGTTTCAAGACCACACCCAGAGAAGGAATATGATCACTTCAAACATGTTTTAAGAGCAAAATGTTATTTTTGGGTGGTGACCATGTAACATGGTTTTCGCAACCATGTTATTTTCTCGGAAATCATGTATCTGATTTCGGTAAGCAGGTTATATTTGACGATAAAATAACATTTTAGTGACAAATATGTTACATGGTCACCATACAAAAATAACATTTTGCTCTTGAAACATGTTTGAGGTGATCATATTCCTTCTCTGCGTGCACAATGTTACTTTAGCTCTAGGAACATGGAACAAATTTTTCACAAACATTTTCTTTTCTAGCCAAACATAATATACTTGATGAAATCATAATTTCAGAGCAAACAACATGGTTGCGAAAAACATGTTTCACGCTTCCGGTGAAAAGTAACATTATGCTCTTGAAAAATGTTTTGGGCGGCTAAACCCAATACAGAAGCCTTAAGACACTCAGACACGACACAATTATTGAGAGGATAATGTACCATTGAAAAACTTTTATGGTGTTTGGTCGAAACAGGGACTGAATCTCTTTATATGCAAGACGGACATCCTAACCATTGTACCTCTGTGGCTTCGTGGGTATTTTAAAAAAAAATCACAAGGGACCTCCTTTTTATAGCCCAGTCCGAACGGTGCTTCACATTTCACTGAAATCACTTAAAGAAGCTTTGAAAACCTCAGATATGTCATCAGCGTAACTGAGAGGCGATAATCCTCCGCTCAAAAACTTTTTGGTGTTCGGTGGAAGCAGGGTTTGAACCCTCGGGCATGATAACCATTGTTCCTTGAGGGAAGTTTTGATCTTTTATTTTAGAAAATAAATAGGCCTTATCCAGATTTTGAAAATCATTTATTCAAGTAATAAAATTTTTCTGCTTTAGATGCTGATGAATAACCACGCCCGAACTTAGCGCCCTTCTCACTTTTTTTGTTTGTTTATGGACACTTCTAAGGTAATTTGGATTTAAAGTGTTTTCATTGACCAATTCATGATAACATGTTACCTTGGTTTAGTTATTCAATATTATCTTCAGTCAGTCAATCACCCCGATTCAAAAAAAAAAACAAAAAATACAAAAAAAAACATCTGAAGTTGGCTTTACTTCAAAGGTTTGCGATAACCTTATTTGCTTAACATTCAAGTGTACAAGAGCTTCTTCCCGGAGGCAGGTACTTTGTGCGATACATTTGAAATTAAATGAATGCTTCCCATATTAAAGGAGATTGGCCTTTTTGCCTATGCCAAATAAAATAGTCTAATTAATAAACCAATAAAATAAAGCAAAACACATCTAAAACGGAAATAAAACCGCAATTGAATGTACGAATAATAGAGTACTCTATTGTAATTTGCTTTTGTTGTTATTGTTTTCGCCGTCGTTTCTTTTTTTTTGCGAAGGCCATAATTGTTTGCATTCGTTCGTATATGTTCGTATCTACACTCAATTATATGGATACCTCTCGCATCTTTTTATGTGCCTATTATGGTAGAGTATTGATCGTTTGACTTCGGGTTTGTGTGAAAGTGTCTCACACACTACGTAGTAGTTTAGTGAAAAAAGCAACAAAAACAACAAAGCCAAGACAATTCTACAACCAAACAATCTGATTCATACAGAGTACCCTACTTTTGTTAAGCATGACCACTTAACGCCTTGATTTTATAACGGTCGTAAATGCATCAGGTAGAAATAGAGAGATAAAAATCTCTGCGACATCACTCTCCTCTATCCCTAATACAGGATTTTTTTCTTTACTTCACTCAATGATTGAAATGTTTTTATCTTAAAGTGTAATACTAAATAGAAGCATTAATGTTGCTTCAGGTGATAACAGTCTCTGTTATGTCTCTCAGCAGGTGGACTGAGGCTTGAGAGGTGTTTGAAAAAGAGAAATAGTATTAGCCTCTAGAATGAAGAGTAGATTCAATGTGAAGATTATGAATAAATGCTGCAACCCAAATATATCATATTGGGATACCCAGCAATGATGTTCTTTTCCAATAATTCAATTTATATCACATGGGTGGTCCGCTTCACTCAACGACTGATGCAATGCTATTTCAAGAGTAATTTACTATGATGTTGTAAATTTTCTGAACGAACTAATGTTCATTAGATGAAACAAGCTCTGCATCAGTGTTGCCAGTATTGGAGATTTTCCCCATATTTTTTCGTGGATGGGGTGGAAAATTTTTAGTTGGAGACTTGGGAATTTGGTGGGGAATTTTCATAAATTTGGGGATTTTTTCGAAATCCATTCAGTATAATAAATCAAGTTGCAATAAAGATTTTCAAGAACTTCTGTTTATTTCAATATTATTACAAATTTGGACTCGAAACAGACACATGATATTATTTTAGGGGCCCAAGCGCTAGTTTATAATTTTTCTCAGCTAGTTTGACATTTTGCGAAAACATTTCATGAGGACTCGGGCCTAAATTTTATCCTCTCATCAGTGTTCATCACTGATTTGGACAATATATTCCATAAATATAGAAATGAGGAAGATGGTTAACCTTCATATTTATCAACTACCAAAATTTTATTACTTTAGTATTCAGAAAAAAATGTTAGTTCATAAATACATGGTGACCGAACTCCCATTTTCATTTTTCGAACATTTGGAAGACAATCGCCAGTGTCGGCTTTCGAAATCTCGATCTTATTGCAGCTCGTAAGTTGATATGAGAATAACTTTTATATTTCTTTACAAAATGTATTGTGGATTTTTATGAGGAATTTTGATTTACATTGAGAATTTGTGAGGACGAAAGCGTCCTAATTTGGGGAGAAGAGCCAGAAAAAATACTGGCAAC
Organism: Haematobia irritans; assembly: GCF_050003625.1. NCBI lineage: Eukaryota > Metazoa > Arthropoda > Insecta > Diptera > Muscidae > Haematobia > Haematobia irritans. Next base: position 7,672,431 of record NC_134398.1, read on the forward strand.
ACTGCTCTGTATGGTGCCTCCAACTTCGAGAATTTAAAGTTTTCACGGTTGGTTATGTTTGAGCAGATTGGTAGGGAAAGATCGCTTGGTCCTAAAATTTCAAAGCATTGCTAGATACTGTTTTTGCGTAATTCGAAAGAGTTTTCATGTCGGTTCGCAATAGTTGACAGAACAAAGATCCATTGAAACACCCAGGAGGGCAAGGCTCATGTGCTCCAAAAACTCTCCTGTCGGGTGGAAAGGTTATGACCGCCCTTATCTGGGATTCACCGAGAAATTCCATAGTTGGAAATCCATGGTTGTCACACATCTAGCACTGCTCTGGAACGATCTAATGATGGCCTTTGTTTTCCGAAGTTAACACAATCGGCATTCATAACTCCGACAGCTTTCTTATGTCCATTTCTTGCAGGACATTTTCAATGAAATACCCACCGTAGAAGCCACAGAGGTGCGATGGTTACTATGTCCGCCTTGCATACAAATAGATTCAGTCCCAGATTCGACCAAACGCCAGGACAGTTTTTCAATAATGCTGGTGATGTGTCTGAGTGTTTTTAAGTTTTTCTATTGGATTTCGGAGGCAAGGCTCTCGTACTTCAGAAACTCTCCTATCTGGTGGAAAGGTTAAGACTGCCGTTTTCGGGGATTCCCAATTTGTTATCCACATCGAAAAGGATCAAAATTATCGAAGCCTCTGTAAGCCAACTGCATCGAACTAGTAGGAAAATTATAAAATCATTATTATATTATTTTTTATTGGATTAGCTGATATCGGTACACCATAGTAAGTAATCTCAGCAGGAAAATTCTGATAGTTGTACGACTATCATTGGTGTCTTGGGATTCTTGATTAATTTACCATAGAAAAACTTACGTATTTCTCGAAATGGTCAAAATGAATTCGCCAAATTGGTTTGCATTCTCGCATGTCATACAAAGGGCCGTGGATTCAATCCCAATTTTGACCACACACCAAAAAGTCTTTGAAGGAGGAGGTCCCGTAGGTTAGGTTAAAGTGGCAGCCCGATTTAATTCAGGCTCACTTAGACTATTCAGTCCATTGTGGGTCCCTTGTCATTGAGGTAAACATAGATTCGGGCAGCACTCATGGAAGATAAATTCCGAATTAAAATTCAGGAAAAATATTAAGTTAGGCTTTCGATTTTCCAAATCCGAATTGCCGGGCCTCACACCTGCCATCAGATTTTGTACAGCCACCTTGTCCACCTTCTTCGCCGCAGAAAGCCAGTTTGCCTTGAATTGCTGCTCGTCCTTAGCAGTTTTTTTGGTCTTCTGTAGGTTCCGCTTGACAATAGCGCAGTATTTCTCAATTGGGCGGAGCTCTGGCGTGTTGGGAGGGTTCTTGTCCTTGGGAACCACCTGCACGTTGTTGGCGTCGTACCACTCCATGGCCTTTTTACCGTAATGGCAAGATGCCAAATCCGGCCAAAACAGTACGGAACAATCGTGTTTCTTCAGGAAAGGCAGCAGACGTTTATTCAAACACTCTTTCACGTAAATTTCTTGGTTGACAGTCCCTGAAGCTATGAAAATGCTGCTTTTCAAGCCACAGGTACAGATGGCTTGCCAAACCAGATATTTCTTTGCGAACTTTGACAGTTTTATGTGCTTGAAAATATCTGCTACCTTTCCCCATCCTTCTGCCGTATAAAACTCCTGTCCCGGAAGCTGCTTGTAGTCGGCTTTGACGTAGGTTTCGTCGTCCATTACCACGCAGTCAAACTTCGTCAGCATCGTCGTGTACAGCCTCCGGGATCGCGCTTTGGCCGTCGTAGTTTGTTTATCATCGCGATTTGGAGTCACTACCTTCTTGTAAGTCGATAGTCCGGCTCGTTTTTTGGCTCGATGCACGGTTGTAGACGATACACCCAGCTTATTTGCGGCAACTCGGAGAGAGAGGTTAGGGTTTCGCTTGAAACTACCGGCAACTCTCTTTGTCGTCTCAGCGGCTTCCGGTTTTCGATTTCCCCCTGATCCAGACTTCCTGGCTGTCGACAAACGTTCCCCAAACACTTTAATTACATTTGTAACGGTTGATTTGGCAACTTTTAGTGATTTTGCCAGCTTTGCGTGCGAGTAGCTCGGATTTTCCCGATGCGCGAGCAAAATTTTGATACGCTGCTCTTCTTGCTTGGACGGCATTTTGACAACTGAAGAGTGAATTCCAAAATCAAAATAGGAGCAACATTCTACACACACACACCTTCAAAATGAGGGGTGTTCAGGGTTTTTAAATACAAAATTGAAAGAAATACGTCAAGTTTATATTGACCAAATTTTGACCGTATCACCCGTTATTAATTAGTTAACAGAGCTTCATAAAGGCGCTAACAGAGCACTGTAAACAGTTACTGTTCTGATCTAACCAATAATAGATTTATTTTTTGATCACCAGGAAAAATATTGAATAGTCTTCCAGACCGATTGACTTGATCTATAATTAAAACACCCACTTTTGGCATTATCACTCACAGCTACTTGCACACATATGTCTCAAAATTTTTTAGGAAATTGAGTTTTTCGCCACAATTTTTGGAGAGGATGCCTCCAGTGGCCACATGGAACATTGTCCCACTATGACCCATACATAATGGACTGAATAGCCAAAGTGAGTTCAAAATAACGGGCTGACACTATACCTAACCGAACTCTCTTCGTTTTACATATTTTGAGTGGGTAGTCGACTCAAAATATGTAAAACGAAGAGAGTTCATATTGGCTACCGGTTCACTGTTATTGAAGTATGAGGTGAACTGTAACCTATCGTGGACCCAGCGATTGACTGTCCCTATACCCTAGAACTTTTGAGAGTTGAAAATCGTTAAACGGTACTGATGTTTTCTTATTCGTCTCACCGTGGAGTTTTCACCTACCCCTTCATTATCTAGTGTTGACTCAGTTTTAGTTACGCCAATGTTTGCCAGGTCCGCTTGTACTTGTCGGCTTTCTTACCGATCTTTATCAGTGATCAACACGAAAAGATTTAGTGACGGTCTAATTCGTGTGACCATATGGTCACGCTAGTACATCCCGGGTTAATTGATCCAATTAATGTTTTAATTGAAATGTCTTCAATCACAAAAATGATAGTATTGATCGCAGTTTTAATTGCACATAAAAAATACTTGTTTAAAAAAAAATTAATTGTTTTCATTAGTAAATTTCAATTAACTTTTTAGTTGATTTAATTAAAAATTTAATTGATGTAAAAATTGGTGTAATTATTTTCAATCACTTTCTTAACCGACTTACGGCCATTTTCATGTAGCTCAGTTAGGCTTTAACTACCAGTTATCAGAAAGTAAATTGCAAATATCTTCCCTTCGGTTAACTTCAACTGAAAAATTGTCGGCAGTTAAGTTCCTAACTGACATATGGAATATATACACAAGGTGACAGCTATGTCCACAATACGGTTTAAAAATTCGTTAGTTAACGGAACACTAACGGAGCTTCGTGAAAATGGCCGTTAGTGATTTTATTTTGATTTTACGTGCTAAATTTTGGTATAAAACTCATCTAACGAAAAAAGGGTCAATTTTTTCCCGAAATATGCGCCTCAACCGCATTTATCAAAATTCTTATTATTTTTTAATAATTCACGTAGCTGTTTTCACAAGTCCATCAAACCGCAATAACGATAAACTGTTTCTTTTTTTCTTTAATTCGCATTATAAACATTCCCCTTTATCATGTTGCATATAAAAGAGAATATGAATTTATGATATTCAATTCACTCACGACTCTCTTATTTGGTCTCTCTTAAATTTTAGGCCATTTTAAAAGATAAGCCCCTTTGCTATTGATCACCACTCATTTTAGTCTTTTGTGAGAACGAAGAGATTTGTTTTATGGCCACTAGTGCTGCTGCTTCTCCTTCTTCTTCTTCTATTACCCGACTGACTTCTGCTTCATTCATAGACTAGCAAAATATCGTTATAAACGATTATGGGGCATTCGTGTGTTTGCCTTCGGTTACTACGGCCACATACGCGGTTGTTTATTTTGTGCCAGAGAATTTAACGTAACAGTCGTAACATTTCATTGTAATCTTTGTATGGCTTGTCTCGAGGTTGTGATCTTTTAAGCAAAGTTGTTATTGAAGACTACAAAAGCAACAAAAACAAATAAAGTAAATAAAGACAACAACTAGAAGAAGAAGAAGATGAAACAGCAGCAATAACCAAGCTAACAAACATAAATAACAACAACAACAAAAACTCAGAAGAGGAAGAAGTAGTCTGTCAGTTAACCAGGCAGTCACTCAGTCAGTCAGTCATTTAGACAGTCACACACCAAACATATTGAAATATTGTGTGTATATGCGTGTGTTTGTTTTTCGTATTTTTTCTTAGTTTGCCTACGATTTGTGAACGCGTTCGAAGTGTGCTGAACTGCTGCCGCTGCTGCTAATATCTCAGCGGGCTTTTGCTAAAATCATTTCTAAAATTAAACTCAAAGAAATGAAAATCGAAGCGTATTCACGATCATTTAGGCTGTTATACCACAGTACTACAGAGCGTATTCATCGTTGATAATACCGACAGACAAACGGACGCTGTTTATTGTAACAAAAAAAAAATAAGATCAATAGACCCAAAAAAAAATAATATCTAAGAAATGCGAATATTTTTCTTAGTATCCATTAATGCTAATAGGAATTTCCTCCGGGAGGAAGATGTGTGAAAAATGTGCATTTATTGAGACCAATTTGCAAAATCAAATCACAAAACATGCCTTTGGGGTATAGAAACTGTTAAACAATTCTATTAAAAAAATTTGTTTTAATATTTTTATTGTGTTAAAAGCTTTTTTGTTGTGCCGTTAAACGTTTACGTTTTTTTACGATTTTACTTAATTTATTTAATTTAATAAACTTTTATTTACTTTTGTACTACGTTTTGTGTGTGTGTATGTGAATGTTTTTATTTGTGGCTTTTTGTTGTCAACACCCAGCACCAGTGCCTCCAGTAGCCTTTTGTAGTTCCCATTTAATTTACAAAAAATCCAATTTCATTGCTAAAGATAAAAACCGCTCCAAGATCATCACCAGTGAACACCCCCATCACCGCCACCTTCCCGGACAATATTACCCTCAAAACCAAAAAAATACAAAAAAATCCATAAAATGCAAAATCTTATGAAGAGCAAATCCCGGACCATGAATGCCGTCAAGCTCAAATAGAATTAAAAAAAATAATTTTTTAAACAAATAAACAACTGCCTGCATATCCAAAGCCCCAACAAAGGAAGCAATTAAATGAGAACATTGGATAAGATTTAGCAAATAAAAAAATCTATCCATTTTTTAAGAGAAAATAAATAAATCTTCATATTTCCGAAAAAAAAACAAATATTGACCAAGAATTTTACCCAAAAAAAAAAAACACAAATTTTACCAACATGGGCTTGAGAGCTAAAACTGCTGCCAGTTCCGCCACTACAACTGCCCTTAATACTGGTAATACTTCATCGGCTAAACAGAAACTTTTGAATGGTGCCCGTAAATTGAATAAGGCTTTTAGTCGTACCAATTCCATGGCAATGGCTGCTGCATCATCATCTACTACAGCCCCACTATCCCCATCATCCTCTTCATCGACATCATCGTCCCCGTCTCCAACATGTCTCAGTCCAAATGGTAAAATTATAATACACAATGATCCAAAACATCATCAGCATCAGCAACAGCAACAACCGACATGCAGCATTACCAGCATACGTACCACATATCGTAGCAGTTCCACATCGGCTTTATTGGTAGCCTCTATGGCAGCCAATATGCGTCCTCAAACACTCAATGTCCATCATCATATGCAGACACCTACGGATCATACACAATTATTTTTGGGGTATGTGTTTTATTTTTATTTTTTGTTTTATTTATTATTATTTTTTTTTATTATTTTGATTTATTTTTTATAATTTTTTGTATTGATTTGTTTTCGAAAAATAATTTAATCCTGGATAAGCCATATTAAGTTTCAACACACACAATGGACTGAATAGTCTAAGTGAGCCTGAATCTTAATCGTGCTGCCACTTTAACTTTTAAGTTTCAACAAAACTGGGTGTAAATTCAACATTTGATTTGAACATTTTTGTATTGATTCGCACACTAAAAAATATATTGGTTTTATAAGGAAGAATATAAAACCTCATATTTTGAGAGCCATCAATATGAAATGGTTAGCTATTCAAAATAAGAACCCTCATATTTGAAGTTACTATAGAATCGGGAAGCACTCATTTATCAGAGAGAAATTTACCAATTTTGGTGCAGTGACCACCGTTGCCACTCGCTCCAAAAATCTACCAAAATTGGGGAAAATTTTTGCAAAAAAAAAACTACCAAACAAAAAATCTTATTTTGCCAAATTTTATTTCTATAGAAAATTTTAGCAAAGTTGTATTTCTATAGAAAATTTTTCTCAAAATTGTATTTCTATAGAAAAATTTTCCCAAAATTTTATTTCTATAGAAAATTTTGTCAAAGTTTTATTTCTATAGAAAATTTTGTCAAAATTTTATTTCTATAGAAAATTTTGTCTAAATTTTATTTCTATAGAAAATTTTGTCTAAATTTTATTTCTATAGAAAATTTTTGTAAATTTTATTTCTGCAGAAAATTTTGTCAAAAATTTATTTCTGTAAAAAATTTTGTCAAAATTTTATTTCTATAGAAAATTTTAGCAAAATTTTATTTCTATAGAAAATTTTGTCAAAAATGCATTTCTGTAGAAATTTTTGTCAAAATTTTATTTCCATAGAAAATTTTGTCAAAATTTTATTTCTATAGAAAATTTTGTCAAAATTTTATTTCTATAGAAAATTTTGTCAAAATTTTATTTCTATAGAAAATTTTAGCAAAATTTTATTTCTATAGAAAATTTTGTCAAAAATGTATTTCTGTAGAAAATTTTATTTCTATTTTGTCAAAAATTTATTTATATAAAAAATGTTGTCAAAATGTTATTTCTATAGAAATTTTGTCAAAAATTTATTTCTGTAAAAAATTTTGTCAAAATTTTATTTCTATAGAAAATTTTGTCAAAATTTTATTTCTATAGAAAATTTTGTCAAACATTTATTTCTGTAAAAAATTTTGTCAAAATTTTATTTCTATAGAAAAATTTTTGTCAAAATTTTATTTATATAAAAAATTTTGTCAAAATTTTATTTCTATAGAAAATTTGTCAAAATTTTATTTCTATAGAAAATTTTGTCTAAATTTTATTTCTATAGAAAATTTTGTCTAAATTTTATTTCTGTAGACAGTTTTGTCAGAAATTTATTTCTGTAGAAAATTTTGTCAAAATTTTATTTGTATAGAAAATTTTGTCAAAATTTGATTTCTATAGAAAATTTTGTCAAAATTTTATTTGTATAGAAAATTTTGTCAAAATTTTATTTGTATAGAAAATTTTGTCAAAATTTTATTTGTATAGAAAATTTTGTCAAAATTTTATTTGTATAGAAAATATTGTCAAAAATTTATTTATATAAAAAATTTTGTCTAAATTTTATTTCTATAGAAAATTTTGTCTAAATTTTATTTCTATAGAAAATTTTGTCTAAATTTTATTTCTATAGAAAATTTTGTCATAATTTTAATTTTATAAAAATTTTGTCAAAATTTTATTTATATAAAAAATTTTGTCAAAATTTTATTTACATAAAAAATGTTGTCAAAATTTTATTTCTATAGAAAATTTTGTCAAAATGATATATATAAAAGTTTTGTCAAAACTTTATTTCTCCTCTTTGCAAAATATTCCAAAACATAAAGAATTCTACAAATCTACCAAACAGTAAAAAATCTACCATTTTTGGTAGAATTGTACCAACTGTGGCAACCATGAAAGTAACGCAAAAGTCGAAAATCGATCTTTTGTCAAAAAAGTTGGAAAACGACTTTTTGCCAAAAAAAAAGTTGAAAAACGAAGACCACTCAAACCTTAGTGGCGAACATCAAATCAATTTTTAACAAAAAAATCGAAAATCGATTTTTGATGATAGTCAAAATCTTCCAATCAAAAACTTGTGACAATGGCGGAAATCGATTTTTCTCGTAATCGACTTTTTGATTTAAAAAAAAGTGGAAAAACGAAAACCAAAGGAATGAAAAATCGATTTTTAACGATAAAATCGATATTTGACTTTTGATGACATCCAAAATCAACTTTTGATAGTGACCAATATCGATTTTTCACATAATCGACTTTTTGAGAAAAAAGTGTAATGTTGATTACTGATCGGCTTTGGATTAGTGATACAAAAATGGGATTTTTTTCAAATTCTTGTCGAAAATCGACTTTTTGTCAAAAAGTGGACTGTATTCCGTACTTCTTTATTATCCAAAATTGACAAATGCTCCCTTAAGGATAAAATCGAAAAAATCGACTTTGCATTGAAAGGAGAATGTGATACTGACATTTCTTAAAATGTTTGTCAACTTCTTCATTCTGCTTAAAATATCCACTGAGACATAATGTACACGTTAGTCTAGTAAGGGTATGGTCATACTAGGCAAATAGTTGCCCAAAATTAGTGCCAAACTTTTTTAGTGGAGTACTTTTGAAATATATAAATACCGTTTTTATAAAATACTCCTACTGTGATGCAATGTATTCAATATGAGGTAAAAATGGTTGCTGGTTTGACTGTGGCGACGAATTCTTTGCCCAGTGTGACCATACCCTAAGTGGGTTACTAATGAAAGATCGCATCATTCACATAAAATTTGGAAGATAAATTTACACAGGGATATATCGCAGTATATACCAACTTGCCCTCTGTAGTAGATAGGAACAGTAGGAATTTCGCTTTCAATGGCTACTGCTACAGTTAGAGCTAGGATAGAAAAATGTTTGGTTTGCATATTTTCCGCATGATTCAAATCAATAACGACATGTTTTAAGTGCCCATAAAAATTTAGGGACTGTAATAAATAAAAATGTTGAGCTGCACTTACCCCAGAAAAATCTACATTATTTTCCAATGAGCAATGAAAATTGTAGTTTTGGATCCATAAGTAGGGCGAAATCGCACAAGAAACAATACATTTTATATTCGCTTGTCATAGGGCGAATGTAATCTTTGAATATGTACACTTGCCAAATATTTGGTGGCGATTCCTCTTTTCTTTTTGTCCTCGTTATTGGCAAAAAAATTCTGAAAATTTAAATTTATTGTAAAGACTTCATGAAACTAAAGATTTTTTATATCATCGCCAAGAAACATCTTATGAATTAAAAATTTAGTCCATCTTTAGTAGATAATTTTTGGTTGTATATTAAAAGTAACGACATAGGAGAAACATTTTTGCTGGGACGTTAAGTAGTAGATAGGGACAGTAGCAATCTCGTATTGTTTTTTTTTTTTCTGTTTGGATGTACATTAAATGTAATGACATAAGAATAACTTCCAAATTTTTTTCCTGAAATTCTAAATAAATTCTAGATGATTCTAAGATAAAAGCGATATGGAATTCTGTATAGTTAGCAATTCATAGATTTGCATCGTTTCCCTTTCTCTAACTCCATCTAAATAAAATTAGTCCGTTCAAGAAACCTCGACTACTAAAAGTAACATATATGAAAAAGACAACTAATTAACATAGATGAAACCAAACCTTTCAGAATTGGACATCAAAGGTCGCCTAAATTGTGCCCATATTTGGGGAGAATTCACGCTGAAAATTCGAATTAGCCAGCGATGAAACATGTCTATAGTCAGGCTTGTGTAGTTTGGTATCTGCTATCAATTCCCTTAATCTTCTTGTCCTATAATATTGTAATAATATTTCGTTAATCTTGAAATTCTTTTCAAATTTAGTAAGGTCAAGTTGACCTTAGTCAATCCAAATTTTCTTTCATGTTAAGATACCCATTTTTAAGTCGAATCGCTAAAGAACTTCATTAAAAGTTTGGCGACTTTTGGACAAGAAACAACTTTATACCATATGTGTCCTCTATGATAATCAAAATTCGCATTCGTGTTTTAAGAACATGAAATACATGACTTCATGGCAGCATTTTTTCAGTGCACTTATGAAAGTTATTAATTTCTTCAAAAATCGATTTTAAAATTTAATAAATAATTTTAAAATCGATTTTTGAAGAAATTAATAACTTTCATAAGTGCACTGAAAAAATGCTGCCATGAAGTCATAGATTTCATGTCCTTAATTTACAATTTATGGATTTTAATCATATAGTAATATAGTAAAATCCCTCAACACACCACCATTTTAGAAAAAATAACCCATTCGGAAAAAATAACCGATTTTCATTATTTCTATATAATGTGAAACTATCAACTCTAATCGTTTATCCATCTACTGGTAAATAATGTTTTTCTTATTGTATAATTCAAATAATATTTGACCATATAATCGTGCTGAAACATATGCTCAATTTAGCTTGTAGATCACCTATTAAATTTCCTTATTCAAAAAGAAAATTCCATTTGTCCATACATTTAGCTTTTCATCTATCTATCGCGCTCATCGTTGTGGATGCAACGTCAGTATTGTATTCAGTCATCGTTATTTTAGATGTTTTTCCTTTTCTCTCGCTCTCTCACTGTTTTTGTTTTGTTCATTGGCTGTTGTCGGCATTTAATATTATATATATATTTTTTTATTATTATTGTTTTCACTTCACTTATTTTTGTTAAATGTTTTCCTTTTCGTATTTGGTGATTATAGAACGCGCCAACAAATGCCCCCAGAATCACCACCACCACCACCAACACCCTCCATATCATCAAATCACCATACCATTCTTAATATTTATTAAAACGACGATGCATATATAAATAATTTGTTTGTTTTTGTCGTTTTATTATTATTTTTTTGCCTTTTTTGTTGTTTAACAAAAAATTACAAAACAAAAAAAAAAATATAATCGACGACAATATCATTGAACTTGATCTTTTCAAAACAAAAAACGCGTTTTGCATTTTAATTTAAGAAAATATTGTCATCAAATGATGTAGAGGCCAGTAAACTAAAGTTTATGGTATGGAAAAAAATAAATAAACAAAATATGGAAAATTTTGAAGTCTAAATTTGTTCCGAAAATCATTTTCCTTACACCTAAAGGTTATAAAGATTCCTAAAAAATCTCATTTTTTACTCTTGTACTCTGTGTGGGGTTGCCATTTAACCCCTGCAATTATAAAATCCATAGCTCCCATCTTATGATGCATTTGTCTCGTCTCCTAATATTTCCGTTTTTTATTTAATTTTTTTCTTTTTGTGCCCCCTAATCCCATCTTCTAGGTTCGGTAAAATGCAAGCACATCACATCAACGTTTAATATTTGTCATCATGATTAAATTGTTGTGAAAGAAATTAAAAATTAGTTAAGGCAACATGAAAGACTATAAAGTGGACAATTAATCAATTACACTTGACAACAGAATGCAAACAAATCGTTTATCATCGCTGCCATAAGAACGACATAAATGAGTTTCATATTCATTGTCTGTTTTGAGGATTTGATTGAAATTCGCCTAGCTAAAGACAAAGAGATATTATCACAATTAATTGATTATTGAAGACGAAAAAAATCTAAACTATCGAATTGAAATTGAAATTGAAAGATAAAACATGATAATAGAATTTAAATGGGTAAGCGAACAAATTTCCAAGTGATTGGCCAAAAATATTTTGCTATATACCATCACATAAAATAAATTTAATTTTATTGAACCTGAATAAAACTACACTACATTCAATATAATTTTCAAAAAAAAAAAAAAAAAAAACTAGATAATAATACTAAGATATCGACCGAATTTCGTATTGATTCCCCCACACTGAAAAAACAGCTTGTCCAGTTTCACAGATTTTATGATTTTGTAAGAATTTTATTTCAATAGAAAATTTTGACAAACAATTTTATTTCTATAGAAAATTTTGTCAAAATTTTATTTCTATAGCAAACTTGTCAACATTTTATTTCTATAGAAAATTTTGTCAAAATTTTGTTTCTATCGAAAATTCTGTCAAAATTTTATTTTTATGGAAAATTTTGTCAAAATTTTATTTCTTGAGAAAATTTTGTCAAAGTTTTATTTCTTTAGAAAATTTTATCAAAATTTTATTTCTATAGAAAATTTTATTTCTATAGAAAATTTTGTGAAAATTCTATTTCTATAGGAAATTTTGTCAAAATTTTATTTCTATAGAAAATTTTGTAAAAATTTTATTTCTACAGGAAATTTTGTCAAAATTTTATTTCTATAGAAAATGTTGTCAAATTTTATTTCTATAGAAAATTTTGGCAAAATGTTATTTCTATAAGAAATTTTATCAAAATTTTATTTCTATAGGAAATTTTGTCAACATTTTATTTCTATAGAAAAGTTTGTCAAAATTTTATTTCTATAGAAAATTTGGTCAAAATTTTATTTCTATAGAAAATTTTATTTTGCAAATTCTATTTCTACAGAAAATTTCGCCAAATTTTATTTCTACAGGAAATTGTGCCAAAATTGTATTTCTATAGAAAATTTTGTCAAAATTTTATTTCTATAGAAAATTTTGTCAAAATTTTATTTCTATAGAACATTTTGTCGAAATTTTATTTCTATAGAAAATTTTGTTTCTATAGAAAATTTTATTTCTATGGAAAATTTTGTCAACATTTTATTTCTATAGAAAATTTTGTCAAAATTTTATTTCTATAGAAAATTTTGCCAAATTTTATTTCTACAGGAAATTGTGCCAAAATTGTATTTCTATAGAAAATTTTGTCAAAATTTTATATCTATAGAAAATTTTATTTCTATAGAAAATTTTGTCCACATTTTATTTCTATAGAAAATGATGTCAAAATTTTATTTCTATAGAAAATTTTGTCACAATTTTATTTCTACAGGAAATTTTGTAAAAAGTTTATTTCTATAGGAAATTTTGTCAAAATTTTATTTCTACAGGAAATTTTGTCAAAATTTTATGTCTATAGGAAATTTTGTAAAAATTTTATTTCTGTAGAAACTTTTGTTAACATTTTTTTCTATAGAAATTTTTGTCAAAATTTTATTTCTATAGAAAATTTTGTCAAAATTTTATTTCTATAGAAAATTTTGTCAAAATTTTATTTCTATAGAAAATTTTGTCAAAATTTTATTTCTATAGAAAATTTTGCCAAATTTTATTTCTACAGAAAATTTTGCCAAATTTTATTTCTACAGAAAATTTTGCCAAATTTTATTTCTACGGGAAATTGTGCCAAAATTGTATTTTTATAGAAAATTTTGTCAACATTTTATTTTGATAGAAAATTTTGTCAAAATTTTATTTCTATAAAAAATTGTGCCAAAATTGTATTTCTATAGAAAATTTTGTCAAAATTTTATTTTTATAGAAAATTTTGTCAAAATTTTATTTCTATAGAAAATTTTGTCGAAATTTTATTTCTATAAAAATTTTGTCAAAATTTTATTTCTATAGAAATTTTTGTCAAAATTTTATTTCTATAGAAAAATTTGTCAAAATTTTATTTCTATAGAAAATTTTGCCAAATTTTATTTCTACAGAAAATTTTGCCAAATTTTATTTCTACGGGAAATTGTGCCAAAATTGTATTTCTATAGAAAATTTTGTCAACATTTTATTTCTATAGAAAATTTTGTCAAAATTTTATTTCTATAGAAAATTTTGTCGAAATTTTATTTCTATAAAAAATTATGTCAAAATTTTATTTCTATAGAAAATTTTGTCAAAATTTTATTTCTATAGAAAATTTTGTCAAAATTTTATTTCTATAGAAAATTTTTCCAAATTTTATTTCTACAGGAAATTGTGCCAAAATTGTATTTCTATAGAAAATTTTGTCAAAATTTTACTTTTATAGAAAATTTTGTCAAAATTTTATTTCTATAGAAAATTTTGTCGAAATTTTATTTCTAAAAAAAATTTTGTCAAAATTTTATTTCTATAGAAAATTTTGTCCAAATTTTATTTCTATAGAAAATTTTGTCAAACTTTTATTTCTATAGAAAATTTTGTCAAAATTTTATTTCTATAGAAAATTTATCAAAATTTACCTGTTGGTTAAGCTACACTTGTAGTTTAGTCAATGTATGGTTTTAAGCTGTGATAAAAAAAAACAACAACAATGCTTAAAGAACAAAACAAAACGAATGGAAAAAGAAGAGGAAACACGCTCAAAATAAACCCAACCAACTACACTCAAATCGATGATTTGACAGTGACATAGCAAAAGAGATGTGTTTGTTTCGAGTTTATTTCAGCATAAGCCGGCTATCATACAAAACCTTTTTTTGGAAGGTTCTAGTGTGGTTCATTGTTGGGTTTAATGAACTGCCTGAATTTATTCTGATAATTGGTTGATAGTTTTGCTGCAAGTAGAGGATGCTGATGAGGAATGTGGTAATTCCGAAACGTGCGTCCATCCAACCATCTTGCAGTCTATAAGGCTTTGCCCAAATAAATTTGACATTCTTTTCCTCTGTTGGTTAAGGTACACTTGTAGTTTAGTCAATGTATGGTTTTAGGCTGAGATAAAAAAAACAACAACAAAATTGTATTTCTATATAAAATTTTGTCAAAATTTTATTTCTATAGAAAATTTTGTCAACATTTTAGTTCTATAGAACATTTTGTCAAAATTTTATTTCTATAGAAAATTTTGTCAAAATTTTATTTCTATAGAAAATTTCATCAAAATTTTATTTCTAGAGAAAATTTTGTCAAAATGTTATTTCTTGAGAAGATTTTATCACAGTTATTTCTATAGAAAATTTTGTCAAAAATTTATTTCTATAGAAAATTTTGTCAACATTTTATTTCTATAGAAAATTTGGCAAAATTTTACTTCTATAGAAAATGTCAAAATTTTATGTCTATAGGAAATTTTATCAAAATTGTATTTCTATAGGAAATTTTGTCAAAATTGTATTTCTATAGGAAATTTTGTCAAAATTTTATGTCTATAGGAAATTTTGTAAAAATTTTATTTCTATACGAAATATTGTCAACATTTGAGTTCTATAGAATATTTTGTCAAAATTCTATTTCTATAGGAAATTTTGTCAAATTTTTTTTCTATAGAAATTTTTTTCAAAATTTTATTTCTATAGAAAATTTTGTCAAAATTGTATTTCTACAGACACTTTTATCAAAATTTTATTTCTATAGAAAATTTAGCAAAATTGTATTTCTTTAGAAAATTTTTGTAAACATTTTATTTCTATAGACAATTTTTGTCAAAATTTTATTTCTATAGACAATTTTGGTCAAAATTTTATTTCTATAGACAATTTTGGTCAAAATTTTATTTCTATAGAAAATTTTGTCAAAATTTTATTTCTGTAGAAAATTTTATCACAATTTTATTTTTATAGAAAATTTTGTCAAAATTTTATTTCTTTGGAAAATTTTGTGAAAATTGTGTTTCTATAGAAAATTTTGTCAACATTTTAGTTCTATAGAAAATTTTGTCAAAATTTTATTTCTGTAGAAAATTTTATCAAAATTTTATTTCTATAGAAAAGTTTGTCAAAATTTTACAAACATCAGAAAGACTCTTTGATTCTTGATAATAAATGATATGATATCAACACCCACCAAGAAATGACCGACAAATCACCATTAAATACTTTGATTCACCACCCTCGTTATTGCAATTGATATGTATGAATTAATACATAAACACCATCATCAATTTAAATAAACAGAAAAAAAATTGACGATGTTGTAAAATTTAAAACCAACAAACAAAAAAAAATCCCAATTCACAAATAAAGAGACAAAACAAGAAATTTTATTCGTTTCAATCAGAGACAATTTCATTGACCCCCACTTGCCATAGCCATTAAGTGAACATAAATAAATGATCTGTCATGAACATTTCAATTGATTATTATTGTACCGAGACCGAGATGATGGAGGAGGAGGAGGAGTCCGCATACAACGACGTTCAGAAGAAATATCTGGCAGACTAGTAGCAGCACCTAATAAAAACAATTTTTAATTCCTGTTTTACGCATCATTCTATAGAGATGACACATACCAAAGATATTGTTTGGGAGGAAACAAGGAGATCCTCAGAGGGTATACGTTTAAAGTGGTCGGGGGACGAAGACGACATAAATATTCATATGTCAACCAGAGTTCCTCAGTTTTGTCTTCAATACAGAAATATTTTATAGTCTCTTCCTTGTTTTATTGCGTGGTTATTGCGGATATACAAATGCGAATGGGGGCCTGTTTTTCTTTACTTTTTAAGGCTATCATTTAATAATGACAGTGGCTACCACTGGGAGATCAATGTGTGATCGAGATCACTGATCGAAGCACTCCAACTACCTTTGTATTGATCACTGACCTCACCATGTAAAATCGTCATTTTTAATTGATCAAAAGACTGACTGACGGACGGACATATATTTACAATTTTGAACAAAGAATGACTTCATTCGATCACCTTTATCAATTATCCTCGATGAGACGATCTTGAAATGAAATGGAAACTTTCACTATCTATATAAGAATATAAAATTATTTAATAGCATTATTATGTATAATTTAATGTAAGATGATTATATCCTCATTTCATTATGGGTGGGTGTCAAATATATCATCACATACAATTTATTAAGATTATACGGAAGTTTGTATTACATTTTCTCTTGATCTTTTGTTTTCTAAATTCCCGTTCATTGGCATTTTAATCACGATCCCTATTGAGTCACCGTTTTCCTCACTGATTTGTAAACCAATGATAAACCAATCACCATAAATATGTCCCATTTGCAATTTGATAACAATGTTTTAGCCATTAGTGTCACGTGTTGAATTCATTAGCCAAGTCTATATGATCTAGATAGGTCGCAAGGGAAAATGAGTCACTGGAAATAATCGGAAATTACAATGATCCTGGTTAAAGAATTTCACCATATGGAGTAAAAAAAATGAAATTGAAGTGAGCTAACATAACAACATTGTTTTTCTAAATTGTGGTGGGAGATTCATTTAATTTAAATAATACTAAAGAATTAGTAACGGCTGGCCGCCAAAATTTTCTATAGAAATAAAATTTTTTTAAAATTTTCTATAGAAATAAAATTTTTTTAAAATTTTCTATAGAAATAAAATTTTTACAAAATTGTCTAAAAAATAAAATTTTGCTAAAATTTTCTATAGAAATAAAATTTTTACAAAATTTTCTATAGAAATAAAATTTTGCTACAATTTTCTATCGAAATAAAATTTTGCTAAAATTTTCTGTAGAAATAAAATTTTGACAATTCTATAGAAATAAAATTTTGATAAAATTTTCTATAGAAATAAAATTTTGACAAAATTTTCTATAGGAATAAAATGTTGACCAAATTTTCTATAGAACTAAAATTGTGACAAATTTTTCTATAGAAATAAAATATTGACAAATTTTTCTATAGAAATAAAATTTTTACCAAATTTTCTATAGAAATAAAATTTTGCTACAATTTTCTATCGAAATAAAATTTTGACAAAATTTTCTATAGAAATACAATTTTGACAAAATTTGCTATAGAAATAAAATTTTGACAAAAATTTTTATAGAAATAAAATTTTGCCTAAATATCCAATAGAAATAACATTTTGAAAAAATTTTCTATAGAAATAAAATTTTGATAAAATTTGTTTATATTTTATCAAAATTTTATTTTTATAGAAATACAATTTTGATACATTTTTCTATATAAATAAAATTTAGACCAAATTTTCTATAAAAAAATGTTGACAAAGTTTTCTATAGAAATAAACTTTTAACAAAATTTTCTATAGAAAAAAGTTTTGACAAAATTTTCTATAGAAATAAAATTTTGACAAAATTTTCTATAGAAATAAAATTGTGACTAAATATCCTATAGAAATAAGATTTTGACAAAATTTTCTGTTGATACAATTTTATATACAAATAAAATTTTCTAAAATTTGATGTTGAGAACATTTTCTATAGAAATAAAATTTTGACAAAATTTTTTATAGAAATAAAATTTTGACAAACATTTTTATAGAAATAAAATTTTCACAAAATTTTCTATAGAAATCAAAATTTGACAACATTTTCTATAGAAATAAATTTTCCACAAAATTTCCTGTAGAAATAAAATTTTGACAAAATGGTCTACAGAAATAAAATTTTAACAAAATTTTCTATAGAAATAAAATTTTGACAAAATTGTCTATAGAAATAAAATGTTGCCAAAATTTTCTATAGAAATAAAATTTTGACAAAATTTTCTATAGAAATAAAATTTTGCTAAAATTTTCTATAGAAATAAAATTCTCACAAAATTTGCTATGGAAATAAAACTTTGAAAAAATTTTCTATGGAAATAAAATGTTGACAAAATTTTCTATAGAAATAAAATTTTGAAAAAAATTTCTATAGAAATAAATTTTTGACAAAATTTTCTATAGAAATAATAAAATTTTGACAAAATTTTCTATAGAAATATAATTTTGACAAAATTTTCTATAGACATAAACTTTCCACCAAATTTTCTATAGGAATAAAATTTTGCTAAAATTTACTATAGAAATAAAATTCTCACAAAATTTGCTATGGAAATAAAACTTTGAAAAAATTTTCTATGGAAATAAAATGTTGACAAAATTTTCTATAGAAATAAAATTTTGAAAAAATTTTCTATAGAAATAAAATTTTGAAAAAATTTTCTATAGAAATAAACTTTTGATTGAAATTTTCACAAAATTTTCTATAGAAATAAAATTTTCACAAAAATTTCTTTAGAAATAAAATGTTGACAACATTTTTTATAGAAATAAAATTTTGACAAAATTTTCTATGGAAATAAAATTTTCACAAAATTTTCTAAATTTTTAAAATTTTCTTTCTCAAAAACTCATGTTATTCTACTATACTATACTACCTACTTAACTTTAAAAGAAAATGTAGAAGAAGGTTATGAAGTAAAGCTTGTAGATTTATTATATCTGGGCTAGGAGTTAATTGAATGAAGTTTTCCAAAGTTGTTTTTTTTTTTCAGCCACTCATCTTTATGATGATGATATTATATTATTTAAAAATATTAATTTTCTACACACAAAAAAATTTCACGAACATTTTTCTAATTAAAATTTTAATTGAGTTTTAAAAAATATTCAATTAAAAATTTAATTGATTCAACAAATTTTTTAATTGAAACAAAAATCAATCACAAAAATAATAGTATCAATTAATTTTTTAATTGGATCAATTAACTTTTTAATTGACCTTCAATTAATTTTTTAATTGATACTATCATTTCTGTGATTGAAGACATTTCAATTAAAAATTAATTGGATCAATTAATTTCGTGATTGAATCAGAAAAAATTTTTTTGTGTGTAGAATTAAAAATACGGACAAACAGATCGTGTAAACTCTCATAAAAGATTATTGACATATATAAGGGTTCTTTGACATTATCCATCAAAAATATCATAGCAAAAATCATAACTTTTTTTAAATTTATTTTTGACATAAATCATCATATAATTTTGTGTATTTTTTTTATAAAATAATATAAGAAAATATTGTAACCATATATAGCTGCATATATTTTTCATTGGCAACCACCAATTCCATTATTACTCAAAATGGTCATATATTATTCACAGGGGTTCATTGCATAGTTAATGGTCATGTTTTATTACAATTTTTTTTTTATGAGTTAGCAAACAAAACAAAAGAAATTCTGATCAAAAGATTTTTGTTTTTCGCACATTGTTATTAAGTATGTTTTATTATTATTTTTTTTTTTAGATTTTTGTATGAATTTTCAAAGTCATTAACTTACACCCACCCATTGAATAATTTGGCTTTTTTTCTTATTTTTGGTGTGGTTATATGAGATTTAAATATTTTTGTTTGCCATTCATTCTTTTATTTAGGAAAAAAAAAAATGAAAAGGAATGTTGGAAGAAACAAGAAATTGCTGCTGCCATAAAGAAAATAAAGTTAATAATAAATAAACAAGATGTTATAATAAATAGGCAATCGATCTTTTTCTAGTATAGTAGAGGATATAAGACTCCAAAATATTAATATCGAAAGCAATTCTTGGATTTTTTAAAAATATTTTGACAAAAAAAAAACAATTTTTGGAGGATAGGAATCATCTTTGACAAATAATTAGCTGATAGTATTGTAAAACCCTCTGTATGCAAGGCGGATGGCTTTGCTATCCTTTAATAGAATATATTTATAGGCAATAGATATTAGGTCAAAGTCTTTTGCGGTATAAAATGACAATTTCCTTTCGTCATATGTTTTAATATCAAACCACAATACACAATGAATGAAACAATTAAAAATATGCGGATTGGATGATCTTCACAGTTATACAATTGTTTTATTTTTAGTTTTTATTTAGTGACGCGACCATACAATTTAGAAATAGAAATTTTATTGTGATTGTTTATTTATAAGATCTTAGAGAAAAAGCTATAGAAACAAATAAGGATTATCAGATTTTTCTAAGCAAATTGTCAAAGAAGAGTAATGTGGTGATGGCGCAACAAAAATTCGTTAATTAGTTTTTGATATTTATAAGGGAAGGGGTCTTTCCCCTTGTCCATTCCTAAAAATTCGGCTTTCAGCTTTTTAGAAAATGATCACCGAAGCAAAAATTCGGTATTTAATATATTAAAGTTGCAGCCCTATTTGATTCAGACTGACTTAGGCTATTCGGTCCATTTCTCCACCCTTATATACACACAAAAAAAAGTTTACTTGGATCCAAGGAATTTGACATTAATTAAGATTTTTTTTCAATAAAATTTTTATTGTAGAGCTTTCTAGTTTAAATCTGCACGCAGAGAGGGAATATGATCACCTCAAACATGTTTCAAGAGCAAAATGTTATTTTTGTATGGTGACCATGTAACATGTTTGTCACTAAAATGTTGTTTTCTCGTCAAATATAACCTGCTTGCCGAAATCAGATACATGATTTCCGAGAAAATAACATGGTTGCGAAAACCATGTTACATGGTCACCACCCAAACATAACATTTTGCTCTTAAAACATGTTTGAGGTGATCATATTCCTTCTGTGGGTGTGGGCTTCATGATATTAAAATTAGGATACAGAAAAAAAATCGAACTAGACTTGCTTGCGGGCTTGTGCCCAATTTCAGCTCGATTACTTCATTATTGAAGGCAGACAGACGGACGGACAGCCGGACTTCGTTAAATCGTTTTCTAATTTCACACTGATCATAAATACTTTAAATCGGTCTGATGTGCCACAAACGCAATCATAAGTTTGTTATACCCCTACCCAGCAAAAAAAGAGCTTCCAAAAAAGTAGTTTGGATCCCCAATCTGTGATCCGGAAGTAGTGCAAACTTGAATCATCTCCAATGAATTTTACATGGGCTTGTCATAGGACGGAAGTACTCCCTTTTTGGATCCTTTGCATTGCTTTAGAAGTTGTGCCCTGGAAGTTAATTTGAATGAAGAAATTTAAAAAGCGAAAAAAAATTTTTTCAACAAATTTCACTTTTTTTTCATCCATATGTTTTATTACACAATTATTTTCCTATTATCTAATTTTTACAATTTGAAAAACTTTTTCTCTCCGACCAGGGATTGAACCTGGGTTTGCTGGCACCATAACAGAACGCCTTAGCACACTCAGCCACAAACGCCATTGAACATAAAGCGTCGAAAGGTCAATTCAAATGTTTGTGATATGATCGTAATACGACACCAAGGAATAACATTTTAATTGCTTCTCGAGATGTTCTTTATTAGTATGAACGAAAAAATAAGAAACGCAGGTTCAAATCTCACCAGCGGCAATTTTATCAAATATTATCAAATATTTTTGTAAAAGATTATTTTTTATGTCATGCATCGTTTTTATTTTTTATTTCCGGCATATATTTTCGTATCAAAATATTTTTTCCATTAAAAATCAACAAAAAAAATTAAAAATTCTCGTAATTTGCAAAACCTTCTCAAAAGAACTTCCATGGAAGCGAAAAAGTCAAACGGCACAGGTTCAAATCCCAGCGGGGATGAAATTTATTTTTATTTTTTTTTATTATTTTTTTTACTTTTTTTATTAATTTCTATTTTTTTTTTAGTTTTTTTTTTATTAGTTTTCTATTTTTTGTAAATTTTAATTGTACAAAATTTGCATTTAAAATAGCCTGATTGCGTTCTTTCTAATACCTGTCCACAAGGACTGGATCGGAAGTAGAAAAAAATCGTTGGGGGATCCCAAGATGCGCTTTAGAAGAAATGTTTGTGCACTTGTCCAAAAGGACTGCATTGGAAGTTGAAAAAAATCGATGGGAGATTCTGGGATGCGCTTTAAAAGAAATGTTTGTGGAACAACTTCCAATTGGTTGGAAATGTTCAACCAAATTGGGCCAAAACTCTGGCTTTTAGGACCATATTAGTCCATATCGGGCGAAAGATATATATGGGAGCTATATCTAAACCTCAACCGATTTCAATCAAATTTTGCACACTTGACTATACTACTAATTGTACTCCTAGTGCAAAATTTCAACCAAATTCGGCCAAAAATCTGTCTTCTGGGGCCATATAAGTCCATATCGGGCGAATGATATATATGGGAGCTATATCTAAATCTGAACCGATTTCAATCAAATTTTGCACACTTGACTATACGACTAAGTGTTATGTTTGTACAAAATTTCAAGCAAATCGGTATAAAACTCTGGCTGCTGGGTCCATATTAGTGCATATCGGGCGAAAGATATATATGGGAGCTATATCTAAATCTGAACCGATTTCTTCCAAAATCAATAGGGTTCTATTCTAACCCAAATTAGGAACATGTGCCAAATTTTAAGGCGATTGGACTTAAATTGCGACCTAGACTTTGATCACAAAAATGTGTTCACAGACAGACGGACGGACGGACATGGTTATATCGACTCAGGGACCCACCCTAAGCATTATTGCCAAAGACACCATGTGCCTATCTCGTCTCCTTCTGGGTGTTGCAAACATATGCACTAACTTATAATACCCTGTTCCACAGTGTGGCGCAGGGTATAAAAACTGAAATTCATTCAGATGCAATTCAAATTGAACGTAGGTTATTCCCTTGAATTTTTAAAGGCTGGTAAAATTTGTTTTTTCTGATTCAATCTCGAAATTAATTGATCCAATTAATTTTTTTTAATTGAAATGTCTTCAATCACAGAAATGATAATATCAATCAAAAATGTAGTTGAAAGTCAATTAAAAAATTATTTGATCCAATTAAAAAATGAATTGATACTATTAATTTTTATGATTGATTTTTGTTTTAATAAAAACATTTGTTGAATCAATTGAATTATTGATTGAATTTTTTCTAAACTCTATAAAGTTTTAATTGGAAAAATTTTAGTGAAATTTTTTTCCTGTGTACCCTATGCTCTACTTTTTGAAATTTCATTTAAAAATTTCAATTTTTATTCAAAATTTCAAGAAATAAGCGAGGGGGGCTTCCCCTTTATCCATTGCTAAAAATCCAATTATATTGAAATTTTTAAAAAATTATCACCGAAGCAAAAATTCGGTACTTAATATTTTAAAGTTGCAGGCCGATTTGATTCAGACTCACTTAGGCCAAAAGGCTGAGAATCTTTCCCTTGCCAGAGAAAGGCAACATTTCAGGGCCTCATGACATTTTATCGCACCTATAAACAAAAATGTGCTGGCCAACCAGAGTCGAGAGTAAAATTAAACTCGAGCTTAATTGGGACTATTTCCATCGTTTTTCGATGGAAGAAAACCTCTCTTATTTTTGAAAATTCATTTTAATGTTCTAACAAAAAAATCGTTCATATTTCAAAATGCTGGGAGCCTCTCCCTTAGGTTAGGTTAGGTTAGGTGGCAGCCCGAGGTATCAGGCTCACTTAGACTATTCAGTCCATTGTGATACCACTCTCTTATCACTGAGTGCTGCCCGATTCGATGTTAAGCTCAATGACAAGGGACCTTCTTTTTATAGCCGAGTCCGAACGGCGTTCCACATTGCAGTGAAACCACTTAGAGAAGCTTTGAAACCCTCAGAAATGTCACCAGCATTACTGAGGTGGGAATCGAACCCACGCCCTTGTGTATGCAAGGCGGGCATGCTAACCATTGCACCACAGTGGCTCCCGAGCCTCTCCCTTGTCTGGGGGAGGCAAAATTTCAGGACCCCCTTGACTTGTTTTGGCACCCATAGAAAAATGTCCTGACCAACCAATGTCGACAGTGAATTTTCACTGGAACATAATAAAATTTCTTTTTTCTCGGAATAGAAATTTGAGACTAACAAATTGTTAGTCTAATTGTAGGATAATGATGAAGACTTTATGGCAATCTATCCTTAACAAATTTTCCATAAAGACAAAAATTTTCGTTTCTGAGAAAAACTTTTTTTGTTTTACAATCGTATCCAATTTCAGCCTTCATTTCCCCCCTCCCCCCACTTTATTACCTATTTCATTATGGGTTTATGTTTATGAAATATTTATACAAACATTTTTTTATTTAATTACTTGCTGGCCACTTAACACACTTTTTGTAGAACATATAATCATTGCCTTAAATTTTTGTTTAATTTTTCGAAAGGCATTTTTTTTTTTTTGAGAAAAGAACCTTGGCTCTGAACTTGAACCAATGAACTTTATTTGTGCTCTGGCTCTTTTTACGATGTTAAGGAGATTTATTTTTATTGGTTGCTAATCACATTATTAATAATCATATGATTTCAGTTTAATACAATAAAAAAAAATAAATAAATAAAATTAAAGTTTATAGACATTTAATTAGCATAAAGTCATGAAATTGTATAAATTCATATCTCGCCAAAGAATATCGCCATGATTGATAAATGCATTAACCATTGAATGCCTGAAAGAATACAGAAGCAATTGCTTTTCAAATGACAATAAAATAATCATTTGAATGTCATTTATCATTATCATCATGTCAATTATTTTTTCCCCTGGGCCAACTAAACTACACTTGGCCATACAAGTATGACGTATGAATCATTTAATAATTAAGAGTGAAAGTTTTCAAAAAAAAACCAAAACAAATATGTGAATAATTATTTCACAATTTGGAAAAGACATTCTCCGAAAAAAAAACAAAACAAAACAATAAAACAAAGGAATTCCTAAGATTGCCTGGTTTTTGATTTGCAAAAAGAATCCCCAAAGCCACTGCTTGACTCACCGGAAACTGATTGAAGTAATGATGAGCATAAATTTTTTCACTGGAATTACTATGACTTAGATATAGGGAGGCTGTAAATTTGATTGATTCAATTCTGTAATTCTTAGAAAGTATTCACGAAATAAGATCACCGTCATTTTTGTTTTTAAAAGTTTCATATAAAGAACGTAGTTTCTAAATCTTTATGGTTTTACTTTTTATTCCCATGTGTTCTAAAGAGATATCTTGCATTGGTTGGTTGTTTATAAACAAAAACTATATTTGTTTTAATTTTATTAAGATAACCAGATTATTGCATAAAATAATCTTCAATCTTTGTAAACTTTTAAAATTTTCTATATAAACAAAATTACATTTCTATTTAATTCACTGCTTACCATAGCAATAGATTACTGATTATTCTCTCCTTCTCTCACTCTGGATTTCTTTCTCTTGTTCTCTTTGTCTTACTTTGTAGTGGATATGTTGCACCTATGACTACGTCTGTAGTTTTTGTTTTTGTTTTGTACCTTATATTGGAATTTCATGCATTTCCTATTGCTCTCTTAATTGATGTTAAATAGCGACAATGTTATTTTTTATCTTCAAAACGAAATCTATAAAGAATGATCATGAATTACAGTTTAGTTGTTTCGGTGTTGTAATAAATTTCCAAGAATTTGTTTATAATTTGTTTTCTTAAAGTTATGCAATGAAATTTTTAGAACAATGAAACATATTCCACATAGTAATTTCTGTAAAGAGAGAGAGAGAGAGAGAGAGAGATAGAGAGTACACAATACCATTAAATATGTCCAATATGGGTGGTAGCCATAAGGTGCCATGAAGATTTATAGTGTGACTGATATGTATTGCAAACAACTTCAGGTTGAAGCGAACTCAGAGACAGCAAAACCAATAGAGGCAACGGGGTCTGGGAGACACATAAAGCAATGTGGACCAATGCAACGGTCTAAAGGGGTTACTCAAATACTATGGGGGTGATCATACAAGAAAAATACTAGAGAACTATTCAAGGAGAGTAGGATGACAGTCAATCAGGGCTGCCAATAAAATTTGAATATAGCGCTTTTCTTTGTTGCATTTCATATGTGTGTGTGTCTTGCGAACAGATTAAATGGGGTCTATATAAAATTGTGAACCGATCAGGATCGATTTTAGTGCGCTTACTTGTTATCACATACCGATTTTCAAGTAGATCAAATGAAAAATAGGATTTCAGTACGCTCAGATAGTCTAATCATGGGATCGGTCTATATGGGTCTGTTGGCACCATAACAGAACACCTTAACACACTCAGCCACAAACGCCATTGAACACGATGTATCAAAATGTGTATTCAAATGTTTGTGACATGAACCTAATATGACACCACGGCATGACATTCTTTATTATTATGAATGAAAAAATAAAGAACCGTGGTTCAAATCTCACTAGCGAAAATTTTTTTATTAAATATTTTTCTAAAAAAATATTTTTTTTTTTTTATGTTACACTGAAAAAAATGTTTACGTGATATTAAAGATTTCACAACCTAAATTTTAAGATGCGAAATTTACAAAATATTAAGGACAAATTTCTTTAAAATAATGAACTTTTAATTAAAATAAAGTTTATAATCTTTGTTTCAAAAATTTTTTTTTCATTAAATTTAGGACACAAATTTTGTAAATTTGCGTACCTCCGTTAAAGTCGCATGTCTTTGAACTAAGGCTAATTTTCCTTAAAGAAAAGAAACACATTTTTGATTTAAAAGAATTGTCCTTAAATTAACTGAAATATTGAAACTTTAGATTTGAAATAAAAATGCTTCAAATATAGGCTAAGACTTATTTTGAAGATTTAGCATCTTTGGTTTAAAGTTTTTTTTTTGAAATTTAGAACAATTTTTGTACGTTGATGTATCCGTTATAATTTGGATTTTTAAGGTGTCATTTGTTTGTATATAAATAGTTTTATGAATATACCGCGAAAAGTGAATGAAAATTCGATAAATGGAGTCTCTATCTTAATTTTTATTTTATTGATCCTAGATTTAAAGCCAGATAGGTCGCTAAAAATGTCTTTATCATAAAGAAGCCGCATCTTTGGCTCGGAATCAATACCAAAATCCTTAAAGGAAGGTCAAAATCTTTGGATGCATGTAAACTTTTTTTGAGTGTATACATCGTTTTTTTCGGCATATATTTTTGTATAAATATATTTTTTTTTTCATTAAAAATCAACAAAAAAACAAGTAAGTAAAGAAGAAAGTCGGGCGAAAATCGGGAGTAGAATTAGTAATCATAAGCATTTGTGGGGTAACATATAGGTCTGGGAGATAAACCGCAGTTAAGAAAATTAAGGGGTACCTGTCTATGGGTGCTTTGTGTCAATCTGACTATAGCTCATACTCAATGTTGCCAGGGAAAATGTTCGGTTTACCCTACAAGGACAAAAAAGTTCCCCACTTTCCCATACATTCCCAAACAATTTTCCCTACAATATTTTTCGTTAAATTTAATAAATTTTACTAAACCAAAAATGGTTCTAAGTACTTTATTATCTTAAAACATGAATATGCAACGTATATAACATAGAATATAAATTTGTATTACCACCACGGTTGCCACAGTTGGTAGAATTTTTGTGAGAAATTTTTCTATAGAAATAAAATTTTGAGAAAAAATGCGATAGAAATAAAATTTTGACAAAAATTTTCTATAGAAATAAAATGTTGACAAAATTTTCTACAGGAATAAAGTTTTGACAAAAATTTCCATAGAAATATTTGTTTGGTAGATTTGTGGTAATTTGTGATAATTTTCAAATTTTGTTAGCTTTTTTTTAGCACGAGTGGTAACTGTTGTTACCACACATTGTTAAAGATCAAACCTTGCCGGTTTCTAATTTCCTCCTCTACACCCATAGAAAAAATCATGAACGGCGTGGTCATTTTGAAACGATCCGTTCATGAAAGTGAATCAACACACATGTGTTGTCAAACTGAGAACAGATGGGGACAATCTGACAACGTAAAAATGACACCATAAGTTTTCAAAACAACAACCAGCGTTCATGATCTGAAAACGTAATGGTTACGAATTTATAAACAAAATTAAAAAAAGATTTCCCCTACCGTGACTCGAACCTGTGTTGCCTGCACGATACACGTTAACAGTCGCCTTAGCACATTGCACCAACGGCGGAGTTGACATAACAACGTCTAACGATTATTTTAAGACATTTCATGACCAAAGAAAAACGAATGCCGTTCATGAAATCGTGAACGCCCGTGGACGAAATCGTGAACATTCCGTTTTGATTTTTTGTGAACGTTTCCGTTTCATTTTGACAACGTCCGTTCACGATTGTGAAACGCAATTTTTTCTATTAGTGTAGAGCCACCAAAATGTAAAAATTATTACAAATTGTGTTGTGTGAAAATTTCCTACATTGTGGCCCTACGTCCCTACAAGACGCTAAATATTAGAAAACCCCTACATATAGGGAATTTCCCCTACTTCTAGCAACACTGGCTGTGTTGATATTGCACATACGGAGTTAGTATGCCACTAATATTGAGCCCATTATTAAAAAAGAGAAAATCGTTCAATTAGTGTGGGCAATAAATACAAATTTGTAAAATTCGAGCAAGATTCTTATGTATGAGCTGCAAGTGCATATAAATACGATCGGCTAGTACATCAAAATATAAAATTTGAGCAACATTGGTTAATAAATAAGAGTACTATGGCCAAATTTGGGAAAATCGAGCGATGCGTATATATGGAAACTATATCTAAATCTGAACCAATTTGCATAATATTTGGCGGGTTTGATTAATACCACAAAAGGTTACCTTGTGCAAGTTTTGAGTAAGATCAGTTAAGAAATGAGGCCTGTATGGTCAAACATAAGGTTATTAGGGGCGAATTTTTCAAAATCGGGTGATACATATATGGGAGCTATATCTACATCTGAACCGATTTCGATGAAATTTTGCACATACCGTTAGTACTATAGGGGACTGGATCTAGCCAACTTTGAGTAAGATCGGTTAAAAAATAAGGGTTTTATGGCCAAATTTGGGAAAATCGGGCATACATATATGTGGGAGCTATATCTCAATCTGAATCGATTTCGATGATTTTTTGCACATATAGTAAGTGCTAAAGAAGACTACATTTAGCCAAATTTGGGTAAGATCGGTTGATAAATAAGAGTTTTATGGTCGAATTTAGAAAAATCGGGCGGTACATATATATGGGAGCTATAGCTAAATCTGAACCGATTTCGATGATTTTTTGCACATATAGTTAGTGCTATAGAAGATTATATTTAGCCAACTTTGAGTAAGATCGGTTGATAAATAAAGGTTTTGTGGCCAAATTTGGGAAAATCGGTCTATTCATATATATGAGAGCTATATCTAAATCTGAACCGATTTGGATGAAATTTTGCAGACTTCAAGGGCGATGGAAAAGATTACCTTTTGCCAAATTTGGGAACGATCCGTTTGAAAAAAAGTGCAACGTGACCCCATTTGTCGAAATCGGGCGATACATATATATGGGAGCTATATCTAAATTTGATCCGATTTCTTCCAAATTCAATAGCGTTCGTCTTTGTGCCCAAAAAAACTCCCTGTACCAAATTTCATCAAAATCGGTTAATAATTGCGACCGGAATCCTGTGAACAACAAATACATGGACAGACGGACGGACGGACGGACACCAAGCGCTAGATCGACTCAGGAGGTGATTCTGAGTCGATCGGTATATATTTTATGGGGTCTAAAATCAATATTTCTGGTAGGCACATTTTTTGGCCGATCAAACTTATTATACCCTGACCACTATGTGGTTTAGGGTATAATTAAAAATTAAACCTTCTCAAAAGAACTTCCATGGAAATGAAAAAGTCAAACGGCACAGGTTCAAATCCCAGCGGGGATGATTATTTTATTACTTTTTTTTTATTGCTTTTCTATTATTTTTTTTGCAAAATTTAATTGAGCAAAACTTAAATTTTCACTTAAAACGGCCTAATTCCGTGCTTTTTAAGACTTGACCAAAAGGATTGCATCGCTTTAAAAGAAATTTTTGTGGACTAGTCCAAAAAGACTGCATCGGAAATGTTTGTGGAAAATCTTCCAAGTTTTTTTTTTTTTTGCTGGGTAATAAATCAAATTTAAATTTAAATTGAAGGCTCTAAATAGTTGGCATATTTTAAAAAATTGGCCAAATCAATATTTAAAAATATTTGTTTTGCAATCTATTGGTGATATCTGATCTCATTGCCCCTTTCATTTACAATTATTGAAATTCCCCTTGTTTTAAAATTCATTTAACTTTCTTATTTCCCAATTTCTCTATCTCTATGGCATAAGGGTATGGAATTTCCAATATAAACAAAACAAAAAAAAAAAAACGTTGATATAAATCTCACAAAAGTGAAACGCAATCTCTCACAAATAATAACAACTATTTTGGTTAAACGCCTACTCCAAAAAAATAAACGAAAAATAAAACGCACTATATGAAACCAGAGTTCATTGCTATTTATAGGCGAAAAATAAAGGCAATAAAAACGAAGAAAAAACAACAAAAACCAACGACACAAAAAAAACCTACGAATAATATGTGCCAAAAATAGCTGGTATTCTGGGTCACATGTACCCTATGAAGAAATTGTGCTGTTTTAACGTCGTCACCCATTCGTGACAAAGACCCATTCCAGTGACAAAAGTGTATAGAGGCAGTTATTCGCTAAAGTTAGACATTTAGATTCATGACATCATGGATATTTATTGAAAAGTTAACAAATCGACATTAGAGCGAAGAACCCACCAATACGATACAAGATCCAAGAGTTATGCCGCCTATGGGTAGAAGTAGGCGTTTGGCAGATAGGAATGCCAGTCGATACAAAGGGAAATATTTTGCAACTAACTCAGGTCTTTCGTGGCTTATATTGACTATCTTAAAAGTGACTATCTTAAAACTCAAAAGTGAAATCCTTTGGTTTTCTTTTTATGGCCATTTAGTTTTAATCAGATTTTTGTTTATTTTAATGGGCTGTTTTGGTCAATGTATATAATTGCAAATAAAACAAGTTCATTTCATCTTTTTTCTCGACGTTTCGTCGGGTTTTTTCGACCTTTTCCAGAGAATTTTTTATTTTATACCATATTTTTTTTTTTCAATACGAAATCCCTTGTGTCTTGTACTGACATCCCTACTTACCAACCGCAAACCTATACTCTAGATTGTTGAATGTTCTTTTTTTGAAACTATGATGTCTTAGTCTAAAACCTCAAACATAGAACATTCAACGTTGTCGTCGTCGTCATCGTCATTATTATTGCTGTCATTTGGTGTCTAACATTTTCATTTTTAGAGTCATGAACAAATCCAATATCGCTTAATGACCACTTGTGACAATATCTCTCTTACACACTTAACTTGCAGCCTTTTTGGCAAAATGATCTAAGGCGTTAAAAATTAACTTTTTTTCCATGCTTTTTGTTGTTGTTGTTGTTGTTTTTGTTATTACTGCGGTTGTTGGCATGTAAATCTAATACTCCAACTTTTGTTTTAATGCTGACGCAGTTTGGATTATTGTCAATGTAGCCGGTTAGTAACGACCGGCTAGAACACAATCCATTTTCCATATGGAAACAAAAGTGTTTGCTTCTTTTTTCTGTGTGTTTTTTTTTTATTTTTTTATTTTTTGTTTTTGATGTGAAAATGAATTAAAAATAACAATTATGACATCGTGTCGTGACAGCGATTAGCAGCAATCAAGCATTAGCTACAACAACAGTAACCCCATACCGGAGTGAACCATCAAACACCAAACAATCGTCACCTATAGAATCTGTGTTGTAATACAAATGACTAGGACAGAGAATTATTTCCATGTTTTACAGTGGGTCAAGTCGCTTTCGATTTATTTAGATAATTTTCAACAAAAAAAAAAAAATTATATTTTCATTGAAAAATAAAACAAAATATTAATTTGATAAAAAAATATTAGGAGATTTTTAATGGCTTTTTTAATTTTATGGTTCAAAGACTTCATATTCCTTTTAATATCTTAATTACTTATAAATCTTTTTAATTAATCATATCCAAATTTTCGCTTTTTGTGCAGGCAATATTACATTTCATAGTAGATGGGAACAGTAGGAATATCAATTCATATTTAAAAATCTAATTGAAGTGTTGGCAACAAATACAGTGAAACCTCTCAAACTTGGACACTCTGAAAACCGGACACCTCGCAAATGTGGACAGTTGTCTGGGGACGTTTGCTATATTAACACATTAAAATTAACCTCTCATAGGTGGACACCTCTCAAATGTGGACAAAATTTAGGTGACCGTTTGTGTCCACCTATCAGAGGGTTTACTGTACTTCTGTTAATGGTCACATAATTAGTTACATTTTTATAGCTTCCACCATAGGATGGGGGTATATTAACTTTGTCATTCCGTTTGTAACACTTCGAAATATTGCTCTTGATGTAGGTCAGATGGTATTGCAAATGGGCCATATCGGTCCACTTTTACGTATAGCCACCATATAAACGGACCCCCACATTTGGCTTGCAGACCCTCTAAGAGAAGCAAATTTCATCCGATCCGGCTGAAATTTGGTACATGGTGTTAGTATATGGTCTTTAACAACCATGCAAAAATTGGTCCACATCGGTCCATAATTATATAAAGCCCCCATATAAACCGATCCCCAGATTTGGCTTGCGGAGCCTCTAAGAGAAAAAAATTTCATCCGATCCGGCTGAAATTTGGTACATATAAATATATAGTCTCTAATATATAGTCTTTAATATATAGTCTCTAACAACTGTGCAAAAATTGGTCCACATCGGTCAATAATTATATATAGCCCCCATATAAACCGATCCCCCGATTTGGCTTGCGGAGCCTCTAAGAGAAGCAAATTTCATCCGGTCCGGCTGAAATTTGGTACATGGTGTTAGTATATGGTCTCTAATGACCATGCAAAAATTGGTCCACATCGGTGCATAATTATATATAGCCCCCATATAAACCGATCAACAGATTTGATCTCCGGAGCCTCTTGGAAGACAAAAATTCATCTGATTCAGTTGATATTTGGTACGTGGTGTTAATATATGGCCTCAAACACCCATGCAAAAATTGGTCGAAATCGGTCCATAATTATATATAGGCCCCATATAAACCGATCCCCAGATTTGACCTCCGGTGCCTTTTGGAGAAGCAAAATTCATCCGATCTGGTTGAAATTTGGTACGTGGTGGTAGTATTTAACAACCATCCCAAAAGTAATCCATATCAGTCCATAATCATATATAGCCCCCATATAAACCGATCCCGAGATTTGATCTTGGAGGAGCAAATTCCATCCGAGTCAGTTGAAATTTGGTACATTGTGCTAGTATATGGCCATGCCAACCATGCCTAACTAGGTCCATATCGGTCTATAGTTTTATATAGCCCTCGAACCCCAATCACACAAAAAGTGGTCCATATCAAGTTCATATTGTATATAGCCCCCATATAAGCGACCCCCATATTTCAATTCTGGCTCTCTACGTACCGTGCAAAAGTCCATATCGATTCGTAATTATTTGTAGACTTACCTACACATACCTTTTTTTGTCTAATATATACCACGTATGGACTAACTCACAATTTAGAAAACGATGTTAAGAAGTTTTAAGATACCACAACCCAAATAATTCGATTGTGGATGACAGTCTTTCGTAGAAGTTTCTACGCAATCCATGGTGGAGGGTACATAAGATTCGGCCTGGCCGAATTTACGGCCGTATATACTTGTTTAATATTAGGGTTCAAAGACTTCATATTCCTTTTAATATCTTAATTACTTATAAATCGTTTTAATTAATCATATCCAAATTTCGCTGTTTGTGCAGATAATATTAAATTTTATAGTAGATGGGAACAGTAGGAATATCAATTCATATTTAAAAATCCAAATTAAGTGTTCGCAACAAATATGTTTTTTTTGTTATTAAATGCATATTTATGATCGTGCCTTTCAATTTTATTCTATTATAATTGTTCAAACGGGGCTTTTGGGGTTTATTAAAAATCCTAAATTCCAAGGCATTTGCAGGCCAATTTCAATCGCAATATAAGTATGTATATAAAATGTTCATATTCTAAATAAATACAAGGCAACGTATAAGTAATATCAGGTTTAGTATAACGTATACGCAACCTAGCCGTGTTTTTATTATTTATATTACTCATACGTACCAATGCATTTCAAGGAAATGCTTCCCAGCAGCACTTCCAAAAATGTCCTCCCAAAGATGTTCATTATTTTAACTACACAGGAAGTTCTTTTAATTCAATTTTCTACAACTCGTTCTTTTTTTGTTGTTTTTTTTATGAACAATTTTAACATTTTTTGTTTCAATTATGTTAAAAACAGGGTAAGAATTAATAAAGTGGTACAGATTATTTAAATTTTGTCGAACAAAAAATGCTAAATCTTTTCTAGAAAATTGGAAATTTTTGAAATTATTTAATGTCAAACGTTTCAGGTAAGCGTTAGAATGCATTGAAACTCACAAAAAATTATAAAAATATTTATTTTGTAAAATATCACAGAATTTTTTAATGGGTAATTTTAACATTTTTTTCGAAACGATGTTAAAATTTTGTCGAAAAAAAAGATAATTCCTTCCTAGAAAAATTGCAAATTTTTTTAAAATATTTGGTGTCAAACGCTATCAGCTAAGCGTTAGAATGCATTAAAAATCATAAAAAATTAAAAAAAAATATTTTTTTAACAAAATATAAAAAAAAAATAATAATTTCCATTTAAAACACTGAATTCATATCACATATTAAAACTCATTAAAAAAAAACTTTTAAAAATTATTTATTTGGCAAAATATTACAAAATTTTTCAATTCACATTCAAAACACAGAATTCGGATCACACCTTAAGAATTGATGCAAATCCAGTACAAAGGCTGTTGAAATTTTGCACATCCGTCCTACAACAAGCCCATGTTAAATTCATCGCTTCTGCGCCAATTTTGGATCCAAAAAGAACATGTCCACTACTTCTATGGCGACGCTTTTTTGGTTTTGTTGGGTTATGTTTTAGTTATGAGAAGGTTTCGTTGACTTTTTTTGTGTACTTCAGTTACATAAAGTAAAAAGCGGCTAACAATTATACACAAATGGAGAATACAAATGTACTAAATTCGTATATCACAAAAAAAAAATCAAAATTTCTTAAAATTTATAATTATTATAATAATTCCGCCCAGTTAAAACTTTCTATGGCTCTAAGGATATTCTTGCAATTTTCCCCTTCAAACTATGAAGTTTTCTTCAAAAAGTGAAAAAAATAATCATCAATATTTTAGACAGTTTTCCATTCAGCCAATTATTTTCGCAAATGACTTAATAAAAAACGTATTTAATTTTATTTTTTTTATTCAATTATGCCAATAATTGATTTTTTTATTGCTTAATTTTTTTCTTGCAATTTTGAACTCAAATTTTCCCCCTTCAAACTATGAAGTTTTCTTCAGAAAGTGAAAAACTAATTATATCTAAAATATTGTTTGGAATTTATATTTATGCAAATTTAGTTTTTGAATTTAAACAATTTTTAATTTCTAATAAAATCTTTTGCACTTCCAATACTTTTATACTACAATTTAAAAATGTTTCCAATGATTTAAATTAACTCTTTTTTTTTTAAATATTTTATGTATAAAATATTTAAAAAAAATCGAAAAATTCTCTTACATATTTGTTATAAATATTATGTTTGCAATAATATTTTTTGATCGATAAAAATTATTTTAATAATATATATATTTCTTTTTCTTTCTAGGTAAGTTCACTTGAAAATTTTCATCATTTTCTGATTACCCGATTAACATTTATGGTAAGCTTATACTGTATAAAAATATGATAGAGTAGTGTATAATAAATGGAATGGAATAGATGTGCATTTGCGGGAGGACCTCCATGTTTATAAAATATTTTTAAGCCTTGAGTTGCTTAGATATATTGAAAGACAAACTCGATATGTGTTCGGCTTCAATAATATCATCATGTTTTAAAATACATTTCATATATAATGAAATTACCCAAATTTCCTCGGTTGCAATAATTCCCTTATAACCAAATTATTAGTACTCATACGCCTCATGTTCTACAGCGATATATTTATATGACGTCATCATGTATTAAAATAAATTTCATATATAATGAAATTACCCAAATTTCCTCGGTTGCAATAATTCCCTTATAACCAAATTATTAGTACTCATACGCCTCATGTTCTACAGCGATATATTTATATAACGTATACGTCACCTAAGTCTTATAACAAATAATATTACTTATACGCAATATAGAACTCTTAAAACATCAAACTATAAGTGTTCAATTTATTTTATTATGTACACACAAAAAAAAAAAAAAAATTTTCTGATTCAATCACGAAATTAATTGATCCAATTAATTTTTTAATTGAAATGTCTTCAATCACGAAAATGATAGTATCAATCACAGTTTTAAGTGGACATAGAAAAAATTCTTGATTAAAAATTAATTGATTTCATTAGCAAATTTCAACTAAATTTTTAATTGATTCAATTAAAAATTTAATTGATGTTGATTGAAAAATTCAATTAATTTACCGATAAGGACCAATTTTTGTGTGATTGGGGATCGCCTATATATAACTATAGACCGATATGGACCAATTTTGGCATGGTTATTAGCGGTCAAATCAAATCAAATCTGGGGATCGGTTTATATGGGGGCTATATATAATTATGGGCCGATGTGGACCAATTCATGCATGGTTATTAGATACCATATACTAACACCACGGACCAAATTTCAATCGGATCGGATGACTTTTGCTCCTTTAAGAGGCTCCGGAGGTCAAATCTGGGGATCGTTTTATAGGCGAGCTATATATTATTATGGGCCGATGTGGACCAATTTTTGCATGGTCATTAGAGAACATATACCAACATCATGTACCAAATTTCAGACGGATCGGATGAAATTTGCTTCTCTTAGAGGCTCCGCAAGCCAAATCGGAGTATCGGTTTATATAGGGTCTATATATAATGATGGACCGATGTGGACCAATTTTTGCACGGATGTTAGAGATCATATATCAACACCATGTACGAAATTTCAGCCGGATCGGATGAAATTTGCTTCTCTTAGAGGCTCCGCAAGCCAAATCGGGGGATCGGTTTATATGGGGGCTATATGTAATTATGGACCGATATGGACCAATTTCTGCATGGTTGTTAGAGACCATATACTAACACCATGTACCAAATTTCAGCCAAATCGGATGAAATTTGCTTCTCTTAGAAGAATCGCAAGCCAAATTTGGGGGTCCGTTTATATGGGGGCTATACGTAAAAGTAGACCGATATGGACCAATTTTTGCATGGTTGTTAAAGACCATATACTAACACCACGTACCAAATTTCAGCCGGATCGGATGGAATTTGCTTCTCTTAGAGCAATCGCAAGCCAAATTTGGGGGTCCGTTTATATGGGGGCTATACGTAAAAGTGGACCGATATGGACCAATTTTTGCATGGTTGTTAGAGACCATATACTAACACCATGTACCAAATTTTAGCCGAATCGGATGAAATTTGCTTCTCTTAGAAGAATCGCAAGCCAAATTTGGGGGTCCGTTTATATGGGGGCTATATGGACCAATTTTTGCATGGTTGTTAGAGACCATATACTAACGCCACGTACTAAATTTCAGCCGGAACGGATGAAATTTGCTTCTCTGAGAGCAATCGCAAGCCAAATTTGGGGGTCCGTTTATATGGGGGCTATACGTAAAAGTGGACCGATATGGCCCATTTGCAATACCATCCGACCTACATCAATAACAACTACTTGTGCCAAGTTTCAAGTCGATAGCTTGTTTCGTTCGGAAGTTAGCGTGATTTCAACAGACGGACGGACGGACGGACATGCTCAGATCGACTCAGAATTTCACCACGACCCAGAATATATACTTTATGGGATCTTAGAGAATATTTCGAGAAGGAAACGGAATGACAAAGTTAATATACCCCCATCCTATGGTGGAGGGTATAAAAACAACAACAGATAATTTATACTAATTAAAATAAATTACCATAATTGTAATTTGATCGATTATCTGGGATAGGTTAGGTTAGGTTATGTGGCAGCCTGATGTATCAGGCTCACTTAGACTATTCAGTCCATTGTGATACCACAGTGGTGAACTTCTCTCTTATCACTGAGAGATGCCCGATTCCATGTTAAGCTCAATGACAAGGTACCTCCTTTTTATAGCCGAGTCCGAACGGCGTTCCACATTGCAGTGAAACCACTTAGAGAAGCTTTGAAACCCTCAGAAATGTCACCAGCTTTACAGAGGTGGGATAATCCACCGCTGAAATACTTTTTGGTGTTCGGTCCTAG
Source organism: Haematobia irritans (assembly GCF_050003625.1). Classification (NCBI taxonomy): domain Eukaryota; kingdom Metazoa; phylum Arthropoda; class Insecta; order Diptera; family Muscidae; genus Haematobia; species Haematobia irritans. Next base: position 7,711,180 of record NC_134398.1, read on the forward strand.
CAGGAATAAAACCCACGACCTTGTGTATGCAAGGCGGGCATGCTAACCATTGCACCACGGGATAATCTGGGATAAATAATTTAATTTTAAATTTAAATTAAATTATCTAATATTTAATATTTTAATTAAAAGCATAACGATTTTAAATTATCTGATTTGATTAACTTTTTAATTAACATTTGCAGTTTCAATCCATTTTTAAATGAATATATATATATATATTTTTGGGGTATTTTTTTCTGTGTAGAATTATGGTATATCATCGTACATATTTTGAAAACTTTCTCATAGATAGGCAAAACGCAAAGTTATATTGACCTCGATTGTACAAAAAAAATTCTTATCAAATTATTAGTAATCATACGCCTAATGGCCTCCAGACCTAGATCTCATAAAGTATACGTCACCCAGTGCATATAAATAATATTACTTATACTCTAGGTAACCGAAAATTTTTGAAGAAACTGAAAAGCAACCTTTTAAAACTGAACATGTTCAAATTGATGCTTACTCATTATGAATAACAGCCCACTGTTATTGGAAGTCATTGTTTCCTAACAGCATTGTTAGGGGCGGCATTTGTAATGACTTTTGCTTTTTTGTTGACCACAATCACTGGAAATCGATATACTACAAGATTTCCGTTGATTCTGTTTTGTTGTTGTTGTTGTTTTTGTTTTCATATTGTTTGTCAACCACACATGGACATGAATATCTGGCTAATTTATAAGACATCAAGTCGTCAGTAGGGATATTCTCTTTACCCCTGTTGACTCAATACTCTCTGCCTCATCGCAACATCAAGAGACATGACTCTTTATCATTTATCATCCAGAACTCTGGGGTAATGCAAAATGCATCTTTCTTTGTTTGTGTTGGTTTTGTTGTTGTTGCGGTTGTTGCGGTTGTTCTCAGCATGTTCTTTTGTTTGTTGTTTTTGTTTTGGGGGTTATTCGATGGAGATTTAACAACAAAAACCAATTTCAATTAACAATCGCCATTCAGGTGTTGAATAGAGCAGAAGTCGCGCAATACTCTCGGATATTTTACAAATTGTTTGGAAACATACACAAAAACGAAAATTTTATACAAATAACTAAAAACGAATAAACTAAACAAAAACTAGTTTCTATGTGAATGAGAGTGTATGTGTGTGTTTCTTTTTTTTGTGCAAATTTTGTGGTTTAGTGTATCTTTATCATTTGGAAATAACAAACATAAATCGTGCAAAGTTTGATTGATTAGATTAAAATATACAACACAAAAACAACAACAACAAAAAGCATTTATTGCTATCGATAAAGTCTTTTTGTTTTTTTTTTTTTGTTTCACTGCATGTGATTTGTTTTTGTTTCTGCTGAAGTCAGTTAAAGAACTCGTCCATGTTAGAGGGTGAGTGATAGTGGTAGTCCCTAAAACGGTTATCCACATTCACACAGACCACATATCAAGGAATGTGATACGTGCCTCCACATTAGTTCAAAATGCCATGGTTATTGTGTCATTAACAGTGAGTGGCGGCGCTTGGCGCTTGTGACAACAATTTTGCACAAATATTTTTTTTTTTTGTTTGTTTTTGGTGCGTAAACGTGATATCATACCTCCAAAATAAGCAATACAAATTTTGGCAAAAAATAAAAAATAGCAAATAAACACTAAAAACAACAATAAAATTGAACACTCAAAATTCAAACAAAATAAATCCATCAATAGCTAAATTCGACAACAACAAAAATAAAATAAAACAAAAGTAAAAACGCTCGAATAAACTGGGTTGATGTCATTGTTATATTCGTTGATTGTTTGCTTGGTTTATTTGTTTACGGCCTGTCCTAATATAACCATCTAAACAAAACGACAAGGCCAATATCATTTGGTGGAGGGGGATAAGGTAAAATCAATGAATGGAATTTGTGCACACTAGAGAAAATTTTGTACTTCCTGAAAATCCTTAAAGATTTTAATTTCCTATATTAAAATGCAAGTGCTAGTAGCAACGACAATAAAGTGTTAATTAAAATGCATAGTGAAGTGTAGTTGGAGGTTACGATTTATGGTAATAAATATTACAATAACCGGTTAATGATAGTCAAAGTTAATATATCTAAAAATGCGAGTTAATATGTCTATAAATTTAATTTCTTTAGTGATAATTACTCAAAGGAACAAAAAATTACAATCAAATAAAAAGTTCACTTGGATCTAAGGATTTTGACCTTTCCTTAACCCTCGGACAGACACATGAGTCTGGCCAGGCCTTTTTCGATTCTAATTGTAATTAAAATACATTTATAATATAGCTAGAGACTTGAAACTTCAGGTACCCTCCTAAAATTTTATTACCTATCGTTGTGTGACAAAATCAGGACGGAAAATACGACAGTAATAATGTAATAATATCAACAAAATGGCATATTTTCCATATAAATACATTAAAATACATAGTGGGTCTGGCCAGGCCTCATGTGTTACGAATGTGATTATCGAAACATGTGTATGACGAAGGGTTAAATATTTTGATACTGATTCCGAGCCAAAGATGCGGCTTCTTTAACATGAAGAAAGTTTAAGATGGTAGCTTGAAATCTAGGTAATATATACATATCGAATTCATTGAGTTTTCATTCTCTTTCGTGTAAAATTAGATGACAATTTGAAATTTCAAACTATTCCAGATACTATTTTTTTTTTTAATTTGAAAAACTTTAAGCTAAAGATGTAAAATCCTCAAAATAAGTTCAAGCCTACACGGAAAAAAATTCACGAAAAAATTTCCAATTAAAGTCTTAATTGAGTTTTAAAAAATATTCAATTACAAATTGAATTGATTCAAAAATTTTTTTTTTATTGAAACAAAAATCACAACAATTTTCATTTTCGTAATTAAAATCATTTCAATTAAAAAATTAATTGGATCCATTAATTTCGTGACTGAATCAGAAAAAAACAAGTATATACGGCCGTATGTTCGGGCAGGCCGAAGCTTATGTAGCCTCCACCATGGATTGAGTACACGCTCACAAAAAATCGCTTCTGTAACATATACTCCCAAACATATTTTGCTTCAAGCATATATATTTTTGGGTATTGCCCAAACATTTATATGTTTGATCTCTACCAATATATAATATGTTTGAAAGCATATTGGTCTAAACAATATATGTTTGGGTAGTCTAAGTTCCAAACATTTTGTATTTTTGCATCCAAATTCAATAATGTTGTCTTCCAAAAAAACAATATGTTATTATGTGACCATATAATATGTTTGGAAGCATTTTGCACCCAAAAATATTATATGCTTAAAAAAAATTCTCCCAAACAATATTGTGCTCAAAATTTTACTTATTTATTTATATATTTACAATCATAATGAATTATGAAAATAAACAGGTAATATAGGTGCTAACAACATAGGTTTTCGACCTGAATGCTCAAAATTTTGTTTCTGCCCAATTGTATATTCCCCGACATCTTTCTCACTTCCACGAGATTTTTTAGTTCTTAGCACCTTTTTCTGTAATACAAACATTGTAGAAGAAATTATTCAATTTTATTTTTTATTTTTTTTATTTTAATTTTACCTTTTGCCGGACGGGGATTCGAACAGCGGACCACACAGTTTGTAAGGATCAAAGAAGTAGCTGATCAATTGCCCAAGAAAAAAAAAATGTTAATTTTCTAATAACAAGCAACAACCACCAACTTAATTCAATATCGCTCCCTGTTAAATAGCGCTCCAAGCTACTAAACACATATATGTTTATAGGCTATTTCTAAATTAATATATGTTTGCATTCAAGCATATTATATTTACAAACATTTTATGTCCCAAACATAATATGTTCTAACATATTAACATATATGTCCCAAACATGTTATGCTAGTTTATGAACATTATATGCTTGCACTCAAAAATATTGTGTGTAAAAATTTGTGTTCCAAACATATAATGTTTATAGCCAAACATATGAAAAACAGTCTTTTTCAACCGTGTAGAAACTTCTTCTAAACACAGCCATCCACAATCGAATTACTTGGGTTGCGGTAACGCTTGACAATGGCAAGGTGTCTTAAACCTCCTAACACCGTCTTCTAAATTGAAAGTAAGTCCATACGTGGTATATATTAAATTAACAAAATTTTCTATAGAAATAAAATTTTAACAAAATTGTCCATAGAAATAAAATTTTGACAAAATTTTCTATAGAAATAAAATTTTGACAAAATTTTTTATAGAAATAAAGATTTGACAAAATATTCTATAGAAATAAAATGTTAACAAAATTTTCTATAGAAATAAAATTTTGACAACATTTTCTATAGAAATAAAATTTTAGTAGATATTTTTGGCTCGAGTGGCAACCGTGATTATGAACCGATATGGACCAATTTTTGTGTGATTGGGGATAGGCTATATATAACTATAGACCGATATGGACCAATTTTGGTATGGTTGTATACTAACACCACGTTCCAAATTTGAACCGGATCGGATGAATTTTTCTCCTCCAAGAGTCTGAAGAACGGTTTATATGGGAGCTATATATATAACTATGGACCGATATGGACCAATTCTGGCACGGTTGTTAGAGACCATATAACGGGTGATACGGTCAAAATTTGTGTAAATCGGTGAAATCGTTTATTTAAAAAATCAAATTAAATTACTTTTTCAAGTGCAATTAGTATAAAATTCAGGAAAAATATTCAGTTAGGCTTTCGCTTTTCCAAATCCGAATTGCCGGGCCTCACGCTTGACACCTGCCATCAGATTTTGTACAGCCACCTTGTCCACCTTCTTCGCCGCAGAAATCCAGTTTGCCTCGAACTGCTGCTCGTCCTTAGCAGTTTTTTGGTCTTCTTTAGGTTCCGCTTGACAATAGCCCAGTATTTCTCAATTGGGCGGAGCTCTGGCGTGCACGCAGAGAAGGAATATGATCACCTCAAACATGTTTCAAGAGCAAAATGTTATTTTTGTATGGTGACCATTTAACATGTTTGTCACTAAAATGTTATTTTCTCGTGAAATATAACCTACTTGCCGAAATCAGATACATGATTTCCGAGAAAATAACATGGTTGCGAAAACCATGTTACATGATCACCACCCAAAAATAACATTTTGCTCTTAAAATATGTTTGAGGTGATCATATTCCTTCTCTGGGTGTGTTGGGAGGGTTCTTGTCCTTGGGAACCACCTGCACGTTGTTGGCGGCGTACCACTCCATGGCCTTTTTACCGTAATGGCAAGATGCCAAATCCGGCCAAAACAGTACGGAACAACCGTGTTTCTTCAGGAAAGGCAGCAGACGTTTATTCAAACACTCTTTCACGTAAATTTCTTGGTTGACAGTCCCGGAAGCTATGAAAATGCTGCTTTTCAAGCCACAGGTACAGATGGCTTGCCAAACCAGATATTTCTTTGCGAACTTTGACAGTTTTATGTGCTTGAAAATATCTGCTACCTTTCCCCTTCCTTTTGCCGTATAAAACTCCTGTCCCGGAAGCTGCTTGTAGTCGGCTTTGACGTAGGTTTCGTCGTCCATTACCACGCAGTCAAACTTCGTCAGCATCGTCGTTTACAGCCTCCGGGATCGCGCTTTGGCCGTCGTATTTTTTTTTATCATCGCGATTTGGAGTCACTACCTTCTTGTAAGTCGATAGTCTGGCTCGTTTTTTGGCTCGATGCACGGTTGTAGACGATACACTCAGCTTCTTTGTGTCATCTCGGAGAGAGAGGTTAGGGTTTCACTTGAAACTACCGGCAACTCTCTTTGTCGTCTCAGCGGCTTCCGGTTTTCGATTTCCCCCCGATCCAGACTTCCTGGCTGTCGACAAACGTTCCCCAAACACTTTAATTACATTTGTAACGGTTGATTTGGCAACTTTTAGCGATGTTGCCAGCTTTGCGTGCGATTAGCTCGGATTTTCGCGATGCGCGAGCAAAATTTTGATACGCTGATCTTCTTGCTTGGACGGTATTTTCACAACTGAAGAGTGAATTCCAAAATCAAAATAGGAGCAACATTCTACACACACACCTTCAAAATGAGGGGTGTTCAGGGTTTTTAAATGCAAAATTGAAAGAAATACGTCAAGTTTATATTGACCAAATTTTGACCATCATCTCTTTGAGGCTCCGCAAGCCAAATCTGGGGATGGGTTTATATGGGGGCTATACGTAAAAGTGGACCGATATGGCCAATTTGCAATACCATCCGACCTACATCAATAACAACTACTTGTGCCAAGTTTCAAGTCGATAGCTTGTTTCGTTCGGAAGTTAGCGTGATTTCAACAGATGGACGGACGGACATGCTTAGATCGACTCAGAATTTCAACACGACCCAGAATATATATACTTTATGTGGTCTTAGAGCAATATTTCGATGTGTTACAGACGGAATGACAAAGTTAATATACCCCCAATCCTATGGTGGAGGGTTTACAAAATTTACAAAATATTAACGACAAATTTCTTTAAAATAATTAAATTTTAATAAAAATAAGGTTTATAATCTTTGCTTCAAAAAAAAATATTAAATTTAGGACACAAGTTTTGGAAAGTTGCTTCCAACCATTAAAGTCGTATGTGTCATTCAAATAAGGCAAATTTTCCTTAAAGTAAAGAAAAACATTTTTTTTTAAGAATTAACTGAAATATTGAATTTTATATATAAAAAGGAGGTCACCACCCAAAAATAACATTTTGCTCTTAAAACATGTCTGAGCTGATCATATTCCTTCTCTGGGTGTACTTCTGTAAATTTCTGTTCTGAAAAATATAGTGCGCATCAGTGGACTTTAAAAAAATGCGCTCACTCTCCACATATCAAAAATTAAGGTTTTTGGTAGAGCCCTTCCTTAGCTTTCCGGAATAGTTCAGGGAAATTAGAGAGCATACGAGAACTTAAGAAGCTATAAAATTGCACCATGTTTCAAATTTTTGTAGAATTCAAGTGATTTATGAGTGACTATTTGCACAGGGGTCTTAGCAGTCCGGGGTCGTAACAGTGAATTTTGATGCCACACTTGTCCCAATTGTATGGTTACCTCAATGACAAGTTACCAACTTATTGCCGAGTCTGAACGGCGCTTCACATTACGCTGACACTACTTAGAGAAACTTTGAAACACTCAGAAATGACAGTAGAATAACAGAGAGAAGACAATCCACCGCTGAAAAACAGTCTTTATATTCGACCGAAATTGGGATTGAACTCATAACCCATTGTATGCAAGGCGCGCATGCTTTTTTTGTAGATAAAGTTTGTGTCATTGTGCTCCTTTTTTGGCCCACATTTCCATGAAAACTTCATTGTATTAAATAAAACTTTGACCACTCCATTTTTCCCAATGAAGTACCCTGGCATATATAAGCACCCTAAAATAGAATTCCAATTTTTGTTTCTAAAGGGTGATTCTTTTGAGGTTAGGATTTTCATGCATTAGTATTTGACAGATCACGTGGGATTTCAGACATGGTGTCAAAGAGAAAGATGCTCAGTATGCTTTGACATTTCATCATGAATAGACTTACGATCTGCCACAACGTCGAATTTTCAGTGAATGGGCCCTAGAAAAGTTGGCAGAAAATCCGCTTTTTTATCGACAAATTTTGTTCAGCGATGAGGCTCATTTCTGGTTGAATGGCTACGTAAATAAGCAAAATTGCCGCATTTGGAGTGAAGAGCAACCAGAAGCCGTTCAAGAACTGCCCATGCATCCCGAAAAATGCACTGTTTGGTGTGGTTTGTACGCTGGTGGAATCATTGGACCGTATTTTTTCAAAGATGCTGTTGGACGCAACGTTACGGTGAATGGCGATCGCTATCGTTCGATGCTAACAAACTTTTTGTTGCCAAAAATGGAAGAACTGAACTTGGTTGACATGTGGTTTCAACAAGATGGCGCTACATGCCACACAGCTCGCGATTCTATGGCCATTTTGAGGGAAAACTTCGGAGAACAATTCATCTCAAGAAATGGACCGGTAAGTTGGCCACCAAGATCATGCGATTTGACGCCTTTAGACTATTTTTTGTGGGGCTACGTCAAGTCTAAAGTCTACAGAAATAAGCCAGCAACTATTCCAGCTTTGGAAGACAACATTTCCGAAGAAATTCGGGCTATTCCGGCCGAAATGCTCGAAAAAGTTGCCCAAAATTGGACTTTCCGAATGGACCACCTAAGACGCAGCCGCGGTCAACATTTAAATGAAATTATCTTCAAAAAGTAAATGTCATGGACCAATCTAACGTTTCAAATAAAGAACCGATGAGATTTTGCAAATTTTATGCGTTTTTTTTTTTAAAAAAGTTATCAAGCTCTTAACAAATCACCCTTTACTTCAAATATCGAAGAAATGTTATCGCTTGACGCAAAGTGCAAAGCACGTGTGTGTCACAGGGGATTCTATGATTATACATGAGTGTGTGTGCGTATGTTTGTGTCTATTCGCTATTCGTGCGCCAAGGTATCCAAAAGCACTTCTCTTCAATTTGGCCATACATATGACTTTGTTTTGTTTTAATCTCAAGTGCGTGTTTTTTTTTGTATGAATTTTATTTACGATGCGTGTAATAAAGCAATATGCGATCCAACAAAACACCCAGCCTTCGCAAATGCCTAGAAACACACATACGAGGAAACGATATAACTGTCTCTCTTATTCATTATTCTCTTTCCCTTCCCCAGCATTGAGTTGCCACGATGATTTGTGGAGTATTTATTTATTGCTCATTCGTCAATTTTCAAGTATAAACAAACGTAAAATGCATGGCAATTTTTTGCTCTTTTACGCCCCCTTTACTCTCCCTTTGCAATATTGGGTTCAATTTCTCTTTAGGGGATTTAAGCTCTTTAATTGAATATGAAACAGCTGTTTTCTATGGATTTGGTAATAAAGGGTGATTCTTTTGAGGTTAGGATTTTCATGCATTAGTATTTGACAGATCACGTGGGATTTCAGACATGGTGTCAAAGAGAAAGATGCTCAGTATGCTTTGACATTTCATCATGAATAGACTTACTAACGAGCAACGCTTGCAAATCATTGAATTTTATTACCAAAATCAGTGGCAGAAAATCCGCTTTTTTATCGACAAATTTTGTTCAGCGATGAGGCTCATTTCTGGTTGAATGGCTACGTAAATAAGCAAAATTGCCGCATTTGGAGTGAAGAGCAACCAGAAGCCGTTCAAGAACTGCCCATGCATCCCGAAAAATGCACTGTTTGGTGTGGTTTGTACGCTGGTGGAATCATTGGACCGTATTTTTTCAAAGATGCTGTTGGACGCAACGTTACGGTGAATGGCGATCGCTATCGTTCGATGCTAACAAACTTTTTGTTGCCAAAAATGGAAGAACTGAACTTGGTTGACATGTGGATTCAACAAGATGGCGCTACATGCCACACAGCTCGCGATTCTATGGCCATTTTGAGGGAAAACTTCGGAGAACAATTCATCTCAAGAAATGGACCGGTAAGTTGGCCACCAAGATCATGCGATTTGACGCCTTCAGACTATTTTTTGTGGGGCTACGTCAAGTCTAAAGTCTACAGAAATAAGCCAGCAACTATTCCAGCTTTGGAAGACAACATTTCCGAAGAAATTCGGGCTATTCCGGCCGAAATGCTCGAAAAAGTTGCCCAAAATTGGACTTTCCGAATGAACCACCTAAGACGCAGCCGCGGTCAACATTTAAATGAAATTATCTTCAAAAAGTAAATGTCATGGACCAATCTAACGTTTCAAATAAAGAACCGATGAGATTTTGCAAATTTTATGCGTTTTTTTTTTTTAAAAGTTATCAAGCTCTTAACAAATCACCCTTTACTTTTTATTGTTTTATGTCTTCTTGATTGTTGTTTCTGTTTTGAACTCATGTCTCTCTTTGGAGCTCTCAATTACTCTTGTGGGGGGGTATGTTTTGTACCTTTATAGGGATGCCAGATAGTCGATGTGATTCTAATTTAAATAATAGATTTCTAATAATAAATAGAGCATTTTTATATCAATAAGTTTGGGATCATTAGATGCGAGTCCGATATCTCGATGTTCGCCATGGTTAGCTAATGACTACTTGTTATAGAACATAAATTCATCAAAGAGCGTAAAGCAAACTACGGAAAGCTGGTATAATTTCTTGAACAATATAGTTTTTTTAAACGTTATAGTTTTTCATACCATCTGCTACGCTTCTTCATGCGATTTATGTTGACAATTTGGAGAAGTCGGTCTCCCCCAAATAAATGAGGATTTATTTCGAGTTTCTCTTCTCAGTTTCCGTTTCCCAATTTATTTTTCGCCCCCCCAAAATACTAAAACACTACTTCGAAAATTGATCACTAAACACGTCACTACAAAAAAAAGCGAAGTTATTGATGACCAGCAACACCAATCTGTACCAATAACAGACAATAGTAGGTTACGCTCACTTAGACTATTCAGTCCATTGTGATACCACATTGGTGAACTTCTCTCTTATCAGTGAGTGCTGCCCGATTCCATGTTAAGCTCAATGACAAGGGACCTCCTTTTTATAGCCGAGTCCGAACGGCGTTCCACATTGCAGTGAAACCACGTAACATAGAGAAGTTTTGAAACCCTCAGAAATGTCAGCAGCATTACTGCGGTGGGATAATCCACCGCTGAAAAACTTTTTGGTGTTCGGTCGAAGCAGGAATCGAACCCACGACCTTGTGTATGCAAGGCGGGCACCACGGTGGTGCAATGGTTAGCATATTCAAAGTTTTTAAATATTTGTGAAATTGATTGACACTGTGAATCTTGGCCCAAATCTCTTTAGAGAAGTTGATTCACGGGCATTTTCAAGTAGCTTCGTTAAGCTTTAACATAATTACCAGTTAGCAGAAAATAAACTGTCAATCCACCCTTGTTCTGGTTTACGAATTCGCAAAACGCAAAAATTTGAATTAGCAATAACCCGTCAACCGACACATCTTTAGACATGAAATTTTACAAATTAAAGACCTTATCGGTAGGAACACTTAAGTTCTTAACCCTGGAAAGTCATCCTTATTTTTTGTACATTAACGTCATCCTTCGTCATTTTGACTACGGCTAATTTCAAGACGTTATAATTTGCATTTGTGAGCAAAAATGTGAACCAAAATTGAGTTTATTTTCTCATTCGATTTGTTTTTAATTAGTATAACACAAAAATTCATAAAATGTTTAAATTGGTATAACTTAAATTTATCATTTCCCAATCGACCAAAATGCATTTTAAATCGAACATGAAATTACGCGTCGTCATTTTGACGAAGGATGACTGTCCAGGGTTAAGTGGCATATGAAATAATAGGCAAGGTGACAGATATGTCCATAGTGCGGTTTAAAAGTTCGTTAGCTAACGTAACACTAACCGAAATGGGGGTCAGTCAGTCTTCCAAAATTTAGAATATTTTTAAAAATTTTTTAAAAATTTTCGAAATTTGAATAATTGTTGTTTGAATTTTAAAAATTTTTCAAAATTTAGGGAAATCAATTTTTACTAATTAGTAAGTAATAGAAATTTTAAAAATTTGCGATTTCTTGATTTTCTCCGTTTTTTTTTCTTTTATATTATTTTATGTATTTTTCCGTTTTTTCTTTTATAAAATAAAAACTATCTGGCAACCCTATTTATAATGTTCTGTTATCCATTGGTTGGTTATCTCCTCCCTCTCTTCATTCTATTTCGTTCTCATGTTCTCTTTATGCCTATAGAGAGTATGTGTTTAAAAGTCATTTTTATTATTAGTTATGACCTCATCATCGATTATTTTGTGGTTGATTCTTATTGAAACGAGTCCCTCCTGTTTTGTTGTTTTTTTTTTTGCACAAGCAACAACCAGCGCCAAACAGCGGTAACAACAAATGTTAAAACAACAACAATTGAGACCAAAACTATGCGCCAAGCAGACAAGCAGCAACAATAGTAATAGCAACAGCA